>NC_138130.1:50177574-50579238 GCF_964188305.1 Podarcis bocagei
TCCCCACTTGGAGCACATTTTCCATGGCAGTGTGGCTCACAGGATCAAGCTATTGCTAGTCATATAATTGTGGATTTTTAGCTTACACTTTCTGAAGGGGAAGAAGCAAAATGTCAAAACAGAAATCCACTCCACACAATGATATACTGTTAGAATCTAGGTCTTGGGAACACAGTGCAGCACAAGAGTTTTATATTGATTCTGAAATTTGATTCCAAGAGCAGACCTACACATTCATAAGAATCATGAGGTGTAGCCCTAGACAGACTGCACCACTTCAGAATGCAGGTGGGGGAAATGACTTAGCTGAGTATTTCTCCATGTCAAAGACTCCCTTTCTTAAGAAATGTAGCCTTGCATTCTAACTTTGCCTCCTCGCTGATGCGTTAGTTCTGATGCAGAAAAGCATTCAGTTATGAAGCTGTTCCACTCTAAAACAATAAAAGAAATCACGGAAGACTGTGCTGTAACAGTGTCCTACATGTGTAGAGTTAAAGGCCATTTTGATATGTTCTCAGTATAAAAAAACTGATCTCACTGGACTAAGTATGTTAAATGCCCCTTTATAGTTTGCTCTTCTTTTTATCCAGAAAATGTAACAACACTAACTCAAAAAAGTTATCTTTTAAAATATACTACATAGCTTGAAAAGTTCAATTTATTCTTCAAAAGAGAAAGTTACTAAGATTAAAAGAACACCAATGAATGAAAGAAAGGCTTTAAACCATTTCACGGGAGAAGTAATCGCAACATGACATTTTTCACATGCAACTCAAATTTATTTCACAATGAAAAATAGGCAGAAGGATGCAGAATGAAGGTGTCAGGTACAAATTTGCTTTGCAATTTCCAAGCAGCCTGAAACCCAGCAGACAATGTAGCTGTTGATTAACAAACACAGAATTCTACATTGTATGCCAGGTTCAGGCCCCAAGACTGGCTGCTCTTCTTTGATATGTTACTAAATCAATACTAAAATTGATGGTGCCCATCCAAATAGCATATGGAGGGGATCAGTGAACTACTACTAAAAATAGTGGAGATCACTATGCTCACAATCCAGTCTACTGTGGCTTCCCATTCAATGCCCCCCCCGGCTTTCCATTAAACAGAGCCCTGCTGGGAACCCCCAGAAGCTGCTGTGCACAGGTTCAAATGCCATATTTTAGCAAGTGTGCCCAATATAAGTGTGAGCCAGATTACATTATTACATGTCTCAAACAAATATACATTTTGCTTCTGAACTGAATAAAAACAACACAGTTGCAAAGTCTTATCGAAGTTCATTTGGGGAAACATATTGTTACAAAGAATTCCTGCTTGACTGTATGAGATTTGAACAACAGACTGTGATTATTGTTAGAGACAGCAGCTGGTTGCTGTGCATTTTGCCTAGAATTAGCTACTGTTTATTGTACATCGTGATCGTTTCTATAATAAAATTATAGGCCTCTACATGAAAGGCCTCCTTAAATTCAATCAGAAACATAAAAGCGTTTCACTGGAAAGTGGGATCATTTTATTGAAAACCATTTCTAGACATAGCTCTGGACATTACTGAATAATTTTATTTTGTATCATGGAAAAGTAACAGCAGTTCAAGGTATCCAAATAGTCATCAGTGAAGAGATGCCACAAGATGTCTTCAGAGACCCAGTAGCCAGATGTAGCTGCTGATTGAGAAAACAGAATCTACACTGACTACTGAGCGACTGATGAGCAACTAAAATTTCTGGACCAACAGCACCTCCACCATTACGCCAAACCTGTAGAAAAAGAATAAGAAGTAATTATCTAGATTTTATATCTTGGTAAAAGAAACAAAAACTAAACACAAACCTCAAACCCACCACTCCACATGTTTTTAAAGAATTACACATTCCCTCACACTCAGGCATTGCAATAAGGCTTGCTAAGTTAGGTAACTTTGACTAGATTCTTTAGGAAGCACATTTGGATGTCTTAACATCTCCTCCATATAAGGAAATCCTTAACACGTCATAGTAAGAAATAGTTCTTATACCAAATTATCATGTTTCAGTGATGTATAGAAAGGAAATGTCACCAGAAACCCACCAGCCAGATATATATATAACTGTTACCTGCTTCGCAAGATACAAATCCTAGTACTTGTTCTTACAATTGTTCAAGGGTAATCTCAACATGGCACCATATTAGACCAAAATATCAATATAATATAAACAAGGCAGTGGAAAGGGAAGGGGTGAAAGAGGGGCAACTACTTTAAGATTAAGCTACATTTCTTTTTAAACAAACCGCTCATTGAATATACTGCATAGTAATCAATTGTGTACACATCACCTGAAGTAATTTCCAAGCACTTGCTAAGGCAGATCGTACTTAGTTTTTAAAAGATATTCAATAAAGTTATGCAATTTAGCACTTGCAATTACTTGTGTTGTAGAAAGCTTTCAAAATCAGTAATAATTTTAAGAGATTTGAAATATTATCTACATCCTACAATTATTCACCCAAGGGGATTCCCTACACAAACTAACAAATTCTAATCTTCCAGATTTCTTTCCTATCATTTGCCGGTTCCACATTTTCAGATTCAGAAATATAAGATTGAATGGGGCAGTATTTGTTTTTATAATGGATGTTGCTACTGTTCTAACTTTTAGCAACTGATGAACCAGCTAAGTTAAAAACAAGACAACTAAAGAGTGGATACTCATTCTCTGTTTCATTCATTGGTTTAAGATGGGGAGCTTTGAAAGTGTTTAAGTTTGACTGGATTGTGCCCATAATGTGTTTGTTCTGAAACCCTTAATGTCTAATCTCTGCATAAGAAGAACCTACCAACAACTAGTTCAGCAGCTTGTCCTCACAATGGCTTTACGATGCTTTGGGTCTACATTATAATTTGAACTAGTCAGATTTGAGGAGTTGCTTAGTGAAGCTAGTCAGATTCACGAAGTAGTTACTTAGTAAAGCTATAGCCATAGGGTAATTCATATTGTTGAACCAGTAAGAGCATCCAATGGAATAAAAAATAGGTCAGCAAATAACATTATTTTAAGAGACACTCCTCCCACACACACACTAGTACTCATTTTCCTGTATATAAGTCTTCACTGTAATAAATGAACATGACTGTGTGCCTGGTCAGGCCTAACAGAGCAAGTGTTTAAGATTCACTACATCAAGATACACAAAATCCTCAAACCTGGCTAAATAGTTGAGATTCAAGCAAATATTTCCTGCTGCTATTCTAACAAGAGCTGAAATACACTACTCAAAGTTGGAAAAGATGTGCATAGCTTAAATGAGAGGGGGAGAATCAAATCCAGAGCACCCCTTAATAGGCTCCTTTTTAAGCTAATAAGATGTCTCATTAACAAACAGAAGAAGGAGACTGCACCCAAGACAAGGTCAAATAAATATTAAGCGAAATACAACATCATTATTGTGCAACAACACAAAGGCAGCTGACTCAAGGGCTTGTGAGTCACATCCCAACACACTCAGGCCTGTTCTAGCCTGAATCAAAGCACAAGTTTGCCTGGTATGATTTCATGTTCTTAAAACTGATCAATCAAATGTACATTAGACTGATGCACACATCAGGTGTGGGGTTTTTTTAATAAATCTGGGGTGGTGGTGGAAACAATTAAAATGTATGAATTATGTACACACACATAAAGAAAAACAGGGAGAACAGAGTTTCCTGCTTGAACTGCCTTAAGTAAATACAGCAAACAGACACACTTAAACTTTGGAATTAAATTTTAAGTTCATTTGGAAGGGCAATCTGCTGCAATTAATTTTAATTATGAGGGCTCCAAAGCTACTTTACAGTACTGGCTTCTTGAATGAATAAAACTGTTGCACCCGAAGTGTCTGCCAACCCACCAGATTCCTACCACTTCTCACTGCCAGCTCTCTATGCAACCCTATTGCACAAGCAAAGCTCCCCCCCCCCCAACACTGAAGTGGACAAGCCACTGCATGAGCTGTACTTATATACTTTGGACCTCTAGCAAAGCTTGCGATCACTATGAATGGCAAACACCTTAGAAGTCTTACAGAACTTCACATACATTACAGCAACCCTGTGAAGCAGGTCACTTACTGCCCGCATATTATATAGACTGGGACCAGAGGCAAAAATAACAGTGAGCCCAAGGGCAGTTAGTGAGTTTGTGGCTGGGGTAACATTTGAAATGGAAACCTCAGCTCTGATCTGGAGCTAAATGTGGTATTGAGCAAGTGATAATTAAATCACCTGGTTTTTTTTTAAAAAAAGGAAGTTGAACAGCATCCAGGGGAACTACAGCACTGGGTGGATGGGGGACATTTATTCCCCACCACCATGTGCTTCCCAAGCTGCTATTTTTCCCAAGAGCACCTGTATGTTTTGCCACATAAGGGTTTTCCAAATAAAATCTCCCCTAGGAAGATATGATTAGCACCCCCATTACCCTCTAGTCCCAACTAGATATGACCCTGGTTATTACTTCACTCCCATCATTATATCCAGCTGTTCCCTTAGCCGCTACGTTACACGAGCTTTCATTACGTAGGTCAGCTAAGCAAGAGTATATGGTTGCCACCTGCCAGATTTCAAACAAGCTGCCACCCAGATTTTATTTGTAATTCAGCCTCAAGTGTGTGAAGCAAAGGGTAAATATTAGGTTTTGCAAACATTAAAAAGGTATATATACAAATAAACTGCGGCATTTTTCTCTTCCCTGAAAGACAGCTGGATTCATAGTGTACCAGAGATACGCTAAAGGCAAGAAATGTATCAAATCTCTGTAAGATTCTGCCCACCTCTCTATTCTTTGTTTATTCATCATCTTGGCTTCAGTAACGATTTTATGGTTGTAAGGAAGAAGGTAATGTTGACGGGGGAGCTTGTAAATGGAAGGCTGCAACATCCACAGTGGCCAGTAAACCCTGGGGTCCTGCTGCCGATTGGGGACATGGAGGTTTTTCCCTTCCCACGCTAGGTATTGCAGCTACGTGCCTACCCTGCAGCTGAGGGAGGGGGACATGAACCCACCCACTCTTTGCTTTCATTGTGCACAGCCAGGCACATGTGCAAACTCCACACCTTGTTCCTCTACATGCACTTGGCAGGAGTAAGGGTATGTTACTTAGATAAAGAAGCACACATGAAGCATCAACTCATTTTATACTTGCATTATGCAATATTTAGGAAATTTTGTTTCTTAGTTCAGGAATTCAGATAAACAGATTACTGTGTGGAAAATGCACAACACAACACTCATCTAGACCAGTAGGAGGGTGCAGATTGCATGAATCATAGATGTAGCTCCCCCCCTCCAAAACAAGACGACATTTTTGTACAACTTTGTGTTATCACAGAAGTGAGCTACCAGTTGAAACCTGGGTGCCTAATTAAAGCACATTCTTGCAAACTTGATTTGCTACTGTTACATACTGAACTAAGAGCCTGCATACCTTAAGAAAGGATCTATGATTTTTGTAATGATTCCAGCTCTTGAATAGCTTAAACCCTGTGACTGTATTGGTCATACACACTCCTAGCAGCTGATGGTCACTTGACTCACACTAATTAATAAAGTGCTCCATAAATTAAGTTTTGGATTGAACTAAATGTAGCCAGGGAAATTCCTGTCCAAGGCACTTTTAAGCACTCTGCCAGATAATACTAGTATGAGCAGGCCTGAAGAGGTGGGTGGCTGGCACAACGCTCTAGAGCGAGTTCCCAAAGGCAAAACCACTGGCATGCCCATAAAGACAGACTCAAACTAGTTTTAATTGCTGATAAATGTAATTAAGTAGCTACCTTTATCCTTGGTTATCAATAGGAGGCTCCCTGGAGGTTTGTAAATGATACTTACAAGCAAAATATTTCAGATTCCTTAGGCACCAACATAAAATTTTTAGGAATTAACTTTACAGAGAACTCAACATGGCATCAAATTCCTGGGCATCAGGTGTCTAGGCTTCTTCCAGCTCCACTACAGATCACAAATACGTCAAGACCGTGGAACATGCTACTTTTTTCTGTTAATGAAAACTCATTTTGTCTGGCAGTAGTGGACAAACAGCAGCAGCCTTAACCAATATGACCTATTACATCAGTTGAACACTGTAAATACAATATATAATATATGGTTGTGGTACAACATGCTGTGGCTCACCACTTCCCACCCCCAATATATCCAATATCCTGAAAATCCATGGTCTAGGGATAGACAAACCTTTCTGTCTCAATGTATTTCCATTTTCTATTGCATGTGCTCGGTGTGGCTTATTCATAAGGTATATATTTGTGACATTGCTGCTTTAATGCTAGATGTCAGCACTACATTTATAAGGCTCTGTAAGAGCCAGGTATGTTGCTGTGAGAGCTGCAGAAAAGATGAAGGCGGCAAATTTGGATACTTATTTTTCCAACTCATCCTTGAAGCTCATTGGCTATGGGTGACTGACAATATATAAAGCATGTACCAGAAGCAGCTGCTTGCCTAGTTTGGAAAGTATGCATTAGACTGTAAGAGCTCGAGGCATTGAGCATTTCTGAAAGATGACCAATTTCATAAAAATCACCCTACATCTTATGAGTCCATTCCACAGACAAGATTTTCAAGACTTCAGCACCACAGCCTATCAGGTAAGATATAGTTTCATAATATTTATATACTGCTTGGTTGTAGAACAAAAAAAGCACAAAGCTGTTTACAAAAAAATGGCTCACATCCCATGTCTCTCCACAGTTCTTCTGCACACTGTATTTCCAGTGTTAAGCTGAACATGCAAGAAACAGAAGGTGCTCATATGCCCTCTTCCTTCATTCTCCTCCATGCTGTAATGTATGCCGCCAGCCTTAATCAGAATGGACATTTGTGTGAACTCTCCCCACTATAGGAGCCAACTTCTAGGGACCAAGGTCCCTTCACACACCCCTAAGTTGAGGGGCATTGGCATTCCAATGGTGTGCATGTGCTGTGTCTTGTGATTATGCGGGGTTGGGCTATCCAAGTTGGCACCCTCTTGGAATAGGTGTGCAACTTTCTGTGTTACGTGGTAAAGAAGCAGAGAGAGAGAGAGAGAGAGAGAGAGAGAGAGAGAGAGAGAAGCAAGTCATTCATCATTTTACTACTGCTCCTCCACCCAGAGTACATTACTAACATGCAAAGATAAGCCAAGTATGGGCATGATATGCTTGATCCTCTGAAACTCTGGGTTCATTTAAAACTCTGTGAGCTGAATAGATAGGAATGTCACTGAAGAACTTAATCTAGTATTCTGCCAAAGAAAGAAAGAAAGAAAGAAAATCTTGCTTTTTAAACTGGTGAAAGCTTCTTGATAGACAACAGAAAGGTGCTGACTCCAGAAAAGATTACAACAGTAAATAAAACATAGTAAATAAAACAGGAGTGATGACATAAAGGTGTGGTCCAGTGTGAGAACATGGTTGAGCAGCAGTAACTCCAAATCACAATTGCCAATGACTTTATGAGCCCCAGGCAAACCTTTAACATCTCTGCCAAACTTACCAACCAGGGCAACGTTTCCTTCACAGGATCTTAGAGTCACATCAAGATTCCTTGTGGGAGAGGAGCTAACATTCCCACAGATTTATCCAATACTTGAAATTGATGGGTAGCTTGAAAAGGTTAAGCAACCAACCACAATCCTCCTAGAAGCCATCTCAGAGTCAGGATCATTCCAAGATGCACCCAGTTTAGTAACATTAGCAAGCATAGCAATTTATCATCACAACAGATCAGGGAGTACTTTGAGAATTCCTAAAGCATCTTGTGATCACAGTCCACTTCTCACTTCTAAAAACTTGAGAAATTTTCTTGTGATGCTCCTTAGCTTTCAGTTTACTGTAAGCTAAATTTCCCCCCTTGCAGAATTTAGCAGACATGGTATCATCAAAAACTCCACTTCCCTACCCTCCTTTTCAACCTCACCTGCCTTTTTCCCTTTAGCATTCTGCTTCCTGGGTTCAGAATAATAGTAATATAATAATTTATTACTTATACCCCACTCATCTGACTGGGTTGCCCCAGCTGCTCTAGGCAGTTTCCAACATAATAACACAGCAAAACATCATACATTAAAAAAACTTCCTGATACAGGACAGCCTTCAGATGTCTTTGGAAAGTTGTGTAATAGTTTATTTCTTAATAACCCCAATGAATAAAGGCAGTAAGCGACAGCTTCCAAAATTTTTGTAAGCTGAATAAATAAAGACTGTCAGTTTTTAAGAAGATTGCTGATAAATATTCTAATCTTGTTAAGGTTACCTAAATAAATATTTAGCTCTCAGCCTATCAATTTTCCAATGGCAATAGAATACGTATATTGACAAGGTAATCCTCATTTGCCGCAGGCATTTTAAAAGCTGACTAGAGTATACAGCAATATCAATATCTAAATGCCTCTCACTGCTAAAAGGAAATCTGTAAATTTGATACAACTGTGGGAAAAGTGCAGGTTTGAGGTAGATAGTTTTATCTCAAAGCTTGCCTAGGAGACCTTCTCTGTGTATTACTAGAGACTGGTTTCCAGTTATGATTAATAAAACTAGAGTCAAATAAATACAACCGGAGACCTGAGGGTTTTTAAATGTTTAGGTTTTCCACAGGAGGGGTCAATAAAGGCTGTTCATTAGTGTGATACATGAGCCCTTTTCTAATAACAAGCTGGGGATATGATCATACACAGGTGGAAAGAGAATGATGAGAGCTGCATAATGGTGGTAGGCTCCAACCATGACCTATGCACATTTGTTCAAGTTCTAATTAGATTCTGTTTTTCAGCATTCCCAATCATCTGGAGATCATACATGCATTCTGGTACATGCATAGGAGATACCTCACTGTGAGTCCAGCAAGACTGGCTCCTTGCTCCTCTGGCCCATCTCCACGTGGGGCTTTGACTGCCCCCAGTGCTTATGTTGCTCATGATATCTACAGACCATTGGGGTGAGCTACTGCTCTGGAATTGTCGCTGGTGCAAGTTTTCATTTTGGATTTCATTCTGGGTTTTGTAAATATTTTTTATTAATTTTCATAAACATAACAGTAACCAATCAAAGCCGTAAGAGATAGCCACAGGAAAGAAGAGTCAGCAAAAGGTTTGTTTTTGATGCTAATCTGGGTTACTCTTGAATTGTTTGATTTTATTGTATATTTGTTAATATGAAATGTTTTCATTAGTTCATTCCTTATATGACTATTTGATTTTTATGTACTGTAAAAGCTACTGATTTACATGAAACATTTTGATGCTGTGAGACACCTTGAGCATGGTTTACTGTGGAAAGACAGCATATAAATAAATGATGATGATCTTGAATGAACAGGGTCAGGGACAAAACTTCAACACATGGTGGGGGGCATGTGGAAAGGTGTAGAGATACTGACAGAGGCAGAATGTATCAAGGGATGAGTTCAATATGTGGGTTGAATTTAGAAGACAATGTAGAGGCTTTTGGCACGAGCGGTGAAATTTTCCGAACACTGTTAATAATTTCAAAGATGGTAGAAACAGTATTTGCTGAAAGATGACCTGGTAGGTGTAAGGAAGTTCAGCGAGCCCACACAGTATGGGGATGGAGGAGGAAAGAAGATGGCTAGAGAAGGAGCATTGCAAGGACTGAAAAAACAGCTACAAAGAAATTACTGGGAAAATGGCATTTGAAGTGAATGAAGCAGAAGGAAGACTACCCAAGAATAGGAATAATAAAAGGTAGAAGGAGATATTAGGGGGGGGGGAAGCAAAAACATTGAGTTGACAGTTGGCTGCAGCATCAAAGAAGCTTGAGAACATGAATTCATAGCCAATGGTGATGTCCCAATTTCAACCTATCCTCAAGCCAAGCTCAGCAGCACTGTTGCAGTAATAAAGAGGTTAGAATCAATGTGTGGAATTAGTATTTTCCCAAGCTCTCCACTAACAAACACACTGACCAATAGGAACACAAGAGCAGTTCACACTCTAATAGCAGCCTGCAAGAGTGTGGGCTATAGCAACCAGCATAGATTATATTGGAAATCAAAGCACTCTGGATTCCTCTTATGTAAAACTGTAGTAAAACTTAGCATGCTTTGTCTAAAGGGATATTATCAGTGTACTCAAAACTTTTCAAACTGGGCCTCCTTAACTTACTCTGCCTTCAAATCCACCAGCAGCCATCTTTTGGCAGGTGAGCACACAGATTAGTGTTAGGATCTGGGACACCTCTCTAACCTTGGAATTTTAGAAGACAGCACTACATCTCAGCCTCCCTATGAAGATAGCTCACAAAAGGAAGAGACAAGGGAGAGAAGGAACTGCTGTGGTCAGAAGGACCCAAATGGCTTCTGCTTCTGCAATCTCCACAGTTAGTGTAAGTTTTGGTATCTGCAGAACAAAACTGTTTCTGCTCAGTGTACAGCGCCTTTACCTGCTACAGGAATTTCTCTCTCTATGGAATCTGGTGGTTTTTGTTCAGGTGTCTTGTGCTCCCTTTTAAGGGAGACTACTTCACAGTATGCAGGAAATCTACTTCTCCTGTGCTGCAATTAAATGGGCTCTTTAAATGTACTAGAGCTAGCCCAGAAAGGGCAAATGAGATCTTGTTTTGAGGGATCACATTTTGGTCATTGTTGCTGGCACCTCCACTTACATTTGAACAAGTGTTCTTCAATGAATGAGTGCAGTAGTTTCCACTGGTGGATCTAAGCATTCACTTTACCAAGAAAGAACTTTGCCATCATAACTACTTCCTGCCATCTGCTTAGGAAGTTTTGCTTCTTCGTGAGTAATGTACATCTGTTTACATTCTTATATGAATGTATTTGTACATTTGCTGTATGCTTTGACATCTAATTATTTGCTTTCACTTAGTACACAGACTCCTTTCCGGGAACTAGAAAAAAATTCTTAGTTATGTGCAGGAAATGTACCTTCTGCAGGTGTAAATACAATCCAACACCTACTGTGAAAGGGTCTGGGCAGGTTGCTGTGGTTTGGCAAGAATGGGATGGTGAACCAAATGTGGAGTCCTGGCAGCCCTGATTAGGGGATTTGAACCCTTGTCTCCCTGCTCCTAGTCCAACATTCTAACCACTACACCACATTGGCTCTTATCTTATTCTTATCTGTTTTTGCCAACAACTTTGAAATGATTAGGACTGAGAAGCAACCTGTTTCATACTATGGAAGGCTTAGCCCAAGCAAGACAGACTTGCAGTGCACCTTGTGATTGAGAAGGCATTCTAAAGTATACCAGTACCGTTACAAAGTTCACTTTTCACAGTTGATGTTGGTTTCCTTTAAGATGCTTTGAAAGTGACTCGGCTGACCACATCCACATTCTGAAATACCATTTTTGAGAACTCCCAACGAAGCTCCAGCCAAAAGAACAGGAACTGACTCATTTTACAATGCCTGTTCAACATGTAATCAGTTTAGAGATTTTTGGCTAAAGTTACAGACAGGAATCATGAGGAGTCAAAGTAGGAGACCCACTTACCACTTAAAACTGGCACACATACCACTGAAATTTAAGTGCAAGAAAGATGGCTGAAAGCAGTGCAAAACCAAACTGCACACAAGCCACCCCAGATTTATCATTACACAGTTAACTGCACGTGTACCTTCTAATACACAAACACTGATAAACCACTCCTGAAAGCTACATCACCTAATAATAAATAAACAGAAAAGGTTGCAGAAGGAAAAACACATCACTATTTGAAGGCACAAGCGGTAGAAATTGCAAGCAGATGGGCTATAGAATCAAAAAATGGAAAGGGTAAAGAGTCAATTAAAACACAGAAACCAGGTATGTGGTGTAGTCCTCTTCAATGTGGTAGCTTTGCACACATAGGCAGATCATCATGTGGGGATCTTTTCAAACTACCAATCCTCACATTCACCATGTTCAAAGGAAGTAGAGAGAGAGAGAAATGAGGAGAAAGAGCACATCCTACATTCAGGATAGAGCCTACATTACAGCCCATGTGAGAAAGAAGACAGAAGTCTGCTCCACCTTTCTATGGTAGAGACCACCAAGAACCTCCAGGCAAGCCGATCTGAGCATTCCAAAGAAAGAGAGAATAGCAAGTATATTCGGAACTAGAATCTGAGGAGTCAAAGGCTTCCTATCTCTTGTACCTTAAGAAGGACATCTTCACAGGAATGCCACACAGAAAGGGAATCTCAAAAGCAGCAAAAAGTTCATTGCTTATGTACAAGTGGATGGGGAGACCAGAAAGGAAAATGGGAACAAATCTAAGGAAATGTTGATAGAATCATGATGGGTTTTTGGAGGATTCAGAAAATGAAAAAGCACTAAGCTGCTGGAGACACCTACACTGTAACCATTCCCAAGGTAAAGCATCTTGGATTCCAAATATAAGCAGCAATATTAGAAAGTAAAATGATAAATGTAGGACTATTAAAAATGAATTCATCCTTGATGCACCTCACACCTGCACTATCCTCCCAGAATACACATGTTGTGCCATCTCTGTAAACCTTCCTTAAAAACTCATTTCTTATGTGAAGCTTTTGACTTCACCCCTCATGTCTTAATTGAGCATCAATTTACAAGTGTCGTGTTTGGTATTAGCTATACTGAATAATTCCTCTGAAAAAGTGTGCTGTTTGTCAAGCCCATTGAACCCATGTCTAAACCAATATTTTTTTTCGTGTTCACTAGAACATAATATGTTTTCTGCATCCTTAAGAATTTTTTTTAAATTTATTTTCCAGGCAGTGCAAGAGCTTCTGAAAAACTCAGCTATAAGTGATAGACAATGGGGACTGCCATAAACAGCCAGACTACTATAATATCTTTAAAACTCAAACAGTGTTCTAAAGTGGAGCTATACACACATCTATGCTAGAAGTGAGATCCTGGCTGTGTTTGAAGCCAGCAGAAACACAGCTTTAAACTGCTTTTGTTTTAAAAACACAGTGACAACCAATGCCCATTGAATGTTCTTTTCCCCTTCTTTAGTAGGCATCTTCAAAGTATGATAGCCCCATATCAAAGAGCTACATATCCTGAGATGAATTTGTCCTTATTACAGTTCAGGAAAAATGACACGAAAACCAGAGGAAATTAAAAGCAACACAACTTGCTTGTCAAACTTAATATGTGACTAGCACTTGCCTGGGGCTACTGAGACTGACATTAGGAATAAAGAATAATTGTCACTGTACAAAATGTAATCTGGCAATAAAAGATCCCAGAAACACACTGAATTATTGTTGTATTTCCCACTGGAGAAAAGATTATAAAATATACAGTACAGCAAATAACTGGCATTTAAAAAGGATCATCAGCATGGATTCCATTTCACTTGCAGCGAATACTAGTAATACAGTTATTTTAGCACCCCATCTGAGGGTGTGCTTACTCAAAAGTAATTCTCACTAAGTCCAGGGTGTCTTAATTCTTAATAAACATTTTTAGGATTGAATCCTATGGGCTATTAGAGTAACTTTCTCATATCTAATACATCTCTAATGAAAACAACACAACTACATCTGGGCTAGGGAAGGTCTAGCTCAGGTAAGTTTTGATAAATTATATTTACTGGATAGTTTATTTGTTTAGTCAGTTATTCCAAATATTTTTAATAGAATTACTACTTAAAACCTTTGTATAGTACCTATAATTAAGGGGCACACACTACACTTTTTGCAGATACTTGTTACAGATGCATCATGAATTCTTTAGAGATGGATATTATGCAAAAAGTTATTGCAGACAACTATAGTTACTTTTACTGGACATAAAAAGAGAGAAACATACCATTGTAAGTAAAACGATTTTTCCATGCTGCCATACATCTTACTCCTGCTAGCATACCTAAGAGCTAAATATGCCACCACAGAACCAGAGCTTCTCAATTCCTAGCAGGATAAAATAAGGTGCTATGATCTGCATTTCCTGCAAGAGCTATAAATGAATTATTTGAGCCACAGCAGCATTACTGCTACCCAACTCTGTGATCCCTAGAATCCACACATCACTGATATTTGCTGGGTCTATAAGTGTACCAGCACAGAGACATCTTGTGCAGCACAACAAAGCTAGGAATCAGGACCTAAATATGTAACATGTGAACTCATCCTAAGTAAGATATAGGATAGTTAATAGTCAAAACCAATACACAATTATCAACATGCAAGCCCAGTAAAATCAATGAGCTTGCGCACTCCTAACTTCAACAGAAAGCACATAGGTAGTCCCTGGTGTTTTTCCACCCACCCACAGACAAACAGCAGCACCAGTGCCTCTCTCAAAATTCCCCACCTTTTAATGTGGAACTTTGGCATTATCACTTCTGTCATGCCAGGTCACTAACCTAACTTTGGAAAGGCCAAGGGCATGAATGCTCTCGCTACCATCCAGACTATAGCAGGGAAGGGGATCTTGTGGTTGTCAAAATGTTTTGGGGATGGCTCCCACCATCCATTACAGTTGGCCATGCTGGTTGGTGCTCTTTGGAGTCGAAGTCCAACCCTGCACTACAGCTTCCTTCAACATGATTATTTTCTTCGGTATTCTAACTGGAACATGGAAGCTGTTCCCTACTTCCTCTCCTCTTCAGGGCAATTGCTGTGGCTCCTCAGATCTTCTGCACTCATTAAAAGTAGCAGGAAGGAATTTCTTGCACTTTTTGGTCCTGAACGATGCATTTCCTCACATCACTTAGCCTCTGTCCTCTGTCTTTAAACTTGTAAAAAGCAAAAGGCAAGATAATGCATATGGTGTTCCATTCATCGTGGGGAAATGCAATGCCATAATGGAAAGTGGTTAAGCATTTCAGACTATAAGGGAATTGCGGGGGGGGATCACTATGAGATGCTTCACAGGAAGTGATTCATAAATGAAATAATTTTAAGAAGCAAATAGAAACATTAATCTAGTTGACATACGGTAACTTGATTTAATTGGGGCACAAGATATTTAGCCTTGCACATGTTGTTGTTGGGTCTATATCATAGTGAATGATTTTGAGAGAGGACAAAGTTAGTGCAGAAAGTGCTTAAGGGAATGTTATTTTGCCTGCTGAAAGTGGGCACAATGGTTCCTGCAGCTGTGCCAGGACTATACATCTGAGGGTCTTGCCATATGGAAAACTCTACCTTAATATATTTGAGGATTATCTGAATTACTTGGACAATTGTAACATTAAGCCTTAAAAACCCTGTGCTTTTAAACCAAAATAGAATAAGAGAATTCTGACAGAACTTGCAGGGATGCATGTTTATGACTGTAATCTCAGGTTTGGATTTACTCAGAAGTAAGGCCCATTCTGTATAAGGCACAAGGCAGATAAGTGTAAATAGGACTGTAGCCTAGTTTACAGCTGATGGCATCTATTTTTATTTCAGTTCAATCAACAGGATGAAAGTGAACTATCTTGGACTATGTCAGCACTTAAGAATAACTCATTCTTTAAAATGGAACAACCAGCACCATATTAGAAATGCTTAACTACTGTGAAGTCTTTACCTATTAGAATTTAATCAGGAAGGACAATTGCTGAACTACTACAACCACAATACTTATATATTTATCACTTTTCAAAGAACTATCCCAGAAAGCTTAAGGAAGATGGATCCTGTCTGCTCAGGTAGTTAAGAAGAAGATAAATGTGTGATTAATGTGTGGCTTGTTTCAAAATTTGCAAATGTCACGCAACTCAGAAGAGCAAAACCATTAGCCATTTTCCCTTACCGCAATATGCATTCTATAATACTTTGTTTCAAAAAATTTATACACCACTAGGTTGTATAAAAATAAAATCTTTAAAGCAGCTTACAGAAAATGAAAAATATATTGCTAAACCAGTAACTTTACAACTTTAGGATTACATGACTCGCTTACAGAATCAGCAAGTCTGTAGCCACTTCTAACAGCTTGCTCCACCTGCTCTGTATGCTACCGCCATACCATGTTAGATGAATGCATTCCCAAAGGTGCTTGGTGCTCCATTAATTTTGTACATCATAGTGCAGAGGTGAGGTCTACATTAAATAGGGTCTACATTTCTCCTGCAGTAAGAAGAAATGGAAACTTGCTCATACTAGCCATGGCCAACAGTTGGGAGGAGGGACATTTATGGGCAGAAAATATATATGGTATATTAATTGGAATGGCATGTGGAATTATGGAAGATGACAGCCAGAAACTTTTAATTAATTTTTTTCATTGTGTATATAATTGCCCATTAAGGAATGGGTGAAAAGTAGGGAAATTGCTGGTAGACCTCTGAGCTCTATATCTATTTATTGATTGTTATAAGATATTTTGCCTATTGATAAGATAACCATCGCCTATCCTAGTACAGCTAAGGCCATGACTCACTTTGGCCTGCCCTGTTAATTTATTGACACTAAATTGGTTCTTATGATCCTTCGGTGATTACAAATGAGCCACCAACTTTGTCTTTTAAACACCCACAGTCCTACACAGTATAGTGCATTTTGTGTGTTGTAAAACAGATATAAAAATAATGTGATATTTTGAAGTGATATTCAAAACCCTGATCCAAATATTATGAAAAATTGCTATGCCATTTCATTCATATAGGTGTAAATGCAGATCAGGTAATCTGAATTTCCAAGGAATCTTTCAAAATCAACTGGCAACCCAGTGGCACCAAATACCACATGATAAGGACATTGGTAGAAGAGGAGCACCATACACCAACTATATTCATTTTCTAAAGAGTTCCTTTCAAGTTATATTGCAGTGGTTTCCCCAGCAATGAAAAGATGCAAGAGAAGAATCTATATTGCTTGAAACACTCATATTATTATTAGGCAGGGAGGGGTGAGTTAATTGCTCTTGTGAATTAGGACAGGTTCAAACAACATTTGAGTTCAGAACTTCCACAGAGGTACTCAAATAATGTTATCTGTCTTTGTTCACATAATAGATTCTCGACTGTTCCCAGAACACACACATGTGGGTCAAATAAACTGGGCAATCTATTTATGACTACAATTACTGTAATTCTAGCGGCACTTTTTCTAGCAACCACCAACCAGTCAATTTTTAAAAGAATGGCTCTTTTATAAGTTCCTTTTCACTCATTCTCTCCAGCATCCAGATTTTCAGAGGGTCTTCCTGGCAAGCGGAATATGAAAGCACTGCTGTTCATTAATTAAAATCACATTTTAAGTCTTCCTCATTGTCAACTACATCAGAGGTCAAAGTGGGATTTGAAATTCACCACAGAAATACAATGCTTCAAAGAAAAATTAGGGATCAGAGAAGGCCACTTTTGGAGAGCATTTAACTCTGTCTTCACTTTTAATACTTCAGAACAGGTACATCACACGAAGAGACTTTTCAAAGTACAGTGATCAAACAAGATAAGGTAATTTTGAGTGACAACATGTCTTGCTTCCTTTAAGTGCAAGAATGTGGAAGGAGGATGGATAAAATTACCTGTTTCTTAGATTGCTAACATAGGAAGTTTTCACTTATAATGCTATCTTTTATGAGTGGCAAATACATTGTAAAGCCTTCCAAACAGTTTGCTTAAGCAGCCTTTTCCAGGTGTTCACTGGACACACCTTAACTAGAACAAGAATGATTGCCAAGGTGGGGTTCTCATTCTTCCTGATTTACTAGTGAACAAGGCTGTTAAAATGCATGCTTATCTGAAAGTCCATTTTTTTTATTGCTCCTCTTATTAAGAATTTCCTGCTTATTTTTTACCTTTTAGACAGCAATCTATATTTTTACTGAAAGGACTATCTGTGAGCATTTCGTAGGAAAAAAGAAGGAACTATTCTGAAAAGTGTTAGAAAAATATAGGACAAAAGCAGGTCCTTTCTACCTTTTGCCATGTGTCTCAAACAATGGAGTACTGAAAACATCACTAAAACAATTAACCCTGGCTATACAAACAAGGGGGGGGGGAGAGAAAAGAACTGATTAAGACTAGAGACAGAACATTTTACACAGTCTTTACCTAGACCAGCCTCAATTAAGTCATTTCCTTCAAAAGTATAATTAAAATAAACTGAAAAATAAAGGTGAGACATTACTACACAGAAGTCAACTGGATTCTCCCACCCCGCAATTTAAGTAAACTTAATGTTATTGACTAAAAGGTAATTGTTTCCTCTATTTGTTTCAACACAACATGTTCTAAGAAAAATCTGAAAATGAGCTAATTGAAGGAAGTATGACTAACAGAGAAAAATATTTTTCTGTTAGCTCATGACATTTTTATTATACTGGAAACTTCATTCAAAACTTATGAACACTCTTTCAGGTTTGTTATGTCCTGTACTATGTACTTGCTTCTCTCTGCAGCATTAGTGTCAACATATTCAACAAGTTCCACTTTATAAAAAATAAAATAAAATAATTGTTACTGAAATGGGGTGCCAATTTGTGCTAACTTTTTTGTATTAGAACATGACAGACTGATATTTCAGGATGTCTTCCTGTCAGTAAGTATGTTGCAAGTAGTCAGTGGAAAGAAAAACTAGCAGTTTAACTAGAGTCTCTTTCATTTCTAAAGACAGCTTATTATGCATTTAGCCAGACAGTACAAAATAGTTCTGCATTGGAGGGAGAACATACTATTCAATTTCCAATTAACAATTTCCTGCCTCCCCACAAAAAAATCCTAAAAACATTTACCTTTTCAATCAGTTGCATGCCTCTTCCCTAAAATATCAGCACAGAAACATCTCAACGTTTTTTTAAACATGCTACACCAAAACAGATTAAACAAATCATTTCTATTCTCCATTTCAATTCAGTTATTAGTTAGAAACCTGAAAATCTGGACGTAATTTTAAACACAAAATAACAGACTATCTGTTGCAGTAGGTAGCACCACTTCTCACTTACCCATGCCGAGCAAATAATACTTCCTGGTGAAAAGATTTTACAGCTTCCGTTAACTAAAAAGCGTTCAGCACTACAGCTAGACAAGACAGATTACAAAATGCTTTTGTCAGAAGGCAGCGTGAAAGTTTCTCCCCCTACAGTTATGTTCCAGAGTAAAGAGTCATCAGCACTCCATTCCTGTGATAAAAACAAGGTAACGACAAAGGAAAAGAGGCTCAGACAAGTTCCTGTCAAAGATTCTTAACTGCAGTCTTCTGAAAATAGTAAGCAATCTTAAAGTGACAGTTACCAAACTCCAAGGTGACGCTCATTAATCCAAATTGGCTGCAGCTGGCTTTATTGTCTACCATTTGGCTTGGTCAAGCCCACATGAGTGTTAAACTTTATCACATGTTGCTGAATCACCGCCTAGTCTCATCATTACAAACTACATGTAACTAAGCAATGCGAGCGAGGAAAGCTTCTACTAACTCGAAGGCAGGGAGTTCTTATACACAGCCGCCAATTAGCTCTTGCCCAATCACAGGCTGCAACTAGTTGCCTCAGTCACATGACAGGGCAGTCCTCACTACAGCAGAGAGATTTCTGAATTAGTTGGGGTTACACAAAGGACACTCATTGGGAGGGGGAAGCAGTGAGTACAAAATGAAAACGCCCAGGCTGACTGCTGTTAAGTGCTTTAAAGCAGGAAACTCCCTCGCTTCATGCAGACACACAAATTCAGAACAATGTCTACTACACATGAAAATTAGTCAGGACCCCTAAAATCTTGTTTTATAAATACATTACACCTATTTATGCTGCCCACTGCCCTGCCAATTTTCCTGCTTTCACTTAATTAGTGATCACTTAAAACTGATCCATTTCATAGAAACAAGCAATCAGGTACGATTAACAACATTATGATCTTAAGGAAAGAAACTTGCACCACCACAAACCACATTATTTACTCTTCATGAACGTAATTAGATGTATGTGTGTATATTAGCCTGAATATCAACTTGAACAATTCTTTTAAATGCAGATTGGTGACAGACAAGTATATTCTCATGTTTAGAAAAACAGTTACCCTTAATTCATGCCACTCTGAATTTCATTCCATGCATTTAATTCTATTATTTACTAGCCTCAAACAATAATAGAATGAAATCACTTTTTCAGTACTGCTACTCCAAATTTTCACAAAACATTGATGCTGTAAAATAGCTATTTCAGTATTGCTCTAATAAAGTCAAAATATATAAGATATGTAATTTAGTTCTGAACCTGAAGATTTGCATATGGTTAAAAGCATCATATGGTTACCGCAGCTGCTGTAAAAACTGGAGTACCTTGTAATGTTTCGTCCTCCTGTTATAGTTGGCAAATCCCAATTTATGGGCACGAACCATATGCCAGGACAAACCATAAGAGATGACTCAAGTTGCCTCGCCCCCACAGAACAACAGCCCTCTTTAGCAGGGGAAAGAATAACCCCTTATAGGTATGACTCAAAAAGCCTTATGCTATATTCAGAAAATGCATTAAAATTACTCTGGAGTGCTTTCATATCCTGGGATAGCAATGCAGGAATTTGATATCCCAGACTAAATCAGAACAGCTTGTCCTGGAGTAACTTCTTTTTACACCAGAATTATCTCCAGAGCACAACATGCCACAGAGAAAAATATTCTGTTTGAATAAGCTATAATGTGTGCAAACATCACATTACAATCTTGGATCACTCTAGACAGCCATGTTGGTACCTGCCTGACTAGAGCAAGAGCCAGACTTAGAAGGCAAATAAATTAATGCATACATATGAACCAGTCTAATAACCTAGTTGTAGATCCTATTGAAACTCAGCTTTATACAAATTACATGAAAAAATTATAATGCCCCGAGAGAAACACCTATTTATATATTTCAGGATATATTTCCAATCAACCAACTCTGGACTGTCAAATTCCAAATATATTATCTGTGATTTCACTTTGCTGCAACCATGACGTGTCACAGATGCATTACTACTTAGTTGTGTCACATGGTTGCAGTAGAATGAAATATACAAGGCATACTTTACAGCCAAGAAAATGTTTGTTTGTTTGTTTGTTAAAATATTTTAACACATCACCCTTTTATAGGCTACCCTTTCCAGTTTATTTTTTATTGCTTTTGGGGAAAATAATTTCTGGAAATAAAGGCATTTAACTTTAAGTTATTATGACAGAACACCCTTATAATAAACGCTTTATAATAAATACATTTCATATTAAAACCAGCAAATGCCTTTCATAAATGATGATATGGAATTGATTTAAGGCATGTTAGTACTTGGTGGATCTTGGTAATACCCACTGTATAGCATATACCGGTAAATAAATATCAAGCTACATCTTTAAATCAAACAAAAGCTTCGAAAGTTATTTTAAAGCTTCTTTTAAATCTTATCCATTACACTTAAGAAGAAATTCAAGGTAATTTAAATTTGAATAGTGTTTTCTTACAATTCTAAAGATAATCTTTATGAAACTGAACTCACATCAACTTTTAACAGAATCTGTTTACAAGTTCTGAGGACTGTGTATTTATTTAAAACATATGCACCATAAAAGAGCTATTGTCTTGTAAGACACATTGCTCTCACTTTCTTACTGAGATTCTACACACATACACAAATCCATCTACAATAACTACTCCAGGTAAATTCTTAACACATCAGAATGAAAAGGTAAAAACACAGTAGAACAAGAAGCAAAGAAATACAAACAAATCCCCCTTAAATTAACCTCACTAGACTTTACATTAGTCTATACATTTTAATAAATATATAATGATGTAAACAACCATCTTTGTCTTGCACCCATATAACCTCTATCACAGGAAAGGGCACTTCATCCAGCAAATTGTAAACAGCAACAAACACAACAATTAGGCAGGTGCCCAAGGCACACAAGAAATTTAGGGATTACAGTGAAATTTTGGTCTCAAGATTGCTAGAATCCAGTAAATAGGATGCCCCACTTTTTACACTAAGTAGCATTTGCAAGTGCAGATAGGTAGCCGTGTTGGTCTGCCATAGTCAAAATAAAAAAATTCCTTCCAGTAGCACCTTAAAGACCAACTAAGTTAGTTCTTGGTATGAGCTTTCGTGTGCATGCACACTTCTTCAGATACCTGGTATCTGAAGATACTTGGTATCTGCAGAAGTGTGCATGCACACGAAAGCTCATACCAAGAACTAACTTAGTTGTTCTTTAAGGTGCTACTGGAAGGAATTTTTTTATTTTAGCATTTGCAAGAAGAATTTATTAAACATGCAAAGAAAGACCAAAGCTTCTCCTCATATATAAATTTAAATACATGCAGATGTGGACTACTATGGTCTAATTTGAATGGGGGTGTGAGAGAGTGGATTAATGGTGAAATAATTCTCAAATGTGGGCAATCCCAAAGAAAAAGGACATAGATTATTTAATGGAGTGCTGCTTTTATGTCTCCTTTTTACAGAATTTCCAACCAAATAAGATTCTTTGGGAACACTAAACCAAATTAGAATTTTGCAACCTAAAGCCTTCTCTTGCTTCAAAAGAATGATACAAATTATATGATGTTCTTAACTGATGTGTTAATAGAATTCTATAAATCACACTCCAGATGAGTATCTTGAAGCCCATCTATATTAACACCCTAGTGGCCCAAATACAGAAATATAAGGATCGTGCACCAGCTATAACAAGGAACTGCATCTCACTGCAACTTCAGTGGTGCTCAGCCAGCAGCTGTGATTCTATGTCACAGAGAGAACTGGCTGCAAAGCTAGGGGGATCAGCAATTTGCTGCATGACATAACACAGTTATAAACGAATATTTGGTTGTGATAAAAATCTGACTCAACCCATCAATATTTCAGATCCAAGTACATTGTTATCTTACAACCAAGAAAGAACCATGTCTACGTGTGCACCTTGCTCCAAGAAAACTCTGTATCTTGTTATACAGTCAAGGGAGCAGAAGACCAAGATCACATTGTGCAGTACACCATCCCATCCCATCTGACTTTCTCAGAATCAAGATTTGTCCATCCCTTTCCTAGCTCCTTTCTTCACAATAATTAGGTAACTCTGGCTCCAACTCTGTGTACATCTACTTCAACAAAAACACTAGTAAGCAAAGTGTTATAGACATGCACAAGATAAGCCGTCAGAATCTTTTATCTCCAGTGCTTTGAGAAACTAGGTTTCTTTAACTTGCACACTTGCCCATTCTCAACCTCAACCATTTCCCTCATGATACATAATGTTTTGGTACACGTATCAGGAAGAATGAGGTTGGATGGGAATTTAGCTATTTATAAAAAAAAATTATACACCACTAATTCATTAAAAATATTATCTATACAGCCATGCAGTAAAAATCATATAAACATTTAAAATCAGAAATCAGATAACTACTGTGGAAAGATGTATTCTTAATTGCCTGCGTTAGCATGATCGAATAGAACACTTTTCAACAGGCGTTTGAAAGCTGAAACAGAAGGCTTCTGCTGAATCTCTATCGGAAGAGTGTTCTACAGTAACCCAACCTCAAGGTTACTAACACATGGGCTACAATGATCAGGGTATCCCTGTCCAAGAATAGCTATAGCTGGCAAACCACACAAAGCTGGTAAGAGGCACTTGTAGCCACAGAGGACACTTGGGTCTCTAGTGGCAAATGTAGCAAGGAGTACCCCCAAACTACAGACTTGTTCCTTCAGAAGGTGTGCAACGCCATCCAGAACAGACAATCTACCTATCTCCTAGAAATAGGAATCTACCTGGCGCAGCTCAATTTCCCCAGGATTCATGTAGTTTATTGACCCTCATCCAGACCATCGCTGTGCTCAGACACCAATAAAGAACTTTCACAGCCTCTCCTGATTCGCCCCTGGTCAGGAGTAAGCAGCCTTCAGACCATATGGAACAACTCTGCTGGACAGCTCCTCAAGCACTGAGCTCACCATCATGTGGTAAGACCAATTACAGTGGTGCCCCGCAAGACGAATGCCTCGCTAGACGAAAGGGTTTTCCGTTTTTGCGTTGCTTCGCTAGACGAATTTCCCTATGGGCTTGCTTCGCAAGACGAAAATGTCTTGCGCTTTTTTTTTAAAGCCGCTTGAAGAGGCGCAGTTGCGACGGATCGTGCTTTGCAAGACGAAAAACATCGCAAGACGAAAAGACTCGCGGAACGAATTCTTTTCGTCTTGCGAGGCACCACTGTATGAGCCCAAACACACGACTGGTCTGCTTCTGAGCACGATTTATGCCACTTACACTCTAGCCCATGCCTGCTCCATTTCATGGACCATAGCCCCTCAGTATGCCAGGGAGCAAAATCGGCTCCACAGCATCAGACAAGGCACTCGGGGCAATTATGTCAATGGCCCTTCTTGTTCCACCATTCCATAGTGAAACTGGGGTCTCAACAGGATAATCTGTGTGTTCACGGGGGGGGGGGGGGGAGAGAGAAAGCAGTCAATCAGATTTTATCTGTTTCTAGGAGTGGACCATCCTAACAGATTCCCCACCCTTGCAAGGGATAATTACTACTTAAATCCAAACCTCTTCAGGAAATGGACTAACTATGGAAATTGTCACACACCCTATTTCCACAACACCCCTCCCCAAATGAAATGAAGATTAAATCAAGGGTAAGTTCTGGTATGTGAATTGAACTGATGACCATTTGAGACTGGCCATGGTTGACATGGAGGCCATGAACTATTGAGTAGAACCTTAGACATTTTCAGAATGAATGTTGAAGTCACACAAAACCACAGTCATGTGCTCCTCCAACACCACACCCAAGGCAACCTCAGCTAGTTTACTCAGGGATGAGCAGCAGGGTGGGCTGTGCACCAACAGCATCCCTAACCTGTCTCTTTGGCTCAACACCAGATGCAGGCCCTACAGCTCAAAGAGAGATGGGTTTCCTGGTTATGGGAAGTGAACTCCTATGGACTACATTCACACTTTCCTCCACCACTCCCGTCTGGGCTGATGTCATATGGAGTACCAGGGTAGGCAGAGCTGAGTCAGATCTGGTCCACCCAGCTCCCCCACCCAGGTCTTGGTGATACAGATCAGATCTGCATGCTCATCAACAATCACATCATGGATCAGCATGGTTTTATTACAGACTGAAATGGCATTTAGCAATAGAACCACCAGACAGTTGGGAACAGTGGCAGAGAATCCATTAGTACCACGCATAGGAGCGAGCTCAATGGGAAGAAGTATCAGGCGGAAGCACCTATCACCACCCCTCCATGAAGTGTTTCCCTATTAAATAAGGAAATTGCTCAAAACATTAACAATGCAATCCTAACCATGTTAACTCATAGAATCATAGAATCATAGAGTTGGAAGAGACCACAAGGGCCATCGAGTCCAACCCCCTGCCAAGCAGGAAACACCATCCGAGCACTCCTGACATATGGTTGTCAAGCCTCTGCTTAAAGACCTCCAAAGTAGGAGACTCCACCACACTCCTTGGCAGCAAATTCCACTGTCGAACAGCTCTTACTGTCAGGAAGTTCTTCCTAATGTTTAGGTGGAATCTTCTTTCTTGTAGTTTGGATCCATTGCTCCGTGTCCGCTTCTCTGGAGCAGCAGAAAACAACCTTTCTCCCTCCTCCATGTGACATCCTTTTATATATTTGAACATGGCTATCATATCACCCCTTAACCTCCTCTTCTCCAGGCTAAACATGCCCAGCTCTCTTAGCATCATTTCCAGGCCTTTGACCATTTTGGTTGCCCTCCTCTGGACACGTTCCAGTTTGTCAGTGTCCTTCTTGAATTGTGGTGCCCAGAACTGGACAATTAGTTCTGACAACTCAGAAGTCTTACTGAATTCAATAGGGCTTTCTCCCAGTAAGTGGCATTAAGATTATAGACTAAATTACTAATCAAGTAGTGACAAGGTAGAGCAGACCATTTTATTTGTTTGTTTGTCCCCCCCCCCTTTATTTACTCCTATAGTGCATCCTATAAATGAAGTACTCCAGATGTTTTGGACCACAAATCCTGACTGGGCCAATGGGATTTGCAGCCCAAGACATCTGTAGGGTACCAGGATGGCAAAAACTGGTCTATTCAAAGTTGAGCCCCACTGAATTCAGCTAAGTGAGCACAGGGTTACAGGCTGTCTTTTTATGTAAATATATAAACCAAATATTTACACACTACAAGCACACATTCTGTTTTATATACCTTTTTGGTGCTGAATAACTTGTAAATATTTTATATGATTCATGCTCTGGTTATTAGTCACCAGTAATTTTTTTATTAACATATTTTAAACTTTCAAAAACATTTCAAGCCTTATATTATGCAATTACATTGATTTTAAATACTTCCATTTTTTTCATGTTATGCTTGTGAGTGCTTTGTTCAAATTGAGTTAGTGGGTACTTTTATATTAAGTATCCTGAAGTATAATTTGTTATCTCATAGCGCCTCTGAAGAAGGCATCTTGCTAAAACATGTTGCACTAAATGCTTTCCATTTTTATTATCGTGTCAAGGCTTTGCCAACTTTTGGTCAGAAAGACTTAACATATTTACTGTGACATTAGCTTTCATGGGGTAAAAATGCATTTGTCGGGCTTCTTGATGCATCTGACCCATGGAAGCTTATGCCACAACAGACTTACTCTATGCAAGCAAAGAAGTATAACTAGAGTAACCAGGAAACATATTAACAACATTCAAAAACTCAAGTCCCCTCCTAGGCGAATTACATTTTCAATAACATTCTGGGGCTGGGGCTCTGCAAGTAGAGACCAGCATCCAACAAATATATGTAAGATAGAAGAGAAGTTTATATTTGCCTAAATTTGTATACAAAATGCCTGCATGCAACCCCAAGGGGTTTTGCTTCCCTCACTCCTTGCAGGTGTTTGGCTCCTTCCTTGTTCTTAAAAGTACTAAGAGAGATGTTTCTTAATATGTATCACATTCCTGTTTCTTGTAGTGATTATGAATTCTTAGCCCTGCCCAATTAGGAACCATTAAAAAACAACAACCTGATACCTGTCTTTCATCTTTGGAGAGCCCAACACCTGCAAGGTGAGGAGGGTAGGAGAAGAAAAGGCAAGTGCCCTCTTTACTTCTTCCCGCAGTCTCTTCTTCCTTCATATCTTTGTAAAGGAACTGCAAAGGGAAGCTACCTCCTCTATTTTCTGCATCTTGCATCCAGTAAATTTCAGGTTGTGTGGCTGATGGGACCCCTCTGGAAGGGCTTGTCCATTGTGGCTTTACTATGAATACTATGGCTTTACTTTTAAAAAAAGAAAAAGGCGATCCAAATTCTAATAACCTGCATTCGGCAAATCAATAGGTATTACATACCTATAACTCCTCACATGAACCGAATTGGATTTAAAAGGTCAGAAATCTAAAATGATAAACTGATATATTCTTAATGTAGCACTAAGTTATTTAAGATTCATTATTAGGGTGACTATAGTAGGGGCTATGTATATCTGTATCATCATATATTTATTTACTGCATGTTTACAAAAAATACAAGAACACCACATTTAGCACCGGGAACAGATGATGATGATGATGATAATGATTATTATTATCCTTCCTCCCAAATGACCCACAGGCATCAGGGGAAAAGGCAATAAAAACAATCCAAAAATTTGAAAAATGTTTCAGACAAACCAAGTATCTACACAGCTAAAAATTCCAAATTTTGACAAGGCTTGGGTAAACAGGAACGTTTTAAGCTTTTGCCTCAATGTTAATAATAAGGGGGACAGATACAGTTCACCAGAGAGGAGTGGACTCCATAAGCTGGGCACTGATATGAAGAAGCCCCCATCACAGGGCAGCACCAGCTGGGCTGCAGCAAGCAAAGAATCTCAACATTCATTCAACCTTAAAAAGACAATGCTGACAACAGACACATAGTGAACTTTTCCAAAAGCCAAGTAGGATTTCCAATAGTAATAGACAGCTTTTGAACAACATGTCAGGCAGCTGTAGTTATAGAGTTATCTAGTCTTTCATATTATGTTACAGTCATACCTCGGGCTATGAGCGCTGCAGGTTGAGCGTTTTCGGGTTGTGGACCGTGCCGAACCTGGAAGTGCCGGAGCAGGTTACGTCTGGGTTTCAGCGCTCACGCATGCGCATAACCGCAAAATGACATCACACGCATGCGCAGAAGCGGCGCTTCAGGCTACGAACGCTGCGGTTTGCGGACGTGTCTCCCGCACGGATCATGTTCGCAACCAAAGGTTTGACTGTATATACATGTAAGTTTATTTTTATGCTGCCTTTCAGCCAGAGGAGGCCCCCCCCAAAGTGGTCAGAAAGGATAATACAAACAAAATACAACTTTCAAAACTTTAAAACAAAATTTTAACACTTCAAATATTATTTTATGTTATTTCATTTTTAATATTTGTATTCCACCCTTCAGCCGTAGATCTCAGGGAAGTTCACAGCATAAAAATACAAGATAAAAACACAAAATACATAATAAAAACAAGAACAAACCAAACCAATAACACCACCACCCACAGGAAACCCAATGAAAGCAGTAAGAATTGAATTTGTTTTCTCTTCCCCACCCACCCTGATTTGCGCAAGCAAGTCCACAGCTGACTTGCATCCTTTTTATCTATGTGATTTACTTACTGTAACAAATAGATTCTTGTTTATTGTTTTTTATGCTATTTTACTGAGATTTTTGTTTTCATGCATGTTGTTAAGAACCTTGAAATTTCCATTATGGGATGTAAAGTTTTTCTTCCTCCACAAAATGTTTTTACACACACACACGGATTTTCATTATGAAAGAACCATTGGCAGATTAGTCACTGAAGAATTGCATTACTTGAGAAATACAAAGATTCCTTCTTTCATCTCACTGAAATATTTTTTTTCTTTGTATCATTATACTGCGTGTTTAACACTTTTTAACGTCTGTAGGCTTAAGTATCATAACTGCTTGGAAGCACTGTTGTTTTTTAATCCTCCATTTTAAAAAGCTACTCAATGAGAGTTCTGAAATGAAGTTGTGTAAATATTCAATGACTGAGACAGAGGAGTCATCAGGGTATAAGAAGGAGGAGCTGAAAGGGGCAAGGTTCTGTGCCAATAACTTAATCATAACCACGTGAGTAATTCAGGGGATTCAGGGTTTCCCCCCCCCCTTTAAGGGTATGAATCAAGTTAAGTTTGTTTTGCTGTGGGTGAAGGAAAGGAGAATATAATACTATGAATCAGAAAGATGATCAAATATGTGGCAAAGACAGCTCAATTATAGTTGCTGCCTTTCCTCTCAAACTGTCTATCCTAAGAAGTCAGAATTTTGCTTATCAACAGAAATGATAGTTTTCAGTTTCCAAGATTCCCTATAACAGGAATGGACAGAAGGTAGATCAGAATTTACTGGTCTCTGGTTGATTTGTAGCAGATTGACAAGGTTCTCTGGCTTCCAGCTGTTCAACCAAAACAACAACAATATGACTTTTCCCACCTAAATCAGATTGCTGAAATGAATTGACTTTTCAGGAATTGACTTTTGTGTGAAAGAACTGTGAGCTCAGTTTAGGCCCCCTACTGAAAACAGAACATGATCAGAGGCACTCTTGTTTTTTAATTCTAACTGTATACCTTTTGCACCTGACTCTCGTTGGTAGATCTATCAAGACTGAAGTTTGCCCAACCCTTTTATATTCTTCTCCTCCTCTTATTGAATGTTATCACTAATACATTTTAGCTTCCAGAATATCTTACTGTACTGGGATGCCCTTCTGCCTGGTCGCTGTAGTAATGAAGAATAAGTTATAGGGCTGAATGTCATTCTGCCTACAGCAGTCTGAAATTTGTCCAGCTCTGAAATGGATTTTAAAGTCAAACTACGGCAAGTACAGATTTTGCAATGCTTAGAGGAATGAAATTATCATTCTATCAATGATCTTTTAAAATGACGTACACAAAAAATAAAACATTCACTTTGACTTTGACTTGTTTCCCCCCCCCCCCTTCTCTAGTTGATTCTTGGGACTTTTGCAGTTTGTTATAAAACAGCTTTTAATAGTCTGAAAGGATAACAACTTGTTTTTCATTTGTAATGCAATTAAAATTGTATGCTTCAAAAGGAGAAATAATAATTTCTTTAGTAGCAGTGGGGAACTCATTCTCATAAAACTCACCAAAACTGAAAGACCTGCGAAAGCACAGGGTCACCTCACATCTGTACCTCACAGACAAACTTCCAGAATCCAAACCACAGTAAATTACACTGAATAGAACCAATACAACAAATAGTGCAACAAAAGGGGATCTTGCCAAAACATACTTGGCACAATCCAACCCAAGTTCAGTATATTGATGTCTCCTTGATTTTACTGGGATGGCTGAGCACATGCTTAAAATCTCTCCCACTGGGGTGAAAAAGTCCTGAAATACCGGTTGGAATGTGCTCAGACCATATGAGACACTGCAATAGCAAACATACAGAGAGAGAGAGAAGAAATGGCAGCAATGCCCAAATCCATCCCACCCCCAAATACGAAGCTCCACTTGGGCTGGTCCTAATCTGTCAGTGTAACTGACCCCATAGGTTTGTTATGAGGGGAAACCATATGAGGAAGGGCAGGATAAAAACACACACATGATAAAACAGAAATTTAGACATCAGTAATGAACAATATGGTACTCTGCAAGCATCAAAAACAAACCCAAAGATTTCACACAGAAGCAGATAAACACAGAACCAGCAGAAGCTACCTTATATGGAGTAAGATCTAGATCAGTACTGTCTACACTGACGGGCAGAAACTCTCCAGGATTTCAGACAAGCTTTTCCCCTGCCCAATTTGAGATGCCAGGGATTTGCAGGTGAAGCAGATACTTTACCACTGACCTTACAGACTGGCAGTGCTATGCCAGCAACAGCCACCATCACTGGATGTAGAATTGCAGCACTGGGGCATCTCTTGGCACTAGAAACTACTTATTCACAATGTGTGCTAAGAACAGTCCCGTCCCCCCCCCTGCAACATAGAATAAATTATTAGGTACCTAACTAAGAATTGGCAGACACACTTTTCATAATGGAATTGTACCTGGTAGACAGGTCATGGACATAGTGGTGCCATGGTGTCTGTGATGGCTTGCTCTCCCCCCACCCTCCCCACCTAGCTCTCCTTGATAGAGAGAAAGAGACAGAGAGGCTAAAAAAAAAAGAAAAAGCGCAGCCAGCAATCCTTTCTGTATTTACTTAGGTGGGTGAATGAAGTAGGGTTTAATGAACTCAAATTCTGTCCTCCACCCCCAACCCATCCACTCTCCCCTGCCCCCCACCCCACCTCCAGCTAGAAAGAGAAGGAGAGCGAATGCAATCAGACAGCCTTTCAGTATCCCAGTGAGGGACAATATATAGGATTTTCCAGATTCATCTCTCTCTTGAGGTGGGGGAGAAGGAACAGAGTGAGTATATGACTTCTTACATTGAGTGGTCTTTTGCAAATGTAAGTTAAGGAAGGGTAGAGAATATGTTTTCACCCTTCAAAAACATGTTTATAGGTGGAGAGCCTAATCCAGTTAGTGATGAAAGAAAGAAAGAAAGAAAGAGAACTCTTTTCCTTGCCTGTCTTCCCGTCTCTAGTAATATGGGCGAGTTCAATACTCACATGACTTTTTCTGCATGCTGATGTGATGCACTTTATATTCTTGAGTGGTTACAGAGGACATTTACTTACAGAAAGGCACACACCTCACACAACAGCTCTACTTAAAAGTAATGCCCTCAGTTTATAAAACAAGTCAACACAGAAACAGAAAACCCTTATTTTTGTTTATGCCACCCAGTCTGAATCTGTGGCTTTGCATGGAGGCATTGGGCAAAAGTCAGACCACAAGTATGCAGTACCACTGTGAGTAGAGAGTGGAAAAAAGATAATGTTTGTATTTTGTTTATGTAGTGTGCTAACCATCACAAAGCTTTTAGCAAGGATATCAAAACTAAAACTAAAAAAAAAGTCTATATTTCTTGAACTAGTTAATCAGTTATCACTTTAAAAGAATATCTCTTAGAAAAATAAACACAGTTTACAGCTATTAATCCTATGTACACGTGTGTGTGTGTGTGTGTGTGTGTGTGTGTACTTCATTCAAGGAAAGCTCTGTGGGACACACATGAACACAAGCCCTATTTGGGTGTTCAGTTCCTTGATGTGATTAAAATCATGTGAGGGAGAGCAGCAACCTTGGCTAGCCCTGCCACCTCTGCAGTGCCCTTGTCCCGTCTCTGCTGCTTCCGACGTCTTACAGGGCTCATGCCTGCAATAGGGTACATATGAAAGCTTCCCACTCAACATAAAGCTATATGTAATCAGGGATCTGAATCATCTGTGGAGCCTCTATAAGCAGGTTCTAAAAAGAATTGTACAGAACAGTTTTGTACAGCAATGAGACGATTCTTTTTCAAAGAAGTGAAAATATTCAGACGACAGTATTGACGATAGTGCTCTAGATGCCTCTAGGGGAATCTGTAGGACTGCCAGCTTTCTATTGTACTGCAGGAACTTATTTTCACTGCATATTTTGGAGAGCAACTCAGACCTAAACTATATGTGGCATGCAGTCATGTGTATCTTTCTGTTTATGGGGGGAAACCATGACTCAGTGGTAGAGCATGTAGTTAGCATTCAAAAAGGGACCAGATTCAATCCTTCCAGGGAGGCCTAGGAAGGACCCCTTTCTGAAACCCTCCCTGGAGAGGTGCCGACAGTGACAACACTGAGCAGAGCTGATGGACTCATGGTCTGGCTTGGTCTACACCAGTAACCGGTGATTCTCCTGACACCCTTTAAAACTGAAGTTACACACTAACTCTTACGCTTTTCCATCTGTATGAAAATAAGACATCTTTTCATCTACAGTGAAAAAACAGCAGCTGGGGTGTCAATTTTGAGGAGAAAGACTGATGAAGTTACTCTACCATTCCCCTCTATCCCTCTTCTTAAGCACTTTGTATTCTGCCTTTGTTTGTTTGTTTTTTAATGAACACAGGGATAAAGATTTACATAACTGTGGTCATGTCTAGTTTGGACCCCCACACTGAACTATGACCGACACATGTTGCATTACACTACATCAGGCTGATGGGCTAGCATTTCCATGTATTTTGTGCAGCAGATATACCTAAGATCACCACCTTTTCCCCAAGCGGGGCCTGACAACAGAAATGACACAGGTGTTGCTTTTTGATGGCATGAAGATAATATTAAGAAGTTTTCACCTGCTCGATTTCTGCTTTTAAATGTTATTAAAAGGTGTGGGAACTGATCCCAGCACTGCCTCAGTCATGGGGCAAGATTCACTTCCTCTCCCCTTCTTTCCTCAGAGGATGCTCTGCACAGGTAAGTTACCTTGCCTCCAGTTGCCAGTGATGTTGCTCAGACGCAGGGAAACGCACCACATGATGGTGTCAAGTCATGCAATGAGTTGTGCTTCATAATGCAACTGGGGATGGATGGGAAAGTTATCACTTCATGCAGTGCTGAAGTAGCGTATGGGCCATAGAGAAAGAGAAAGATGGCACTGCAAGAGTTAAAGGTAAAGGTACCCCTGCCCGTACGGGCCAGTCGTGTCCGACTCTAGGGTTGCGTGCTCATCTCGCTCTAGAGGCCGTGAGCCGGCGCCGTCCGGAGACACTTCCAGGTCACGTGGCCAGCGTGACGAAGCTGCAGCTGGCGAGCCAGCACCAGCGCAGCACACGGAAACGCCGTTTACCTTCCCGCTGGTAAGCGGTACCTATTTATCTACTTGCACTTAAGAGTGCTTTCGAACTGCTAGGTGGGCAGGAGCTGGGACCGAACAACGGGAGCTCACCCCGCCGTGGGGATTCGAACCGCCGACCATACGATCGGCAATCCCTAGGCACTGAGGTTTTTACCCACAGCGCTACCCGCATCCCACTTCAAGAGTTACTGAGGCTAAAAAGACTATAAACTGTCTGAGATGCCAGTTACAGGAATTTAAGTGCCCTGTACACTGCTGCCTTATGCTACACGAGTATGCTCACACCGTTTAATAGTACATTTATTTTACATGCGAGAAAAACAGAAATGTTGTAGAATGTGTGTAACATGGCACTAAACTCTCATTTGGTATCTAAAACATTCACAAAAACAATATACTGTACCGACATGTTGAATGTGCAGATTTTCTGTAACCAATATAAGCAAACAGTAACAGTGTGAATTATGACATACTTTCATTTCTTTCAGATTTGAAAAAGAATCCCACCTGGCTTAGAATTTTAACATTTGTTATAATCAAAAATATGTGATTGTATCATTCAGGACCCAAGAAAAAATAATCTATGCAACAACAACAAAATCACACAGGTATTTAAGTCCTGTGACAACTGTTACATTGCAGAAAAATGCAAAAATAGAAGGAAAGGTTAGAGAATATAACAGCTTTCCTGCCTTTCCCACACAACAATCTTCATGTATATACTTACATTAAATTCAGATACCAGATCCACACTAGGCTCTCCTCTAACCATTATTTAGATTAGCACCTAAACCATGATCTGAAGCTTACAAATTTTAAAGAGTCAAGCTAATGCATACTTTGAACAAAGATGAAAGAGCATGACTTTATCTACTACTGCATATTGCTGGATAGTTATGATCAGTTAATATGTGAGGGAAGAGGCATTCACATGGTCTGATTAGTACCTAGGTCATCAACATTTGCCATCCGTTTCCTCCTCCTTTCCTGACTCTTTTAGATATTTCTTTCTAACACAGGAATGTCTAAATTTGGGTTCCATTACTTCCAAGTTAGTATGAATAGAATATTCAACTGCTTGAATTTTTAACAGGAACTTTGATATATAAATTTAGAGCCCCAAACCCCCACAAAAACCCACAACTCATTGTCTGGTAACCATATAGCTTAAGGGAAATTATTTTCCTATGAAGCTCAAAAATAAGATCTAATATCCTAATATTGAGTGGCAAGCTGATAAGAAATACTGGATGTGACTGGGCAGAGCCAAATGTAAAAGAGTGAACAATTATGAATAAAAAAATTCCTTCCAGTAGCACCTTAAAGACCAACTAAGTTAGTTCTTGGTATGAGCTTTCGTGTGCATGCACACTTCTTCAGATACACTGAAACAGAAGTTGCCAGATCCTTCTATATAGTGAGAAGGTGGGGAGGGGTGTTACTCAGAAGGGTGGTGGGAATGGGAGATAGGCAGATAGCTGAGAGAGCCTCTTGACGACTCTTAACGACTGTAATAGGTCTTACAGGAAAAGGCAAGGGGTGGGAAGGTGAGAAATGGTTTAGTTATGTATAGTGAGATAAGAATCCAATGTCTTTGTTCAGCCCAGGTCTTTATTTATTTATTTATTTCAGAAATAGACTGGAAAGAGAAGCTGCTGAATTACAACTCATTACCAAACTTAAAACCATGAAAAGACCTGGGCTGAACAAAGACATTGGATTCTTATCTCACTATACATAACTAAACCATTTCTCACCTTCCAACCCCTTGCCTTTTCCTGTAAGACCTATTACAGTCGTTAAGAGTCGTCAAGAGGCTCTCTCAGCTATCTGCCTATCTCCCATTCCCACCACCCTTCTGAGTAACACCCCTCCCCACCTTCTCACTATATAGAAGGATCTGGCAACTTCTGTTTCAGTGTATCTGAAGAAGTGTGCATGCACACGAAAGCTCATACCAAGAACTAACTTAGTTGGTCTTTAAGGTGCTACTGGAAGGAATTTTTTTATATTGACTATGGCAGACCAACACGGCTACCTATCTACTACGTGAACAATTATGGTAGGGCATATTCTAAGAATAGGGACGATATAATTGTAAGGAACTTAGAAAGAAGTGTATGAGGAAGACTTAATTATATAAATTGAGTTTAAAGGAACGTTGGGATACCCATAGACCTGAAAAGGTTCATACAAGACAGAAAAGTTTAGAGAGTTAGCAAAGATCAGTCTACAGACTGAAACATATAAGAAAATCAAACTCTTGACAGTCTTATTATGCCTTTAAATGGAGAAATGTTATGTGCTTAGGAGGGGAAGAAGCACTAGTACAGACAAGCTGTTCACTATTTTAGAGCCAAAAATTTGAGAATTATATATGACACAGATTACCCATTCAAAACTACACCAGACTTAAGAGTTACAACAACAAAATACATTTTGAAAAGCCTTTTTTAAAGAGATAAATTAATGTCATACCATCCAAAGTGGGGGAAATGCATTTGAAATATTGGTTTGCAAAAGGTATTCATGTGCAAATATGAAGAGCTTGGAGCAAAATGGATGGTTGCTTTTGTATTTCTGGAGACGAAACCTAAAACACACAACACCAATCATTTATTTCTGTGTTGTGTGCACGCACATGTGTGTACTGTTGCAATGTCTGGCTTGCTATAGGTTTAAACTTACTACAATCACTCTAAAACTCCCTGCAAGCTAATTTATAACCTGCCATCTTCACAACTACTGTGTGAGGAATGCTTTTTCTAACTGGTATTTAATACTGGAGCTTTAAATATAACCTCAACACCCTCTATACTAGAGCAGGGGAAGGGAGGGGTGGGAAACAGAAGCTAACTGGCCCTAATAAAATGCAGCCTGTTTCTTTAAGGAAAAGTGTCACAGGAAAAGCACAAGAAATGCTACAATCTCCACCCACTGTCATATAAGAACGGCTGCCTACACACACCACACACCCTGCATCCTGAAACCCACCCTCCTTTATAAACCCAGTGCATTAGGTGATGGAAATTCAGGATATGCAACCGCAGTACCTCCTAAGTCATCTCTAGAAAGGCTAACACACGGCATTTTTGTGACCTCTGCCCACTTGATCATGCTTCCCTCTTATATCCTGTGAGTGGGCTGTCTAATCGAGTCAGTGCTTCCCACAGCTCTTGCAGACTGCAGCAGCCGCCCTTCTCCTGGAAATAACAAGCCCTGGTCTTTTAAACATTCCATTCTTCTCTAACACCAACAATGTTTCCTGCTCCCCTTCCCTTCCAAACACCAGGTCTTTCAATACCACGCTCCCAACTCCTGACACCTTTCTTTAGCTATTTAGTGCTTTTAAAACTGTATGCTTGGGGTCTCAAGTAGTTCTTTACACCTTTTCATTTCTGAACTGCAGCTACAGAAAACGTATTTTACTTATACCCCTGAAGTTCTGTTAAAGAATTGATACACTTATCAGTAATAATGATTAGGTAAGTGTGCAGTGGTGACTGATTAGACTACTGTTAGCCCCTTGCTATATTTATCATTACCCCCTTGCTTCTCCTTTCCCTCATTTTCAACCCCCTTGTTATTGTATTATTCCTTGTGTTATTTAAATTGTATGTAAAACAATAAAAATGATGGTTTTGTAACATTTTTACAGGGGGGAAAATTCAGCAAGGCTTTCCCTGCACAACTGTTTTCAGACTAATACCAGCAGTGTTTCATGGCATCAAATGACTATTGGGATATTCTCAAAGGAGTACCAATAAGAAAGAAAACAAATGACACTTCAGCAGGAGGTAACAGCCAGTTTCTCATATGTTAATGGCAGATCCACACAATACAGTTAAAGCACACTCAATGCACATGAGCGCCTCAAAGAATCCTTGGAACTGCACTTTCCCCCTCACAGGGCTATATATCCCAGCACTCTCAATAAACAACACTTCCCAAGATTCTTTGGGGGAATTAATGTGCTTTAAATGTGAATTTAATGTGCTTAAAATGTATTGTGTGGATTTGCCCTCGTTCATGCTGGTAAACAGCTACCCATTTTGAAAAAGCTTTCAAGTTATAGCTTTTTGTTTTAAAGTTTCCCCATTTGTAAGAGAGATCAGGGGTATCAGTACGAATCAGTAAACAAAGCCACTAATATGTCATGTGGCAAAGTCCATTCGATCTATTATGGTTTACCAGTTCTACAATGTACATATGACACACCACTATATATTATAATTACAGAATTAAAATTACAGTGCCTAAAACAGTCTGGGCAACAACTCCAGCCACAATGAAAAATAAAACTCAGAAGTAAAGTTTTCCCTCCTTCATATTTATATTCCCTCTCCATATTTATATTCCATCCAACAACTTGTATTACTCTGTAAACTCAATCAGTGACTTATCATTCTCTTGTGTTGATGTACCAGGCAGTGAGATATCTATCTATCTATCTATCTATCTATCTATCTATCTATCTATCTATCTATCTATTCATCTATCCATCTATCCATCTGTTAGAATGAAAACTTCTTACCCTGATAGCTACAAAAGGCCAAGCTGACTATAGGATGTCAATAGCATCTCTGTGTGGTCTTCAAGTGCTGAATGAGATGCTTACCCCTTAAGTTAACACAGTGAGGCGAAGCATTGTGGTGTCTCTTTTGTAGAATAGGAACTGAGGCTGAAAGCTAGCAACACACCCAAGGCCAATCAGGTTCAAATTTCAGTTCTGCTATAAACTCACCAACCCCAACGTTCTGTCTTCCTAGAGTCTATTAAAATTCACTTTGACCAAGTCGGCATAGGCAGCAAAATGTGGTAGTCCTTAGTACGTTGAATCACTTCAGATTCCCACTATAGGTTGGGAAAACACATTTTTGAAAGCTTTGTTCAAATAAAATACTTCATGGAGGTAGAAAACTAGCTCAGCAGGGAACACACTGGGCTAGAACCTGTTTCTCTCTGATGTACTAGGATTTTTGTTTTTGTTTGAAAGGAGCGTTTATCCTTGGGATCATTTTTAAAAAGTAATATATTACCTATAAGTCTGAAGCAGTATGGTCCATGCTTAAAAGCACAGGATTCTACCACCTAATTTAGTTGCTTGAGCAGACCAGGCATCTGTTTATAATTCAGGTAATATGACCATATTTCAGGTCCGTTAAGAATTACTCCAGCTTTTACTCTAAGCACACACTATCATTTACTTATTTTTTTTATCGTAAATGCACATTTCTTCTTTGCAATATGAAGTCTTGTGCATATTTGTTATTGGAGATTGAAACGGAAACAGGGAACCTGTGGCCTGTTGGACAACAACTGCTGTCATCCCTGACCATTGGCCTGGCTGGTTAGAGTTGATGGGTGTAGTGTGGTGTAGTGGTTAAGAGCAGTAGACTCGCAATCTGGTGAACCGGGTTCGCATCTCCGCTCCTCCACATGCAGCTGCTGGGTGACCTTGGGCTAGTCACACTTCTTTGAAGTCTCTCAGCCTCAGCCCCACTCACAGAGTGTTTGTTGTAGGGGAAGAAGGGAAAGGAGAATGTTAGCCGCTTTGAGACTCCTTTGGGTAGTGATAAAGCGGGATATCAAATCCAAACTCTTCTTCTTCAACATCTGGAGGGGAGCAGGTTCCCAATTCCTGGGCTAAAACATAGTCTCAGTTAAATCAATGAGACTAGATGCTTAGGCGCCAGTCAAAAATATTCCTCTTCTCCCAAGGCCTTTGGCTAGTTACTTTGTTACGTATTTTTGTGTTTCTATATTGTGAACTGCCCTTTATTCCTCAGAGGGAGGGTGTTATAGAAATTTAATAAATAAGTATCTGTGTGCTTATGCTCCCAATTGGTGCAAAGAACCTGCTTTCCAGGTCATGTGGCCTGCATGACTAAACCGCTTCTGGCGCAATGAGACACTGTGACAGAAGCCAGAGCACACTGTTACCAACAACTCAACACATTATATATATAATCTTACATGCATCATACACACACACACACACACACACACACAGAGTATATATATATATGATGCATGTAAGATTAGACCGTATTGCACTTTAAGGAATGCTGTTATGTAGCACTGTTTTAAAGCATTTTAACCACTGTAACTGGTGCCAAATAGCAGACTGCTTCACTTTGTGTTATAAATAAGGACACTATATAGAAAACCTTTCTTGTCTGGAGTAATCCAGTGGCAACAATCCAGAGGAAGGAACAGTAAATTAAGCCTCTCTCCACATTCCTATACACATACATTCAGATTATGTAACTGATGGGCAGATTGTGTGCTACAATATGATGCCTGTTGTGGCAGGAACCAGACTTTTGATTCTGAATACCTGGTTGTCACAGGCAATGATTTAATGCAAGAAAACGTCACTAGTTCACTGGCTTGTCTGAGAGTCTAGTATAATATATGGCAGGCTATGCCCTGTGGTTTCCTTAGGGTTCTTTTGTTTGTTTGGCTATTCTTTGACTATTAATTGCACAAACATTTTGCATCTTAGGTAACCATATTTCCTTTCTTGGAATCATTCCTGAAAAGGTGGTAATAAACATCAGCTTGCAACTATTCAGGATGTTATACATGCATACTATTCCTGTACATTCCCCAAGAGCTTTTTAAACAGAAGGAAGAAGTCTCCAACATCAGTAAGTAAATACACACATTAGTTGTTCCCTTGGCTCATGATTTGGTACCAAAGAATGTATAAGCACTTCCCACATTAACTCCAGAAGGCACAGAAACACACAATCAAATCCTAAGGAGATCCTGGAAATATTAGCATTTCTGAGAGATGTAGAAAGTTCTAAGCAATGTATGAAATTTTACTCTGCTGTAAGTGAATGCCTTAAAACATCCCATGAAGTCAGGATTGCATGAGAGTCTTACACTTATAACATCTACATCTTAATACACAGGTGTGTGCATTTGTTTTCCAAAAAGAATATGGTAAGAATCCCTGAGCAGTTCCTTTCCAACAATCTCTTTCATATTCTACCTTCCAGTTTCCATAGAACTATGTGGCACTTTTCAAGCCCCAAAGCAGCATTAATGGAATCTTAAATGTTTTGTTAGTGCTTTTCCTCCCCATATTCTTCCCCTTTTCTACTGTTTACCCTCTCCTCACTATAGCTGACTTAAATGCCTGTTTTAAATTCTGTCTTTTTTCACAGTTAAAAGCACACTACTCATGCTTTAAAAATGAACACTTTCACACTTTCAATTAGCATGTATAAATTATGTTATGTACAATGCTTTCGGTTGAAAAAATGTTTTAAGTGTTTTAAAAGCTTCCCATATAAACAGTAAAACGGCAAATCTTAATCAATGTTTATTAAATACCAAAACCTTACAGTACACCAAGTACACCACTAGATGGCACTACATATAATGCAGCCACATCAAATTATCACTAAATGCATAAATTGATTTTCTTTTGTATCAAGCAACTATTACGACATCTGTTTAAAACAGGACATTGCATAGCAGCATGAGAGAGGCAGAATTATTCTGATTTATATAAATATACCAGTGTTGAATTCACATGAGTTTATACAGGTTCTTTGGTTAACACAATTATTTAAATCAGTTATTTATATCCACCTGCTTGAAGATATGCTGTGCTTTCAAATAACTTGATAAGAAGGTGTCAAACTCAGGTGTCTACTCAATTTATCAACACCACAACATAGTTAACTTCAGTGGTATCTCGGGTTACAGACTCCGCTAACCCAGAAATAGTACCTCGGGTTAAGAACTTTGCTTCAGAATGAGAACAGAAATCGTGCTCTGGCGGCGCAGCGGCAGCGGGAGGCCCCATTAGCTAAAATGGTGCTTCAGGTTAAGAACAGTTTCAGGTTACGAATTAAGTACTTAACCCGAGAACGAATTAAGTACTTAACCTGAGGTACCACTGTACTCCAATCTCCTTTTAAATGACATTTGTCTAACTTTCACTCTCATGCTTGAATATTCACCACTAGTATTCAAAAAAAAAAGTCCCCTACCAGTCTTTGCTGGAACTGCAAAGCAGCTTAACCTAAAGAGCATACATTTAATTTGACTAATCACTACACCATTACTTTCTAACCTTTGGTACAAAATTGTGAATATAAGCAACATATTTAGTGTAACTATAAATTACTCCCCAAACCTCCTTATATATTGTATCATTCCTATGGAAACTGAACCTCAGAGATTAAAGTGTGTGCGCACATTTGTATAGATTCTGAAGGTAAAACATTGTTGCTGCAACAAGTTTCTTCGCCAAGTAGAAAAGGCTTAATCATCCCCTATTTTCATTGTTAAATTTCTGTTCCTTCTCACCTATTACTAGCACAGCTCAAGTACATAAACATGAAATTTCCTGTTTATACTTGTGCTATAACTGAATGAATCCTGCAGATATCCCTGATATGCACCAACCTGCCAGGAATTTTCCCTAAAAAGGCATAAAGTGAGGCGGGGAGGGGGCAAAAAGAGAGAAACTTACTGTGTTTGACAGAAGACCAATTTTTGCTCTCTTACATCAAACCAACCACCTGAACTTTACTTGCTCCCAAACATGTGCTATGGTTTCAAAATTTATAACATTTCCCCCCAAATCCTCAAAAACTTTTTCAAAAGGCCTTAATCACTGCTTTGAGGTAGCAGAACCGCTTAATTAGGGAAGCAATCGTGGTTTACACGGATGCACACATAAACACACACATGCTTTTCATCCCCTTCCTTGGTATTTAATATAGATAAAACAAGGCACAATACATTGGGAAGTTCCAAATGAACTGAAGCTGTGTAACAGCGTCTATTTTTAAATTATACCTTTAGCATGCACTTACCCAATGTCCATCTTTGTGGGTGCTACCCTTTGTCATTGCCACCAGCAGATGGTGACCTAAAAGATAGTATGGGCTATATATGCCCTTAGGTAGCAACATGTTCTATGTATTGCATATGGGGGGGGGCAAACATTCTTCCAGTCCCAGAGCCCTATAAACAGCAGCTTGTTTCCTCTTCCTTCTCTTCAACTACAGAAGCAGACAATAACCCTGTCCCTCAAAGCTACACTTTCTGATTTCTCTGATGAACTATTCCTTAGGCAAAAACACACACAACATAATCAATGGGTCCATGGAGATAACTTACGAGGAAATCACAGCTACCATTCAAATTGAACCACCACCTGAAAATGACATGTACCATATGAAATACTTGGGTATTCTAACTAGTTTGCATCTAGTTTTCCAGTGCAGAATACCCACACCTTACAATTCAACATACTTTGAACATTGATTATTAAAACATGAATCATGTAGACATACCTTAGAATAGGTCAGGCTCAGATGAACTTGTAAAATACATAACCTCCAGTAGCAAAACCTGTAACCTCAAGTTGCAAATCCCTTTTTTTTTCACTTCCTATGCCACACTGGACTACATGACAGTGGCTCCCCAAGCTTTTACTTTGGAAATCCACAAACAGAATGTAATCTTTGTTGAGGGCCAATCCTCTGTCCTGGTCCCACCCTCTGACTCAGATGGTGTTCTTTGTCTCCAGCATCCACTGCTGGAAGTCTGGTGATTGACTCATGAGAGGATGTTGACTTACCATTTGGGAAATCACCACCACATCATTAAAACAGCTTCAACCATTTCTTGATAGAGGCAACTTCCCTGAAACATGCCTCACTTTCCCCTTCAAACAGCTTTCTTCCTATGACTGGTGGCTACATGGAACAAGACCTTGGGAAAACAGGGGGGGGCATGGGCCCCTGCACTGATCTCTGCAGCCACCATAACAATCAATTTTAAAAGGTATGAAGTATCATGTGACTACAGTGTGCAGTAGAATCAATCTATACCAAATGCCTCAACAGTCCTTACACAGGTGAGGCTAGGAAACCTAGTTTCTGGGCACTGAATGTGGCCCTCCAAGACTCTTCCTCTGCCCTTGTTCAGCAGCCTCCTTAAGTGTGGCTGGAATGTGTATTTCCACTCTGATAATAATGATGCTTGCTTGTCTGGAGACGATAGAGAGGCGGGATGTACAAACTAGCCTACTGTATGAAGGCAAAATTTGAGCTCCATCCACATTTTCATTTCACTCCACACACTGTCACGTGACCCTTGCAAGGTTGCTCAGAAGGGAATGTGGCCACTAGGATGGAAATGATTCCCTACCCTCAATATAAATTAAACAAAGCAAGATGGCAAATGAATGAAGTTTACAGACTAAAAAACAGGCTATCAGAGAACTCCTAATGTTGTCCCTTGTTTTTTTAGGAACACCTTTCAAAATAGGCCAAAATGCATAACACTTTTGCAGTTAAGAAAATAGATTAAATGCCTCTTTATGGTTAGAAAATTCTTGTAGAACATCTGTGTGGAATCTTGCCTTCAGATTGTTCCTCAAAACCATCTTCTACATTAAGCCTTTGGCGCAATCTTCTAGTACTCAACCCCTACCGAATATAAACTTAATTACACATGGCTGAACTAACTGCACATTCCCATTTACCCTCTTTATTTCTCCCCTCCTTACACTGCCCATGGCAACCATTTTGTACTGACACTCATGAAACTTTTATCAAAATATGGGTACTGGCACCTCATTTGTTTTTGAGGCAGATTCTACAGCAAAAGCTTGTTTCCTTTTTTCTACCTAAATAATAGCCCTCTGAGGTTCATGAACATAGGGCAAGCTTCATCAACTTGCACTTAGTGTCTCCACACAGAGTGGAGTTGTGGAAGGGTGAGGAAGAGCTCTGCTGAGTAAATCCAGGAAGTATTCCCAGAAGAATATTCAGCACTGTGCTGCAGAAAGGAAAGTCACTTTGTATGTCCATCTTTTGATGTGACAAAACCATAGTACAGTGGGCACCTGCATTTATTACTTTATTCTCAAACTTAAAACAAACATAGTAATAAGCGACAAGATAACCTACTTCACCACCCAACTTCTCTTTTTAAAAGGGGTAAGAAAAATTCGAATAAATAAATAGCATTGTTACAAGTTTTTAATTTTCCAGTTTGGAATATTTTCATCCTCAGCATAGGCAACTGGCCCTGAAAACACAATTGATAAAAGCATCTTGCTAAAATGAGTCACAGCTCTGTCTTGGGATTATTTTTTTTAAGGTGTCCTATTTCTTTGACTCATACTTTCATTCCTGGGAATTCCCCTTCAAACATTAATTTTTGAAACAGTTGCAGTACGACAAATAATTTTATGACAAACGAAAGAAGCATTCAACACCACCCATGAAAACCTCAAACCTATATTTATAAACCGAACTGTTCCAATAAATCATTTACAAACACGACAGACAAAACAGATTTAGAAAAATCCAAGGTGTTTTCTAGTCTACCAAAACAAGATACAAGTGGAACATGCAACAGTGTTTGAAGAAGATGCTTCATACAGTTGTCACATGGCAATGACTACAGATTATGGTTATTATTATTATTATTTTATTAAGTCACTGATGAAAGTCTTTCATGCAACATACTGTAAAGGAAGGCAATTTCACTTACCTGTGATCTAAGGTATTTTTCTCCCATGAGCTGGATGATATCAGTTGATCACCTGACTGTAGTTTGAGGGAAGGAAGTCAGCTGACCATCTTTTCAGGCTGTCTTAAGCTTTAATACTTCATAGTACTTTGTCATGTGAGTCAGGACAGAACCAGCTGTCACTGCTTGGGGGGGAGGGGGGAAATGGGCCCCTCTGTTCCCACCCTCTTCCTCCTCCTTCTCTCTTTCTCCTACCCCGCCCCCATCCTCATTCCCTGATCCATTCTTCCAACTTTTCACTCGTTCACAGCTTGCATGGCTGGGGTCTCTCTCTCTTTCTCTCTCAGCCAAATTGCAGAACATACAAGCATTTCTCTGCATCTTCAGGTTTCTACACACACACACACACACCAGCACCACCGCCACCAGGAAATCAGAGAAAAGGAGAAAAGGCACCACATTCCACAACTCTCAGTCAGCCCTGGCAAGCTATGAGGCATTTTCAGTCACACAGTACAAAATGCATTAGTCAGAGCTGAAAGACCACACACTTTGTACCACTACCATGCGCTCAGAGAGTGGTCTGAGCTAAGCTATGGGGGGGGGAGAGAGGGGGGAGCAGCTTCCTGTGCCCTTGTCATTTTACCTACATTTCCCTGTTTAGGAAAAAGACATTCAGCAGAAAAAGGCAACAGCTGGAGTCCACTGTAAACGCATCTGCTTAATGTTGAGACGTCTCAGCCGCCCTATTCAGATGTCACGTCCTTTACGTAAACACCCCCCCCAACAAGCAGAATGTATTGTTCCGAAGAACTGCAAGACATTATCGAAATCACAACTCCTATCTCCCCGATGTTTCGTACTTTAGGAAGCCGAGGAAACAAAAGTGGAAGTAATGCTACGTGGTTCAGATTTTCCGAAACCACATATATTTTCAGTCCTATTCTTTGCCTTGTTAACTTGTATCCATAACACTATAGACACACACACACACACACACACACACACACACACACATATATATATATATATATATATATATATATATATATATATATATATATATATATAGGTTTTGGTGTCTTCGGGTGTCTTCCCGTGTAAGACACCAAAACCTACATTCCTGTACCCGTGAAAATCTACGAAAGCATATATATATATATATACACACACACACACACACACACGCACATCTAAAAACATTTATGACGTTTTCTGGGATTTCTGAGACAAGTTCTCTCCCCACGCCTTCAGAAACTCTGACCAGAAGAGAGACTTCAGTATAAAGCAGGAAAATGAAAAGAAAATGCAACATTCCTGATCCAAATGATCTAATCGTTCATCCATCTGCTCTCTGCTTTGCCCCCCTCCTCTTGCTTCCCCTTATCTGTTGCCTGAAGGCAAGTTAGTGCTTCGCATACCAGTTCAGAAGGAAATCAAATGCCACTTTGAAAATCACACTCTTGGGGAGAAAACCAAGCACATGCAGTTGTCTGTTAAGAGAAATACACAGCCCAGACTTGGGATCCCCGTTCTGCACGGGGACTGTCCCTAGTGGACTCAGTTACTGTCACTGACTTTTTAAAAATGAGGAGGAGGAAAGTACCATTTGCAGTAGGATTTTTCTTTTCTTTTCTTAAGAAAGAACAGGTTTTTAGGGCTGAAAACCTGATACCATGCATAAGAAAGAAACTTTTTTTCTCATTTCTGCATGCTTACAACAGGTAAGGGTTCTGCAAGCAATTTTTTAAAAAATGAAAAAAAGCATATGAGATATGAATAGAAATATTTTCCACATTTCTATATCACATAGTTTCATACATGATAATGTAAGCACTCACAACTGGCAAAAGACAGAAACTAGTTTTCTTAAATATACCCTGGAGAAGTAAAGCGATGACAGGGTGAAATCCTGTACCTGTCTACTTTGAAGTAAGACCTACTAAGTTCAATAGGATTTAGTGCCAGGTAAATGGATATAGGATTGCAGTCTAAAGCTACTCATTTGGCCCATCACAGCAATAACTCTTTGTTTTGCTAATTTATTTTCCTAACAAAGAATCAAGGAGAGGGAGTTAGAATAGTGTGATTCTCCAGCAATCACGGAAAAACTAGCATCTTTATTTACTTCCAAAACCAGTAGTAGCTGCTGCTATGTAGCTTTTTAGCAAAGGAAAGCTATTGCAGAAGCAGCTCTGGTACTGAATAATGTCAGCATTATAATAAAAGCAGCCTGATGAATAATTCATGGAGCAAGGAAGTACCCTAGCATTAAATGGCAATAGATAAAACGGATCTTTCACTCCCCAATTCTGCTAAATATTTAAGTGGAACACTGAAGTCATGCAGACTGAGTACGATGGGAAAACATTTTGGATCATTTTGTATGATCCATTCTTTGAGTAATATTTGAAAGAATGGGAAGTAAAAGTAGAAGACAGGAACTGCAGTTGCCATGGCCAAGGCTCCATACATGGAATCCCTAACCAGTACAATGCTTTGCTCATCTAAACTTTGCAACTGAAATAGGAGGAATGCACACAATATTAAAACAGCTATTAGGCTACATAATAGATATACAGACATAGGACTCATCCTGTGACAGACTCAGATGCCAACTGTGTTCCATTTCTACTCCGGAAGCACCATTATAGGAGCTAAAAAATATCATTCACAACATCAGGGATCAACTCATTCATCTCTTCACCTTTCAATGTTATAAATGCCTACGGTTATCTTCCCAGATCTATGGCCTACGGTTAGTCTTCAATCTTAAATTTGAGAGCTTTAGTAGCTGTGTTGACCAACACTACCTGAACAGGAATGTGAAACCCATTCAGCTTCCAAGTATCTGCTGCTGGGCTAGAGACAATTGAGAGTGAACTGTAAAAACCACCCAAGCTCTATAGATCAAATAAATTCTTAAGAGCAGATGGAAGAGAAGCAAAGTACTACTACTTCTCTTTAATACAGAAAATTCAGGCTATTTGCCTCCCCTAGACAAATGTTTCTTGTCAAAGTGTGCATGGTCTAATGTGACCTAAATACTGAATAGCAATATGTCAGATAATAATAAAAACTCCAGACATTTTTTGGGGAGTGGGGAGTCAACAACTTCCACATAAGAGATCCCCAACTTCCTACAATTTCTTTGGAATGATAATTTTCAGCATCTTCTCTAAGAGCAAACCATATTGGCTCAGTTGAGCTCTGTCCACAGACTTGTACTATTATATCCCATCTACCTTTCAGCTTTTAGAACTGCATTTTTCAAGTTGTTCAGGTTCAGGTGACACCATTTCTATTTGTTTTGCCCACCAGAGGGTAACACCGGATGAACTGAAACCCTTCTTCCACTAAAATGTTACTGGGTTTTTTAAAACATTTGCTTTTGTTTTCTTAGAATACCTTGATTGATTACAATAACTCCCTGTTCTGAATTTCATCTAATCAAAAATTCTAGGTGAGTCACTTCCGCCCAAAGTATGACATGAGCCTAACAACACTCTCCCTAACTGTGCTCCCCAGTACAGTGGTACCTCGGGTTACAGACACTTCAGGTTACAGACTCCGCTAATGCAGAAATAGTACCTCGGGTTAAGAACTTTGCTTCAAGATGAGAACAGAAATCGCACAGCGGCGGCACGGCAGCAGCAGGAGGTCCCATTAGCTAAAGTGGTACCTCAGGTTAAGAACAGTTTCAGGTTAAGAACGGACCTCCAGAACAAATTAAGTTCTTAACCCGAGTTACCACTGCAATTGGTATTCATAGGCATCCCTGCCTCTGGTCCTGGAGATAATATAGCCATCCTAGATAGTAACCATTCACTATGTAATTCCGCACAAATCTGTCTAACCGCCTTATAAAGCCATCCTAGTGGATGGCTATCACTACATCTTTTTTGTAATAATAACAAATATAAATAAAAATGTGCACCCCACCCCCAAGACCAGTCCATTGTAACTATCCAACCTCCCAAAATTTCCATGCCTCTTGCGATGGTTTGACCCCTTTCTGTTTTGACAGTACTGTACAAATTATACAAACACCTTCCATATCTTCTCAAAATCATTTCTCCTGCATATTCCCCACCTTATTATAATAGCACGTGTTAATTTATCATTAATAGCTATATCCCACACCTCTTTATACCATTCTTCCATTTTATAGTCACCTTGCCCCTCCCACTTCCTAGATATAATAACTCGTGCAGCTGTCAATAAATTTGTGATCAAGTCCTTGATAGCCTTACATCATTACATCTTAAGGACAATGTTACCTCGATATCAGAAAACAAATGTAAGTACCCAACATGTAGGCAAGGGCAAAAGTTGGCAACCTCCTAGATGTTGCATTAGTGTGAGAAGCACAGAATTAGTTACTCTGAAAGCCACTGCCCTCCTCTCATATCCCGAGAGGGATAGCCGCTGAGCAGTCCCCCATAGCCAAAACACACCATACAAGTAATGTTTGTGGTTTTTAATGACAATAATTTTAATAATAACAACAAAGCAAATGTAGATATGATCGTGGTTCTTGGAAACAGAATGCACTCCTATTTCTCAATAAAAATTAGAAAACCTTTTGACATTGTTTTTGTGTAATAAGTAAAAGCAAACATGCTGCTGCCGAGAGTTATGCTCTAACTGCCAGGCTCCCCAGATGCATATTTAACTTTCACACTTTATGCCAGTGATTTCCACAGCAATCATGCAACATTTCCTACAGCACTCATAATGTATACTACTGCCCTTAGTCATCATTGGTTTCTGCAAAATCCACCACTAGGTATTTTTCAATGATCCTTGCTGTGTTATCACTCTCTCCTTCAAAAGAAAGTATTTTGTAACCATAGCAATAGTTCCCCACCCTAATATTATTTCCCACTGCTTGTGCTAGATTTTTGCACTTAGCAACCACAGCAGCCCTTGTTCTAAACTGCTAATATCTCCAACATTTAGAAGCTATTTAACAAAATAATTCTTATCTCTAAACACTGCTTTATGCTTTCAAACAAATCTAATAAGCAACCTATATCAAGAATGAATTCAGCATTTATGTTATAAAATGTGATGTTTCAAAAAATATGTTACACCTGTTTTTATCTTTTTCATATCCATGTGGCTTCCTACAAGACTCTATCCCATATTTTGTTAAAGGTGATGGATTCCAAATACTGAAATTTGTAGATCAATACATTATCATTACACTTATTTTAGAGAGTCCAAAAGTTTACATTTAATGTCATTTCCTCTCTCACTCTTGCCTTGTTCAGGATTCCAAGAACTTAGAATTTCAAGTTCAGTCTAACCCAGCAGCACAAATGGAATAAGTAGCCCAGATTTTCCAGCACCATCATGCCCTGAGAACTATCAACACTTTTCACCGCCAGATAGTTCACTGTTTTCAGCTGCAAAACAACCCACATTCCACAAACCACCTGCTCCTCTGAATTTATCTCAAGGCCCCCAAGTCTGTAATGCAAAGTTTCCCTTCTCAAGCAGCATTTCAGCCACAAGGATAAGAGACAAGAGCTCCATATATTTTCCTTTATAAATGGAGAAGAAGGTGGGATAATGCAATATTGACTGCGGAAATGTCCCATGGGGGAAAGGCTTAAGCACCTTCTTCCCTTTCTGGCTGGATTTGCAGTTTTTGCTGCTGTTGTTGTTTTTTTAAAAAAAGGTGGGAGGCAGACAACTTCACCCTTAGACAAGTGCTCTGAGAAACTGAAGGACACTTTATCTAACATACAGAGGAGAAAGTAGGAGATCGCTAGTCCCACTATGCTATAACACAAAGCATTCTAAAATCTTTGGGGGGGGGGGAACACCCCAAAGGCAAATATCCTTGCCTATCTCTCTCCCTGTTCTACAGAGTTTAGTAAAAAATCAGAATCACTCACCTCTCGTCTAAAATACGACAGTTCAAGCTATTTGTACTACTTAAATCTGCTGTATAAATCCAGCTGCAACCAAGTTTTCTGGGATTGTGCACACATTTTAATAGTTTCCTATAAAATCCATACATAACAGTAACTGTATTATATTATACACGTTAGTCTCTTAGATATCATACACATTATTGAACAAATGCACCCTTGTTATGTATGCTAATACTAAATGCAAGGAATTTATTTAAAAACAGTTTTAGAAGGAAACATTCCACTCCAGCAAACGCTTTCTGACTGTTCACAAGTCAACATTCATTATTAATTTTTAGGAACTACACCGGCCCTATCTCCAGGTGTATAATGTGAGGATAAACGTAAGATGCATTAGAGAGGAGAAGAGAAAAGAAAAGAAAGGGGAAGGTTAGATGCCATATAATCTCAAAAACAAGTTTAGGGAACATTTTCCTTCAGCTACTAGCAACAGCATTCATAAATTCAGCTGAATGCAACGCAGGGGAAACAATTCACAAACTCTATCCCCCAATGCTCTTAACTAATGTAGAATTTTCCTCAAAAGATACTCATGTGGCTTTAACATTTTTTCTTTCATTTTATTAAAGATTTGCAGAAATTGAACTTTACAAACATGTAAGAGCTTTTTATTTGCCTGAGAATGCTAGTGAAATACTTCTTTATTTCCTTTATAAATGTCTCATAATTATCTACAGTTGAACCTCTGAAGTCGCTATTCTGGGGTGGGGAGAAGAGAGAATAGCTGACCCACGAGAAGCAAATTAAAACCTTACCATGGATGCTAATGAAACAGCATTCAGGCTCTGTTACAGGAGGGTCTACAAGTTCAAATCACTTTGATTTTTATACTTTCTATTTACATTAGAAGCACATGCCGCTTTATAGAAGTGAGCCGTGGGCAGCTTACACTCACCAGGAGCGATGCCTCAATGCCTTCCATATGAGCTGCATCAGGAAGATTTTGGTCATCACATTTTGAGACTTTGTTTGGAGTCTCAAACAAAGATGTGTTCTCCAAAGCCCACATTCCCAGCATGTTCGCACTCCTGTCTCAGCAACATCTATGCTGGCTTGGTCATGTACACAGAATGGAAGATGCCAGGATCCCCAAGGACATCCTCTACAGGGAGCTGGCTTCAGACACTTGGTCTATTTGGCAGACCACCTCTGTGTTACAAAGATGTCTGCAAATGTGGCATGAAGGCTGGCAAAATTAACCCAACAGTCTGGGAACCCCTTGCAGACGATCACAGTGCCTGGAGACAGTCAGGTTGTGTACCCACAGCAGTGACCAGAGGAGGAATGACCGCTGGGAGGAGCACAGAGAGAAGGAACACCATGGTGCACCTGTAGCAGCAAAACCAGATGCCTTCATCTGCCCCAGGTGAAACAAAACATGTCTGTCCTACATCGGTCACTACAGCCACAGCAGTTGCTGTAATTCTCCAATGGTTGACATTACCCCTTGAAGGCACACTCTTCCTTTAACTCCTGAGACAGACAGATGCCAACACGCAACTACATTGAGTAGTCAGAACTATGAATGGTTTGACTCGATATACCATTTCATAAATTACGTTTTTGCTATTGTCAATTTTCTATTATTTTTCCACAACAATCAAGCTTACTTTGTGAGTTTTATTGCCAGTTTCAGTATTACATTTGTCTGTTTCCCATTTTCATTAATTTGTTAACTTCCCAGTTCTATAGTGCTTAATTTAATAAACATTTTAGTCCAGGCATCCATACCAATGTGGTATGATCTACTGATTATCATTTTCCAAATTTTCCAAATGCAAAATACTTACAACATCCTGCCTGCATATCCCGAGGAATTGCTTAGGTGGGGAAGGAGTTGATCAACAGCTGCCACTTAGGAACCTGATTTCCATATGCTTTGTCCTGCTCATGAGCATAGCCAAGCAAGATTTTCCATTCCTCTCTGGGGAATTTCAACTGAAGGGCTGACATATGCTTACTTCACTTTGTCCTACATGACTTTAATATGACTAATTTTTTTTCTTTACAGCTCACTTATTCTTTACTGAAAGGCCTGTACAGAGAAATTCCCTTTTCTCCACCGATGGAATTCATGCAATCGCTTTTTCTTCTAGTTTTTAACAGGCTGTAGTAATTTACATCTGACCTGTAGATATCCAGAACAGATTTCCGCAAACAGCAGTCGAGTTCCTGGAAAGTTCTTTGTAGTTAGAACTGCAGCAGTTTCCTCTGCAGCAGCCATGATCGGCTTTGTGTGATGATAGTATTGCACATGACCTTACAGCTGAAGTCTAGGATTGCTGTCGAAGCCAGACTTTCCTTGTGGGAGGAGAAAAACTAGCCCCAAAAGACAACTAGGCAGAAAAAGCAGGATTTTAAAAATAGAAATATGGTACAAAATGCCTAAAATTCTGCCATTATGTCCTGTCATATAGCCACTTCTCCTAGTGACTTCTTAATTCTTTCGTATTATTTACTCCAGACTTTTTTTAAAAAGCAGTAAATGAAAACCATAGGTTAAGAGCATTTTAAGCCAAGCCCTCGCCCTTTTCCTTTTCTATGCTAACCTTTATGTATGAAGTAGTATTAATATTAGGAAAATCCACCATGAACCTTAGAATCACAGAGTTGGAAGAAGTCCTGTCTAACTCCTTGTTCAATGCAAGATATCCAGAGCTAGAACATATAACGGTTGTCCATTTTGCATATCCAATTCTATATCCGTCTTGAACTGCAATCCTGATCCTTCGCTAGTTATGCTACTTATGTGAGGTGAATCAAAATAGGAGGCAAAATAGGAAGTGAATAGTTCTTCCTTACCACCCTTGCCAGGCAGTGTGGCTATCATTTCCTCTTCCTTCCTTTCAACATACCTGAGTAATTCCCTTTTCTTCCTCATAACTTCCCTTACCAACCTGAACTTGTTCCAGGCTTCAACTTTCCTATAGCTAAAAGCTTTCTCCTAAAGCTTTTTTCTTGACACTATCCCTACAAATCTGGGCTATTAGACCTTGGCAACCTGTCCATCATTCCATTTCTTGTAGATGTCCTTTTTATTTTCAGTTCCAAATTTAAAAAACCCAAATAAGCTAATGCCTCAATATTTAGTATGCCTACTAGTGAGTAAGCTCAATTGGGCTCAGTAGGGCTTACTTCTGAGTAAACATGCTTTGGCTTGCACATAATATATATTTGCATCCATAAGATAGTTTCTGGGAAATATTCAAAGTTGCAGAAAATACATTTTATTATAACAGAACTGGTAAGATTGAAACTAGGTTTCAAAAATTATTTGCCATGCTGCATGGGATGGTGCTGAGAAACTTCATCAACTGATTAGCTTATGTGTAATGTGTAGAAAGCTTGCAGGATTTGATTATTTTAATATGTAGAAAGAAGACTATAGTTCTAATTATTCAAACATTCGAATGCACTATACACATTTGATATAAAATTTTAATATAAACAACACACCAGCCTGATTTTTCCATCTTTTTATGCTCATAAAATCATTTATACAAGTCAAAAGGTTGCAGAGAACTTCAGTTTCATTGCTCACTTAACAAAAGTGGGGAAATTAAAAGGTGTTTTTTAGAACTGAGCAAAGGAAAAACACAGAATCATAAGCTAAACATATCCCCCTCCTTCATATTACATGAAATCATTTGCATTGATTCTATATTTACAGAATTTTATGTAAAATGTTAATATGATCATATATACATGATCATATATACAAAAAATCCCTTCACATTCCCATCAAGAAACAAGTTCTCATTTCAGATTGCAAAGATTACCAGGAGCCTGTGGTTGGGTAGGTAAAATCCCCATGGTAAATTACTTCATGTAATCATTACTATGTGAGCCAAAATCTGTAAAAATTTAAGAAAGAAAGAAAGAAAGAAAGAAAGAAAGAAAGAAAGAAAGAAAGAAAGAAAGTCATTTCAGGAAGATGCAGAAATCCCCACACATGCGACAATAGAATTTATTACACATATTTTAGTTTAGTGAAATTCCACACATCAGTCTAGAGGTTCCAAACACTTGGTTTTGGAGGAGCAGGGGGAAACAAATCACTTTATTAAAATGGGCCTTTACCACTGATGAAAATGTAATGTGGACGTTTTAAAATGTTGCAGATATAGTTATGGAGAATAATTAACTTACAACTTGAAAGTTACAAGTTAAAACACAACCTGTAAAATGTAATTCCTGGAATAGAGAGAGAGGTGGTGGGTGGAACTGTTTAAAGAACATCAGAAATTGTTTTGCATTTAGGACTTTTTTACACAAGGTTAAAATTCCCTTTGAACCTCTCTTGTGCTATTTATGCATCTGATCATGATTCACACAGATGAAGAAGTGGAGGGGAAGCATTTGTAGTGTGGGTGAGCATTCTGGTCCCCCAAAGGGCACTGGAAGTAGGAGCAAAAAAAAACAATGGCCAAAAGAGATGTTTTTATTGCAGTGTGTTTTGGACCCAACTGGTCCTTCTTCAGGGAACCTGAGAGTAATGATTAGGGAGTTGCAGTAGTTCAAATCCCCACTCAGGCAAGAAGCTCACTGCACCCCATGAGCCACAGTGGGCCAGCCATGCTCTCTCTACCTTACAGGGTTGTTGTGGGGATTATAAGAGGAGCAAAGAACCACACACATCACATTGAGCTCCATGAAGGAAAATGTGGTACATAATTGTACTTTTTTCAAAAAAGTAAGCATGCAGATGTGCTGTCGCTTCTTTTCTTATGATTGGCCCTGAGAATTCTCATTGATCACTAGGCTGTTGAGGCAACAAAGGAGGCAATAACGGAACCCAGAATTCCTCCATTCCTCTCTTGCCCAAACTTAAAAGGGGATGTTAAAGCAGTTATACTGCTTCTCTCGCTTCACAGCAGGCCCCTTTGCAGAAAAAAACATATCTAGGCTAAGAATGGCTAGCTGGGGAATTAGCTGTTCACAGATCAAGAATTCTTTTATGGATACATGAGCTAACTTTTTTCTTCTTACAAATACACAGCCTTCAAAACCTATTAACTACCGTATTTTATTCTACAAATTCCAGGTTACCAGTTTTCAAACAAAGCCCCATTTCAACTGGTAAGTCTCCCACTAACTATCCTTACTGCTTATCTACACACTGGATTTCCCCTTTGATACTATTAGTCAATTGTGAGATGTTAAAATATGAATTACTGGAAACAAGAGTGTTGGGGTGTAGCTGGGTCTCGAACTCACTTAATACGTTTTTGGTAAATAAAGTTTGAAGGATGTAAGATATCATTGCTGTTGTTTAGTCGTGTCCGGCTCTTTGTGACCCCATGGACCAGAGCACGCCAGGCACTCCTGTCTTCCACTGCTTCCCGCAGTTTGATTCAAACTCATGTAAGTAAGATTATCATAAGGAATATTAAAATCTAGAAATGTGACAAGTAGTAAGAGATACTAGTTCTTTTCCCAAAGACAATTGCCAGGGTTTTTAACCATAAAGTGCTGCATTGTTAAAATAATGAGGAAAGCATGTCTTTCTGGTTTTTTCCGCTCCCCTTGTATAAACGGAATTACCAATGTATATGCCTCCCAAGGTGCAAAGCTCATCCACCTTCCATTCCTGTTGTGATGAAAGTAGCTGACTAGTGTCTCATTCAGCAGTCAGATGGTTTCCAAGGGGGCTCAGTATGCCCTGGAAGGGCTTGGCCAGGCAGAGCAATGGGCCATAGCAAAGTGGATTATGCTTTTGATGCATTTCTGTAGTTTAGAAGTTACATAGCTGCACACTTCAAAAATGAAGCACAATATTTGTAAGATTTCAGTACTTTTTTGTATTCTAAAACAAGTTACATTGTCCATAGGGGTCTGTAGTAATAATAAATAATAATAATATTAAATACAAAATCAGAAGTACCCGCTAACAGAGTGGGACACAGATTCAGTTAGTTTTGGAATACAAAGGTAAGCTACGTGTTCTGTGTTCTTTGCAACCCAAAGGAATTAGTGAAGTTTAATAACATGAGAGTGAAAAATTATATTCTGACAGTTTCTTTTCCAGAATGCCTTTAATAGGAGAGGCTATACCTCATGTAACATTCACTAAGGAGGAGAACACATATGTGCTGACATACTGTTCTTTATTAGCAAGCTTCCATTTCAGTCAAATGGAGCCAGTGATCAAGAGTGAAATTTGGGACTTTAGAAGAATGTAAACACAAGTTTTTAATCTGATGTTTACTTTGCTATGCTTCTACACAGAGTGTAGTTTTATCTAAGCCTTGGGTCATGTTGGTGGAACCCTGGTAAACCCTTTCATGGCTTCCCACAGTGTAACGCATCATTAGTCCCTTGAAGCTAAGGGTCTCATAAGAAAAATAATTTTGAATAATTTTGGTTCTACTGTCTTTTCCCACCTCTCCCACGGACTCTAATTATCTTCATGTCTTCTCTGCAGTATGGACAGAAAACAGTCTTCTAAGTCTTGAATCTTAAACAAAGGGTATTATGATAAGAGCAATGATCACAAGAAAAAGTAAATTACAGTTCAAAACATATTTGCTGCTTATCCTGTACAGTTTAGCCTGTAGTTTTAAATCCACAGGAATAACACTTTGCCAATTACTGAGCATTTATGTTAATCTGATTACTCCCCTCATGAACAACCTTATGCTTCTGTTTAAGGAATTTCTTACTCTTGAATTTAGGGAATTTGTTCAAAGTATCATAATCATATTGTAATTTCTAGCTTCCCTAATGTTTAACATCCCTCCTGGCTTTTTACCTGGCACATTTTTTCACAATCTGCCAGGATGCTAATTAAATTAACAAAGAGAAATGAACCAAAGGGAGAAGTTTCTGAGAGATCCAAGTCATTAAAGTTTCACTCCGAAGCTTGATTCCATCCCCTCCTTTTCTTCAATGGTTGTTTTGATGTAAGACAATGTGGTTAAAGAAGTGTGAATGTGTGATGTGTGTGATGGCAATGGAGCCAGTGGAAGTTTCCATTGGCTTTGCAGCATTTGCATAACTTGGTACATAAGCACACACAGCAGAATTTAGGATTCTTGGAAGCTACTGGGGGAAACAGGGATCCAGAAGTGCAAGAACAGGAATCCAGCCATGAGCTCCAACAACTTAGATAGTATTGCTGGCAAACACTTTAATGCGAAGGAAGCTCAGGGAAGTTCTTACCATAAGCATCATATGAAGTGGTCTCTGAGCAGGTTGCGTAGCTGCCCCTGCAACTCGGAGACAGAAAACGCCAAAACCTCAACATACTTTGTTCTTCCCCTCCTGTTGAGGTTCAGTCCCACTTCGTGGAACAGCATAAAGCAGTGATGCCCAACCTGATGCCCTTATCTTCTAGGGCCCTCATAAAATGCTATGAATATTTGTCTGAACCCTTTTTCAAGGCTAACCTTCCACTTGCCCCCTTTTGAAAGATCCCACCAAGTGCATGTCATTTGACTGGTCTTTCCCTTATCTGAAGCAGCATCTTAACTACAAGAGCAGTGTCTTTTTATGAGTGTTTAATTTTTAGATGGGGACGTGGGTGGCGCTGTGGTCTAAAGCACTGAGCCTAGGGCTTGCAGATCGGAAGGTCGGTGGTTTGAATCTGGGTGAGCTCCCGTTGCTCAGTCCCAGCTCCTGCCAACCTAGCAGTTCAAAAGCACGTCAAAGTGCAAGTAGATAAATAGGTACTGCTTGAGCGGGAAGGTAAATGGCATTTCCATGTGCTGCTCTGGTTTCACGAGAAGCGGCTTAGTCATGCTGGCCACATGACTCGGAAAAACTGTCTGCGGACAAACATCGGCTCCCTCGGCCAGTAAAGCGAGATGAGCACTGCAACCGCAGAGTCGTTCGCGACTGGACCTAACAGTCAGGGGTCCTTTACCTTTACCATTAATCTTTAGATATAAACTTGTCTTACTTCCATATATAATTGGCAGAAGGAACGTCACTGCTCTGAGGCTGCTCAGTGGAGTCCTTCGTATGTTGCATTAGAAAGATACCTATATTATTCACCTGAAATTATTCATGAGTATGCCCCATTCACTTCAATGAGTCTTATGCAAGAGTAAAAAAAATACTAGCCCGAGTGAGCATCTTACAGTGCAATTCTGGACATGTTTTCTTCAGAGTTGAATTGCTAAACATTTTATTCTAAAAGTGGGGGGGGGGTGTTCTAGTTGCTTGGCACTTCACTGAATATTGAGTTTTACAAGCCAAAAGACATCAAGGCTGTTTATTTTGAGGTGTTACTCCCAAACTACCTCACAAGATATGCAACTTAAGATTGTGAAAGCATATATATTGCCCACCTTCTCTTTATTTTGGATACTGCCAAAGTAAGTGAGGAAGAGTACCTAGTTAGCGTGGGACTTTTGCCACATTTTAATTACACTTCAGACTTTTGATGTATAAACAAATACAAAGATTAAAGCTAAATACAGAGATGGAAGTGGAAAGGAATCATTAAAGGATCAGATAATAGAGTCTTTAAAAGATATAGACATGGTTTTCTTTAATCCACTGGGTAAAACACAACTTTCAAAGTAACAAGCTGTTTATCTACTGTTACACATCCAGTAGCCTAATTTTGCTGCAACATGCCATACATGTATGTGTCACACATTCCATTTCATACTCGGCAATCGCATCTTTCAAAATCCATGTGCCCAAGAACACTATAAACAGCTTATATGTATATAAACTGATGTTTTTATCTAAGACTGCAGATAAATGGAAACCAGGGGAAGAGAAAGATCTCATTCACATCTATAGGTGCATGCATTTTGCATAAACAAAAACTGCAATTTAAACACATGCAGATAAAATTGCCACAGGGGACAGATCCCATTTGTAGAATGCCAGTTGCCCCATTTTATGAAATATTCCATATGCCATAATACACTAATACACCTCACAACCTTAATTGTCACAGTTTACGAAAGTACTTACAAGTTTCATTCACAGCTGGATAAGCACCTGCATACATTTTTGTCTTCACTGCTTGACAACATTCTGCAACTCTCATTAATTACTTACATTTGATTATCAAATCACCTTGGCCAATTACTCAATTAAATATCAACTGTTTGATAGACAAATGGACACCCACCCACACACACACACACATCAGTTAGTGTCTTTGTTACCCATTGTTTTTCTTACATGTCACCCTCCCTTTATGTATTTTTATAGTTTGTATATACAGTATTTATATGATCATATTCTAGATCTGGGATTTCTGCTGAAATTTATGGATTTTATGCAACCTGAGTAATCTCACAACTTCTCCTTAACTGAAAAGATGCGGAGGCAGACTTTTGTAATCTTTTGTAATATGGTGCCCTGTGCTAGAGCAAAATTTGGCATGCCCAAATGGATCTTGTCAATTATGGATCTTCTCAGTTTTGCACCCCCTCAGCTAGGCGCCCTGCGGGGGACGGAGTGCCCACTCCACCCTAAATCCAGCACTGTCAGGTGTTCTCTGTCTGCACATGTTTACAACTGCATGAGGGAGAGCTGGGGAAGGGGTGCTGGTAAGTCCTGCCTCTTGTTTGCAGGTTGCCAGACATGCCACTAATGCTGCTTCTATTTTCCTTGACACACTCAACTCCCCATTCATAATTCATAAGTTACCAGCCAAAACACTACCAAGTATACTGGGTACGGCTACTTAACCAAGTACAAACCATCATGTGAATGAGATAAAGGCATGCTCAAAACTCTTCTTCTGTATCCACTGCCTTATATGCTACCAACAGCCAATTTCAGTATATACACTATATATCTATATATCAAAAACCTACTCCCAATGCTCTGTGACCAGAGAAAAATGAAGCAGAAGGGTCTATGATTCTCTTATCTAATATTCCTTCTGGCTTCTAGCCCTTTCACTAAATTTTAAAAGGCAACATTTTCTTGCCAAATTCCTTTTCTGCCCAACATGACTTCCAGCAACAGCATTTTACTAGCTAGCCACTAGCTGTGGGAACATTGCGTGAATGCCACAACTCACCACAAACAATGCCAAAGACGGAGACAGAGTACTGTTTCCTAGAATGATGCCAAGTAGAAAACTTTCATAGGCATATACAGGCCTGATCTAATGCAGGAAATCAAAGAAAAAGATACTGGAATCAAATGGGACTGATTTTAGATCAAAGCAAGCAGGGATCACCTGTTTAAGGAGACACCAGTTTGGGATTTAACTAGGCCACACATTTACCAGAGTTCTTAAACACAGGAAATGTTTAACTCAAGACCATCCTAGAAGAAAAAAAGCTGTACGATGCAAAGTCCACTCACCCAATCTCCTGGCACAACCAAGTTCCCAACAGATACAAAAACAAACACAAGGGAATCCTTGTAAGCTCCTTAACAAAAATCATTTGACAGCCATCAGCAGCGAGGTGCTGCTGAGAGCTGCCTACTTCACCAGCTAGCAAGTTCCTTCAACCCTGTAAATGACCTGCTCAGCTGCTTTGCAGGGATAAAACTTTGCCTTCACCTGCTCCAATGCTCTTCAGACTAGGGGACCCTTTCTCCATGGTCTGCTGCCATGAAAAGCGGCCACCTGTGTCGACATCCTTCACTGCCCCACAAGTTTATTCACAAACACTCCAATACCATTCCTCAAATTCCCAAGAAAAGCATTTGAGAGGTGCATGGAATCTTCCATATACATATCATCACCTGATAGGTGCCTAGCTGATATACAACTATTCCCCTCTGCAGACCGAAAACCTTACCAAGCTCCAGAACGACTTTCCTCCATGCTTCTTCTATGGCCACTGGGCAGAATTTCTACCCAAGCACAATGGACTCCTGGAAACACATGCCTGGTGATACTGATGCACCAGGCCTCAGTGACTGCTTCCCCCTAAGATCACATGCTCCCTTATCACTATCCTTCTCTAGTACTGCTGCAAAGAGATGGGAAGCTTTCACTGTAGATTAGCCATAGTGCAGCATTAAGTAGCACTGTGTTTATATATGGAAATGCTTTATATGTATGTATTTCTGATATTGTAAAATCACTTTGAGATGTTTCATAGGAAGCAATTAAATAATAGTATTTTTTATTAAAGAAAACCCAAACCCTTTACTGTCGTAAAACATAACTATGGTTTGTTAAACCGTGTGCAAGACTTTGGGGGCTTGTTCCCACCACGAGCAATCATGAATGTTGCTATTGTCGTCCCTGCACTATGTGCCTATACCTCAAGACATAAGACATAAGAAATGTCATATATAGGACTCTTCTCACCACTCAGCTCCTGTGAGATCTCACATTCTCAATCCACATCCCAACCTTTTTGCCTTGAACTCATGCTTTTTACAAGGTCAAAGCTGTCCTTCAACTCTGTAACCACCTCCTTCCTTACAAGCTGTGCTGCAAGGATACATAGTTGTCAACGTTTCCCTTTTTTTAAGGGAAATTCCCTTATTCCGAATAGGAATCCTTGCAAGAAAAGGGAAACATTGACAGCTATGCAAGGATAGGAGAGCCCCATCTGCAAACCTCAGATTCCCCACGTGGTTGTTTCGAAGAACAACTATTTGCCCTGCTCCCCCAATAATAAAATATAGCTTGGATCTGAAGCTAGCCTAGAATGAAAAAGACACCTAAGTTTCTACCACCTGATTAAGGCTTTAGGAAGATTTCTGTTTGTTGCACAGCAAAGGAAGCAAAGGTTACACCATCCCCATACTAGTAAGCTACGATTATTCTTACAATGGACACAAGGATTTAAAGTAAATCAGGGGTGTTATTTATATTTCAGCTTACCTCCCTATTATTTACTGACCTTTGCATTGAAACTAGTACCCTGCTATAAACAAACAATTTCTCAACTCTTTGCACCTGCATAAAGGTTCCAGGACTTGAGCCCCACCATAGCAAATCCATTTAGACAAAAATATCCATTGCCTTTCCTCTTTTTCTGGTTTACAAATGGGGAATAAACTCTTTCCTATGCTTTCCACTTTCCTAGAAACATGGGAAGCTGCCTTATATTGAGTCAGTCCATTGGCCACCCAGTTCAGTTCTGCCTCCACTGACTGGCAGTGGCTCTCCAAGGTTTCAAGCAGGAAACCTTTTTCCATTTCTACTTGGAAATGGCCCAGGGACTGAACCTGGGACCTTCTGAAAAAGCAGGTGCTCTAGCATTGGGCTACAGAGGCTTCCCATGCTCTGTTAATACTGTCCTCAGGAGACCAGCTGGAGCTTGAAAGCATTTGCTGTTACAATGAATTCTTCCAACGCAGGTAAGTGCTTCAGGATGCTATCTGTGCTCACAGGCTCTCCATCCTTGGAGTTTGTCTGGAAGAAGAACCATCAGCATCTGCCTTTTGGCTGGAATCCAGTGTCTGATCATTATCTGCGTGGTTTGACTCACACAAAAAAGAATGCAAGGATCCATGTTGTGTAGCACTCAAAACAGCAGGAATGCAAGCTGCCGAGATGGCTGAACTGCGGAAAGTGGAGCCCCAAACAGAACCGGGGAAAAGAAGAAACCTGTCTGCAACAGAAACTTTCCCCCAAGATTTCTGATAATGAATACACGCAATTTGACATTCATATAGTATACCCTCATCAACTTACACAAAGCAGCTGTGGAATCTCTCTGAATGAGTTTTTCTCCCAATTACTTTGTGAACACGCCAAAAAAACAGATCAGGCACTCTGAATACGATGACAGTTTATTTCAATTATTTATGGCAATTCATCACAATGTACAGTAATGGTACTTGTAGACTAGTGAAGTCTCTGTAATAAGAACCCTCAGTAGAGCACTCTACCTACTGCTTCACTTACATTAGATATTACTGTTAATATTTTATGACTGCTTACTGTAATACGACGACATACTACCACATTTTTATATGTATGGCTATGAATTTATGCTTTCATTCTGATGTACACCTGCCAGTAATACAATTAATCCAATAAGCTTTCAAATTCATATGTTCATAAGCCCAAAATGCTGCATAGCCGGCAAGTTCTGTTTACCTTTATATATCAATTATGCCACATGTTATAAATCCTATCGATCTCAGATCCCCCAATGAGTACTTTAAGGATAGAGGTACAAGTATGCATGTGTTTGAATACTGCAAGGTATTTAAAGAAACAGGGTTCAAATGTTTATTTTTACTTTACTTAGTTCAGTTCTCTCTCTAAGGAGAAATTGGTTTAAAAACTCCTTTTGACACATGGAAAAGGAATAAAGCAAAATAGATATATATTGGCATTAGCATGGTATACTGTAAAGGCACTTATATTGAAGTAAGATTCAAAGTCCTGGTTTTTGCAACTTATTTACTTAATGCCTCTGAATTATATTCTTTGAAAGCTCTTGGAAATGTCTATATTCATTTTTAAAGACATCTCTATATAGCTAATTGAAATTTTATCAGCTAATGAAAATACATTGTTAATTACTTTAATTTTGCATCCACATTTTCACTATTCTCTCATACTGTGTGTGTGTGTGTGTGTGTGCATGCGCGTGCATATATATATATATATATATAACCACATTAAACAGTGTTTGCTGTTTATATATTTATTTAAAAACACTGTAAATTACCAGAGTTTTATAAAGAATAGTCAGTACATTCACACTGTAAACATTCATTTCAGTGCATGCAGTTGCCATGGTTAAACACACTGGTTATGATACAACAAGCAAATCAGTTTATGATCAGCAGACATAAGAATATCAAGCCTCTCTCCTATGACAGTGTAATCTGCAGACTACAATCAGCAGCTGAAAACTTTTGCTAGCCTTGGCAGCCAGCCAAAATTTATGGGAACTACCAACCCTGCCCCTGTCCTGGATCAGGAGAGTAGTGAGTTCTCAGCCATTGCATCAAACTGAGCAATGGAAGCATTCAAACGTACTGCTTCCAAATCCCACCGAAACATCAGTGTGTGTGTGCTCACCCTTCGCCTGAGCTAAGAGTAGGTTGAGACCTTTCCTCTGATGTCATGCTGAGCTTCAGAGGCATTTCAAAGCAGCAACAGCCTCAAATAAGGGTTTGGGCTCCACCATACCTCATGCTGAGATTCAGAGGATCCTCATTTCTTCTGAGCCAGCAGAAGGGTGGCAGCTCATTCCTGATGCCATTATGGTTTTTATAAGCACTCATTTTTCCAAAAGCCTATGACTCCGATCTCCAAAAACCAGAGATCAGAGACACCACCTGTTTCTTGCTAGTCTAAAAGACATGCTCATCACTGTTCAGTGCATTGCGGATCCCCAGAAAATATATTTCTTGTCCACATATTTTCAGTAAAACATCTTGACTTTCTTTATCTCTACAGAGATATGATTCCACAGTAATTCTGAAACCGCAATTGGCTGGCACCCCATTCTTTTATATAGATTTTATATAAATTAAAATCACATTGATTTTAATTTAACTTGCTTTTGAATGCACTGAGGCTCAGGAAATAAGTAAATTAGGCAGCTTTAAAAGGGAAATGCTAGCCTTAATTAGCTTATTTGTGCCAGAAGTCATTGTTTTGTGGAACTGAAATATATGATTTTAGCAGTAGTAGCAGAAGACGACATTGGACTTATTGAGCATGATATTGAAGAAAAATCTTAGAGCATAGCTTTCAAGGAATCTCTTGCATGCATACCAGCCCTCCTTGATTCTTTCAAACTAGTATTCTACTTTCAAGCTACTATGTTTTTCCTGTACCTTTTGGCTTTTGAAACGAGCTCAAATGCTTCTGATATTTTAAGTTAAATTCTGTTTAAAAATGGCCAACTGTCAAAATTTGGTAAATACTGGGAGCACTATAGGCAGTTAGATTAATCAATTTACATACCTGTGGTTTCTCAAGTTCCCAAGCCTAGTCATGTGTACACTCTCTTCATTTTCTCAGAGAGAGAGAAAATAACTTCTGCCAATGTTTGTATTTGGCTTCCACACTGCCATCTATAGTCAATAGAAGAAATTAGACATCTATTAAATCTCTTGGTAGACTAATGTCACATCCAAACTCTAGCCTAGATTGTGTTAAAGGGACTCAATCATTCCCACTAATAATATAGGCATAAAGATAGCTACAGTTTCTTTTGCAGCACAATTCCATGCACGTCTACTCAAAAGAAAGTCCCAGTGCATTCAGTAGGGCTTAATCCCAGGCAATTTAAGTACAAAATTGCATCCTTGAAGTATTTCTTCTATATTAACTCAAGACCATGTAAAGGTTAGGAAAAATAAGATGCATTTGTTGTCTTAATATTTAATACTTTACAGCTTTCGGGGGGGGGGGTTACAATAACATATATAGCAACATTAAAACGTCCCTGATTAGCTTTGTATGAAATACACATACACAAAAAAATGTGCAATAAGCAACTATTTAAATGATATGGTTTTTCTATAAAGACAACCCATATACATATCAGAAGCTAGTACACAAACCACGTATGCTAAAAATGTAAACAGAGGTTTCCACCACAACCCTATCGGTGTCTACTCAAAAGTAAGCCATGTAAGCCACGTTAATTCCAAGGGCATACAAGACTGCAGCGGAAGCCTAGCGTACTTCTGTGATAGAAGTTTTCTCCATTCTATTTATGTTGCAACGTACATGTTGCCGCGTTGTCCATTTTCTAAAGAGTTCTTCTGTGTTAGAATCAAGAGTGTTTTATGCAACCAATTTAACACATTGCCCTCCAACAAATACCCTCAGCCCTGATTCCCCTGCCAGGGTAATATTATTCTCATACTCTGCTAGTCAGAAAAGCGAGACAAGCTGTCTCCTAGAAGAGGTTTTGTTTTTCCCACATGCACGACTTTCCTGCCAATCATCAGTATTCTTGTGTTAGATGCGTTTAACCCAAAATCTGAACACGCATGGACAGCAGCAATTTTGTCTAACACCAGACTGTACTGCTTCACTGTATATCTTGCACAGCACATACAGCGGCGGACTCGTCTCCCTCTCCCTGGAAATTACTACTCTAGAACTGCTGTGTTCTGCACATGGCCAGGCTCCCTGCCCGCTCGACGACGCCGAGCCACTTGTCAAGAGGTACACACGCTGCTCTTACTCTCTTGCCCCTCGCTTCGGTACTTCTTCGGTCCAAAAACCCAAGTAAAAAAACAAAACAAAACATAAGCAAGCCACGCTAAAGGGGGGGAAAACCCGCTCTCCGTTGCCATTAGCCACACAACACGCACACTGAGCTATAGGTACGGTTACATGCATATGTATTTTTAGACAGCCAATGGAAGGGGGGGTGAGGAGCAAAACAACCGATTGCCACCACCCCCCACCACCGCGAATAACCACTCACTCTTGCAGCCCTGCACCTCCATCCAGCAAAAGCAAGGCAGCAAGTTGTGCGCTACATCTCTCCCTCAGACACACAAACAGACCCCACCGTGGCAGCAGCCGGTCTCCCGATTGGCTCGTCGCCCTACTCGCCCCCCTCCGTCGCCCGCATGGCTGCAGCCACCCGGGGCTGACAATGCGGTGGAAACGGGTGTTGCCCACCTGCGCACATGGGCTGCTTCTCCTCTCGCTCTCGCTGCCTCCTGGTGCCGCAGGATGAAGTGGCGGCGGCGGCGGCTCCTTGCAGCTCCCTGGGCTTCCCCCTTCGCCCGCCCCTGCTCGCTCAGCCCGCTCCAAACAGCCAGGGGGAGCCTCGCACTGCGGGTGCCGCTCCTTCGCCGCTTGGGATTCCTAGGGAGGGAGGGAGAGAGCAAGCTCCCCGCCTCGCCTCGTAGGTCCACGAGCCGCTACTCCCTCCCCGGGAGGGAGCGCGTGAGGGAAGGAGGAGCGCGCGAGCGAGCGAGAGAGAGCGCGTGCTCTCTCCCAGGCACGTTTCTCCCGCCGGCTGCCCTCGCTTGCGAAGTCCCGGCGCATCTATAGCCGGCGCCCTCCCCTCTTTCCTCGCCCTCCTCCTCCTCCCCCCCACCCTCTTTGCTTTTTATCACATGCCCGAGTCTCCAGGCGCCTCTGGCGCCGCTCGGTGCGCGCAGCTCTCTCGCCAGCCTGCCTGCTGCCTACACACAGCCAGGCCGCCCCCTCCGCCCGCCTGCACCACAACCTGACTGAGGCGCACAGCGCGCGCGCACACACACACACACACACACACAGAGAGTCAGTCCGTCAGTCAAGTCACCTGACTCCGCTGCTCTCCCGGCCGCCCCCTTCCTTTTCCTCCCGTCGCCGACCACGCTCGCCTGAAACACTGGGCCAGCCCACCTGTCTGCGCCCCCTCCCAAGGAGCCGCGCAGCCACCCACCCCGCTCTCCCTGCCAGCTAACCACCCACCCACGCGGCCTCTCGGAGAGAGGAAGCGGGGGAGGAGGGCGGACCGGGGTGAGGGGGAGAAACACACACAGAGAGAGAGGCCACGCGGAGCCCCCTCGCCTTCCACGGCGCGCGCGCACTGCGGACGCGCACACGCGCCTGCACACTTTCCCGCCGCCCCCGAAAGGGCCGCCGGCGGGTAAACTTCAAGCTGCCCCCACCGCGGAAGAAAGGAGAGAGGAGGCGACGGGAAGTCGAGCCGCGCGCTAGGAGATAAGAGCGCGCTCTCCTTTGCTGCGGTCACAAATCCGTTGCACAGCCGAGGCAGGCGCATCTAGGTCTACAAGGTGGAGTGCAATGAGCGGCACTGCTTGGATTTTAAATAGTTTTGTCTGCCTACGTCAGAATCGAAACTTGCTTACCTTGAAAGGTGTCCCTTTTGTCTCACGTAGCACAGGATCAGGGTGCGGATAAAATGACCATCACTCCCCCTCACCTGGTGGGAGTAAATCTCAACACCTGGCCGCCCACGTCAGAGGGGTTTGTGTTTGGAACTGGGGTCTTAAGTGTTTTAGTCCCCTGAAGGCACTGGCACCGGCGTTCTGCTCAGAGCATGTGTACACCGGAGTGAATTCCAGTGGATTTGCAGTACAATCTGATTCATATCTACTGAGATAAGAAATGTCTGCGCTGTGCCCAGTGGAGTGGGGTCTTCTCCACACACACACACACACACACACACACACACAGTAAGTGTGCCCTGAGTCCTGGCAAGTCTGGTTAGCAATATAGCCTTGAATAGGGCTAACTCTAAAAAGAAGTACCTAGCTTCTCCATTGCAGTCCTATACATCCTGGTTACTGGTGCAGCAGGCAAAAGGGCTCTTTTAAGCAAGTTCCACTAATTGTTCATCTAATCTTTCCAGTCTTGGAGATATACAAAACTTAGTCCACAGTGAAATTAATTGTGCTTATAGAGGACACTTGATCTGAGAATGCATATTTGAATTTTAGGAACATCAAATGAATTAAATCCAGGCTGGCATAAAAACAACAACTGGTCGTTTGGGCTATTAATTTTGGTGAAACCAAAGTTTTCTGTTGAGGCTACAAACTATTCTACAGCACTTCTCTGAGGCTACACAGTTTGGGGACAGTAGCTTTTACACAGTGGAGGAGGGGAGGAAATCAGATCTAGCTAACTTGTGTTTTTTAAAAAACTCAAAAGTATGAAGCTTCTCACAGTATAAAAATAGGCAAGGTATTCCTGCTTGCCTTGCGTAGGTAAAAACTATAAACACACACATATAGAGAAAAAACACTGTATTGTTGGGACTCTGGTGTTTTCCTCTAGTATTTTACACTAAAGTGTGCAATCCATATCTGGTAAAGTGAATTTCAATTGACAAAATGAAATTCTGTTTACCGTATAACCTTTTTTAAAGAAACAAACAAGTGGGCCCTGCAATAGAATGTCCCTTTACGAAGCAAGTCCTACTGCTGTTAAGAATTTCAGCCACTCCATTCCATTTTCCTTCTCCACTGTTTTTTTCTACCTTGCCCCCAATGTTCAGTGAGTATTTTTTGGTCATCGAATATGCTCAGTCCTCCTTGGTTTGCTTTGGCAGTCCCCCTCTGCACACATACTTTGGAGAATTTCCCCTAGTTTCTGTACTTCTGCACCTTGCAGTTTCCTTAAGCTTGCTGATACATCCCTCCTTTGTGTAGATGGCACCATTCATGCCACATTAAGCAGTAATTCTTTGGCTGCATACATACCATACATTTAAAGCACAATCAAGTACAAAATTTCCCTGAAAAACTCCTGAGAACTGTAGTTTACCCTTCACAGAACTATAGTTCCCAACACACTTTAAAAAATACATTTCCCAGGATTCTTGGGTGAGGGCACTTTAAATGTACGGTAAGCAGTGGCGTAGCGTGGGTTCTCAGCACCCGGGGCAAGGCAAGTAATTTGCGCCCCCTAACCCGTGGATTTTAGCACTCGAGTCTCTTCCGCGCGCCCCCCAGATGTTGCGCCAGGTGCAGCAGGCCCCCCTGCACCCCCCACGCTACGTCACTGCTCCCACCACAAGTCTTCAGGACAGCCATCCGAAGGCTGGCGTGGGGAGAAGGTCTCTCCGCCCCACCGCCAGGCTTCGGAGCAGCCTTCCGAAGGCTGGTGCGGAGAGAAGGTCTCTCCGCCCCACCGCCAGCCTTCGGAGGAGGTCCGAGGACAGTGGGGTTCCTGCTTCCTCGAGGAGGGCCGGCCAAACGCCCCCCCCCCAATGTTGCGCCCGGTGCGGCCGGCACCCCTGGCACCCCCCACGCTACGCCACTGACGGTAAGTACACAGCCTCACAACCTGAACATAGGAAATAAAAGGGACTGGTCTTTGTTTCTCCAGGTAAAATTTCATCTTGTAAAACATATAAAGTAATAGCACACAATGGCATCTTGCAACTTCATTTTCATTGCATCTTTGCTTTCAACATATCTGAATAACTCCAACTCTGCTGTGCAAACTCACTTTCTTGTGAGCATTATGGTTATCCTTCAGCTAATTTTATCACATGACTTTGTGTAGCCAGAAAGACTTGCAGTCAAGGCTTCATAGTCTACACTAGTAAATAAGCTACGCAATTCACTACCAGCCCACTGGGTATGTTTTCCCCATATTCTTGTACATATAACATACATCACCAACATAAATGACAATAATTGTGTAAACATGCTTTAGATTCCAATATTAAAATGTTACTTATTTGAGGGGGAAGTTAGCTGCAAATTATTAAAAACTAGTAGCTCCTGTTAGAATATTTCAAACATGAATTCATATAGACAATTTACTAGCATTCATAAATATATATTGGTCTTTAACCTGTTTTTTTAAAATAAAACTCAAAGTATGAAAACATTACTAATGTTCTAGAAATGCTACCCTTCCTTTTTTTCAAGAAGTCTGAAGCAACCTTGGTTTTTGCAAATATTACCAAAGATGTATGTGTAGATAGATAGATAGATGATAGATAGATAGATAGATAGATAGATAGATAGTTATTGTTGTGTTTGGAGGAATTGTGTCCAGTGCCAAAGATTACATCTTCTTTCCAAGCAATTTCAGGTTGTTTCATTTTAATTGTGGCTAGAATACAAAAGCTGTTGTATATGTCTGGGGAGAAATTACCTCTGAACACACAATGAGCCATTTCTTTTTACCATATTTAAACAAATGAAGCCTGTTGGCAATTCATATCAAAGTTTCAGAAAGATGTCCCCAAACCCCATTAAGTCTAGGGGGAAGTGGGTAAGAAATGCTCAAAAGGAGACAAACACTTTGTGTATGTCTGGTGCCTCTATCTGTGTCATCAGAACTTGTATTGATACTGTTCAGTTTCTCTGCCCTTGAGAACTTTCATATTTCCAGATAATGAATTGGACTCTTCAAGTGCTTGTTTGGTCTTCCACATAATTCAGCTTTTTGGAAAAACAACAACAGCCCTTTTTCATTCTCAGAATTATCTATGCTATAGCTTCACCACAGGAACAGGTACTTTGGGAGTTTATTCATGCCACAGTTGATGTGCAGCAGCTGAACGGAAAAACACCTGAGAGTCCATATCCAGCCCTTAGTACACTTCTCCAGGCCATGCCCCTCACTGGCTGCAGTCTTTACCATCCTTGAGTGCTTCTGCCTGGCGGAAATGTTTCCTTGAGCTGAGGAAATGCATCTTGCTTGCCTTGAAGGAGAGACGTGCATGTGTAAACCTTTGGGTTTTGTGTAAGCTGGTATGTAGCGTACTGGACAAAGAAAAGACTGACACTCATTACTTCACACAACTTTGCCTCTGGCTACACCTGCAGCCCCATAAGGGAAAGCAGCCCTATCCACCCCTGCTCTAAAATGTGGTGTGATACAAGATTATGTGGGGATGAAGGCAGATTGTCATCCAGCAACTGTGGTTGCCGTTGTACAGCCCAGGCTGTTTTTGCTTCCTGCTTGGCTTTGTCCATTCCACTTGACACAATGGTTGATCGGGTATCCATTTAACTTATTTAGCTCTGAAGTTACTTTGCTTGGTGCGTGTGCTTGGCACAATTGTGCATATTACCTGCAACAAAACCTCTGTGCATTTGTGACAGTTCGGTCCTCTATGACATTAAAAATTACCCTACATTTTCTTAAATCTGAGAAAGCTATACAAGCAGCAAAGGTACTGTAAAGAGCATGGAGGAAGTAATGTCAGCCATTTAGGCAGGTGATAAATCTACAGCTGTGCAAAAATGGGGTTCACTTCTCATTTGCCCAAAGTGAACATCAGATGCCAAATTGGGGGAAGCTCTACAGGTTAACATTAAACAGGTCAGCTCTGGCAAGCTGCAGTGTAGACAACACATAATGTGTGATTTTCCAAGAAATCTAGGAAGGAGATCAGTCTGGTACAAGGAGCGCTGTTTACTCATATTGATGAATAACCCTTTCCCACACACTGTCCAAGACCAGACTTATGTAGCTGGACTCTCTTTCCTAATATTTATTTAGACTGGCTTTATAGTTCATACTCTAGAAGTGTTCCATCTTCCTCACACTGGTGTAGAACTTAATGTCTTAATTTTGTTTAAAGATCCAGCCCATATAGAAATGAACATCTCTTCCTCATATGCTTTTCCGTCTTAGCTGCACAGCCCTCTCATTAGCAGGGCCATTGGTCTTTAGCTGGTAGGCTGACACCTACTTGGCAGTTGGACTTGCACTGGCCTAATGTGGATTGCACCAGCATTGCCATTACTTTTTGTTTGAATGTTTGGGCTTGTTCTTAATGGGCTCTCCCAGTTGTGTTATTTCACATTCATGCTAATTTGTGCTCATGATGCTTTCAATACTGTTTGCACCTCCAGAACATTTGGGGTGATTACACTGCTTTATTTCCATTCAGTTTATATCCTGTAACTTCCTGCTGAAACCCCATAACTTTTCATAACATTAATGTTGTGATTTGTTTTCTTTTGAATTTGTTGCACTATAAGCCCTCCACACAGCAATAATGTGGTATCATTAGGGAAACATAGCTGAACAAACCAAAGCAGAACCAATCCACCAGTAACACACTATTATCGTGACAAGAACATGTTGGAGATTATGCTCACAATACGATGCCAGTCTGGAGGGGCTCAAAGAAAAGAAGAGAATCAGAGACAGATCAAAGAGTGATCATAGGGAAATGAGGACAGAATTCCTTTACCTTTAAGAATGATGTTGAAGGTACCACAGATACACCATTGATAAGTGTGGCTTTTCTCCCCCGCAACTGCATAAACAAAAACCCAACCCAGTGCCTTCCTTTTCACCCTAATTTGGGTCACCCTAAAGAGAAAACAGAAAAAACTAGCATATAAAAAGCTTTTGATTAAAGGTAGGTGCTAGCTTTGTAGATTGTGAAAACAGAGCTAATATGTCAGTTTCTCAGATATCAGTTTCTCAGATAATTTCTCAATTATTGATCCCCTTAGATGAGGTTCAGATTTATTATCTACTTCTCTCTTTATTACCAACACCCTGACGCACTGTGGCCTCCAAGACACTTGCAAGCTGCAATATTTCCAGAAATACTAACACAGGTGGGAAACAGTTAAAACCTCAGAGTACAATCTTGCTTCTCAGAAAGCCCATGGAAATTGCTCTCACTGCTTTAATTGTGATGTATACCATTAATACCAAGACTGTGACAAGAAATTCCAAATTGCACAAAGTATTTTCTGGGGACTTAATGGCCTAGTTGAAGTTAATGCTCCTCAGTTTTACTTTCAGCCATTAACATCTCTTAGGTCATTAATTAATTCCCAGGAAATGTTCTAGAAGTTTGCATCTTCATTGCTATCACTGAAATATTGTACATTATAATTAAGCAGTAATCTTCATCCCTTTGTCTCCAGAATAGTCACACTTACTTCAGTCCACTAGAATAAATAGTTCGCAGTCTTAGGCACTAAAAACATAAACAAACATAACCAGTATTTGTCCCCAAGGCACCTATTCACTGTCAGAAGCATTTTTATTTACATTATTTTCCATTGTGAGTTTAAGTGAGGAGTTGTGTAAACACCCATTTACTGATTAATTTTATTTTACTGCTTAATAATAGATCACACTAGACATAATGAAGTTCTGCTGCATAGCTTTATGGCGCACTTCAATTACAGCATCATCTTTAAAGACAAACACTCATTAATATATGGATAAATAAGTGCTCATAGAAAACTAAACAAAACAGACTATAAACAGCATGCAAAAAGCCCCCAGTTGATTTGATGTTAGTTTCCTTGTGTTGAGTACAGACATTACTCTTTTTCTTTTTTTCTTTTTGTAGAAGTCAGGAGATGTGGGAACCTCATGACTAGTGATCAGAGGAAGTAATCAACCCAAAATTAAATACAACTAATAGAATTGATGCTTTTGAATTATGGTGCTGGAGGAGACTCTTGAGAGTCCCATGGACTGCAAGAAGATCAAACCTCTCCATTCTGAAGGAAATCAGCCCTGAGTGCTCACTGGAAGGACAGATCATGAAGCTGAGGCTCCAATACTTTGGCCACCTCATGAAAAGAGAAGACTACCTGGAAAAGACCCTGATGTTGGGAAAGATGGAGGGCACAAGGAGAAGGGGATGACAGAGAACGAGATGGTTGGACAGTGTTCTTGAAGCTACCAGCATGAGTTTGACCAAACTGCGTGAGGCAGTGGAAGACAGGAGTGCCTGGCGTGCTCTGGTCTATGGGGTCACGAAGAGTCGGACACGACTAAATGACTGAACAACAACAAATTTATCTGCTCTGAACAGAATCAGATGGTGTGGCAGGGCTCTGCCTGTCACCTGAACTACCTCTGGCTGAGTCCCTGGTGAAGGGAGGCAGGGAGCTGAGATCGGTGCAGTGTAAATGCACTGGCACAGTCAGTCCAAGCACTCCTGTTGGTCCATTTGTAACACACAGGCTTTGCCACCATCTTGTACTTCCTGTTTTCCAACATGCTATGCACCAGCGATGTAGCTGGAGGGAAGTCAGGTGAGTGGCACAGCCTTCACTGTCCCCTGCCATGCCATCTGCTATGGGATGTTAAGAAGTAATACAGCATGGGCAGTCAAAATGGAAGAGACATCGTGTCCACATGTTCCTTTTGCTTTTCCATTTCAACACCAGTCTCTCTTCCTCCTGCCAAATAACCATTAAAATACCTTCAAGTTCTGTTCTCTCTGTTTCTTTCAAATAATTTTTGTTATTAACTAACAAGCAGTTCACAAATGAGCATTTTATTAAAGAAAGCAGAGCTACAAGAGGCTATGAATATAGTACAGTGATATTACATACACTTCAGGTTACATACGATTCAGGTTACAGACTCTGCTAACCCAGAAATAGTACCTCGGGTTAAGAACTTTGCTCCAGGATGAGAACAGAAATCATGTGGCAGCGGCACGGCAGCAGCAGGAGGCCCCATTAGCTAAAGTGGTGCTTCAGGTTAAGAACAGTTTCAGGTTAAGAACGGACCTCCGGAACGAATTAAGTACGTAACCAGAGGTACCACTGCATTGAGTTCTGTAACAATATTTGTTTTTCTTCTCTACAGTGGTACCTCGGGTTACATATGCTTCAGGTTACATATGCTTCAGGTTACAGACTCCGCTAACCCAGAAATAGTGCTTCAGGTTAAGAACTTTGCTTCAGGATGAGAACAGAAATCATGCTCCGGTGGCGTGGCGGCAGCAGGGGGCCCCATTAGCTAAAGTGGTGCTTCAGGTTAAGGACAGTTTCAGTTTAAGAACGGACCTCCGGAACGAATTAAGTACCGTATTTTTCGCACGATTGGACGCACCGGACCATAGGACGCGCCTAGTTTTTTGGGGGGGAAATAAAGGAAAAAATTTTTCCCTTTATTTCCCCCCCAAAAGCAGGTCAGGGAAACCGAACCAGGTCGAGGAACAGCGGGATAGTGGCGCTGCGCCTCCCTGCTGTCCCCCGAGCTTGTGGGGCTGGCTGATGTCTGCCTAGCGCGCGGGGCGCTCTGCTTCAGGGCGCCCTACCCGCCGGGCGGCAGGCTGCTATCCGCAGCTTGGGGAGCCTTGTGGGGAACTGCTGCAGGGCTCCCCACGCTGCGGATGTATGCCTGGCGCGAGGGGCGCTCTGCTTCAGGGTGCCCCACCCGCCGGGCGGCAGGCTGCTATCCGCAGCGTGGGGAAGCTTGCGGGGAGCTCCTGCAAGGGTCCCCATGCTGCGGATGTGTTCCCAAAGCGCCGGGAGCTCTGCTTTCAGGGCGCCCGACGCTCCGGGAAGCAGGCTGCTATCCGCAGCCTAGACACGGCTAGCGGAGCGCTAATCCCGAAGCTTGGGGCGTGCGGAGCTCAGCGTGCCCCAAGCTTCTGGGCGCCGGCAAGGTCTCCGCTAGCCCTGGGAGAGCCGTGCGACGTCGCGGGGCTCTCCCAGGGCTAGCGGAGACCTTGCCAGCACCCAGAAGCTTGGGGCGCGCTCAGCTCCGCACGCCCCAAACTTCGGGATTAGCGCAGTGGTCCGCTAGCCCTGGGAGAGCCGCGCGACGTCGCGGGGCTCTCCCAGGGCTAGCGGAGACCTTGCCAGCACCCAGAAGCTTGGGGCGCGCTCAGCTCCGCACGCCCCAAACTTCGGGATTAGCGCAGTGGTCCGCTAGCCCTGGGAGAGCCGTGCGACGTCGCGGGGCTCTCCCAGGGCTAGCGGAGACCTTGCCGGCACCCAGAAGCTTGGGGCGTGCTGAGCTCCGCACGCCCCAAGCTTCGGGATTAATGCAGCGCTCCGCTAGCGGTGGGAGAGCTGGGTCTCCCTCTGCTAGCAGATAGCTTCCTGAAGCCTGGAGAGCGAGAGGAGTCGGTGCGCACCGACCCCTCTCACTCTCCAGGCTTCAGCGAAAGCCTGCATTCGCTCCATAGGACGCACACACATTTTCCCTTGCTTTTTAGGAGGGAAAAAGTGCGTCCTATGGTGCGAAAAATACGGTACTTAACCTGAGGTACCACTGTATCTTAAGTTTGTCCAGTGTCACTTATGTTTCATGTTTGTAGTGTACTGATTTTCCTTTCCTTCCTTAGCCTTTCTTCCACAGCTTAAGTTAAGTGTGGAAGTGGCAGGTGGAGCCAGTGTGTCCACGTTGACTTTGGGCAAAGTGGTGCATATTTTCTTGTCATTCTTCCTGGTGGTAGGAATGCTTCAGATTCTTTAAAGACTTGGCTGCTTGTCTAGGACCTCAAAGTATGGAGGAATGTCATCCTCCGGTGACCAGCATGCTCTGCTGGCATCCTTTATTTCCCTACAGCCTCACTCAGCACAGATCTTTGGACTAGCTGTGACATTTTCTCACGCTGCATCTGAACCTTCTTTCATTCACTGAAAGTCTACTGAAACACAGATCTATGGCTAATCACACAACTGCCTACACACACGGATTTCCATAAAGACCACCACTTTCCCTCCAGTCAAAACCCATCTTTTTTTCTGGTTGTTGGAATAGAATGGAGAAAGCTTGCCTTATTTGGTTTCCTGGTACTGCTCAATAAGATCCTGAAAGTTCCCATAGGTGCTTTTCCAGAAATGCTTGTTGAAAATTAAAATTAAATCTGGGCAGAATTTTGAACTGGGACAAGAAGTCATGAAAAAAGATGACTGATCCTTTCCACTGCAAAACCAAACATAGCTAAAGCATGGGAGTGGGGGTGGCAGCACTCCTAGTCTCTTTTTTTTAATAATAATTTTTATTAATTTTCCAACACAAATAAACAATCATATCAAAATTTCCACAAATTTAATTTTATTTGGACTTCCTTCAGCTTCTCTGACAATCATCCATATTCACCTCTCAGTTATGCATTTCTTCTGTTTATATTGCCATTAAACTTCCCTCCCACTTCTATTTCTTTCTAACAATATATCTCAACTTTCACAGTGCTTCTTGAAACCCCACTAGCGTTGTTTGCACATCACACGTTCTTTTCAGATATTCAACAAATATCACCCAGTCCTCAATGAACTTTTGGTCTCGAAGATATCTAATTTTCCCAGTTAGTCTGTCCAGTTCTGCATAGTCTGTCAGCTTCAGTCTCCATTCTTCTACCGTCGGTATTTCCTCTTGTTTCCATTTCTGAGCCAGTAGGATTCTTGGGCAGCACTCCTAGTCTCAGATGGTTTGAAAAAATATGGGATATGTTAACACTATGGGATAAAAAATATGGGATATGACTAACCTAATGCACTGCGGAAGAGCAGCTAATGAAGAAACAAATAGATTCTAAGAATGAGGGACATTGCTGATTACATTCTGGAATGACAAATTCCAGGGGAATAGGATCCATATAATACATTTGCTCTATTGTGATGCAATTATACGCAGTGTTCTACAACTATGTAACTTGCCACTATCTTTTCATGCCTCAATATAAAGTCACATGCACAGGTTGTTCCTATGGTGCAGCTAAGATGGCCGCCCCTATGCCAGGGCTAATGCTGGTGAAATGTAGTTAGGATTCTGTGCTCCTTGGCATCAGAAATCAAAAGCACAAATAATAGCAGCAGAAAAAGAGCCAACATAGCAACAATGCTAGCAGCTCCCACAGAGTCCCTGGCAACTATGTTGCTACCTGCCAATTACAATTTTACTCATTCTGCTACATTTGGCTGCCCTGAGTATCCACACTCAAGATACAAATCTTGCTAATTGGGGAAATGGTTTTACTAGCTATGCAATCCTCAACATATGTACGTGGATGTAGGTTACTTCAGAGTAATTGTGGTTTAAGAGCAGGATGGGTTTTTCACTAATAAGAACCTAACTAACACTCTGTGAGATATTCTGCTGCACCCGTCCTTTTGCTTGATCTATGAAAGCATTCTGAAAATGATATGAAATTTGGTAACTGTGGGCACAGAAAATATTTTGTTAGCTGGTGCTATTCATTTGTTAGACTTAGATTTTGGGTTTTTGTTCTACATTAACTAGAACAGTGCCCCAAATTAAGTTTAAAACTTGGAATAATTTGCCTGGAATAATTAAGTTCCTTTGTGGAAAATCAAAATGATTCAAAGCATTAAAATAATTTACATTTTAACCACTCATCAAGTGAGACTTCTTGTCTGATCATTTAAAATTTTAGAAACTAATCCTGCAGTCATATAAACGTTTATCTTGAAGTATATGTGAACTCAACGGGACTTACTTCTGAACATACATGCAGTGTAAGTCCAACACAATCAAAGAAAATGCTAACACATCCAGGGTACAACCCAGTTGAAATTAGCTGTCATTAAATCTTACTGAAATCAACAGAAATGAAGTACTCAGTTAATGCCTAAAGCCCATGGATTTCAAAGAGATATGTTTGTTTAGCTGTCACTGGACTGGCTTTCTACATCTAAGGGCATCAGTAGTCCTTCTGTAACTCCAAACAAAAAAAGTTTGGGATTCAAGAGCCAAAAGGCAGGAGCCTCCATCCCTTATTCCACACCCCTAGTTGGGCTATGCAAGCCAGACCACCATGATCCCAAGAGCAGGAACTTCCCTAACAATTTGTACAAGTGTGATTAACTTTTCATGGCAGGGAAAGGTGCAGATTTGTCCAACTCTCTGGAAACTCGTGAGAAAGTTCTGAGGGGAAGGTAGATGCGTCCCAATTATTCTCAGAAGTAGGTCTCCGTTTTCAAATGTACACAGTTGCTTCAGGGAGATTGGGGAAGAATCATAATATAAGAGGCAAAAACTCCTAAAGATTTCATGACAATCAGTGGCGTAGCGTGGGTTCTCAGCACCCGGGGCAAGGCAAGTAATTTGCGCCCCCTAACCCGTGGATTTTAGCACTCGAGTCTCTTCCGCGCGCCCCCAGATGTTGCGCCAGGTGCAGCAGGCCCCCCTGCACCCCCCACGCTACGCCACTGCTCCCACCACAAGTCTTCAGGATAGCCATCCGAAGGCTGGCGCGGGGAGAAGGTCTCTCCGCCCCACCGCCAGGCTTCGGAGCATCCTTCCAAAGGCTGGCGCGGGGAGAAGGTCTCTCCGCCCCACCGCCAGGCTTCGGAGCAGCCTTCCGAAGGCTGGCGGCGGGAGGAGGTCTCTCCGCCCCACCGCCAGCCTTCGGAGGAGGTCCGAGGACAGTGGGGTTCCTGCTTCCTCGAGGAGGGCCGGCCAAACGCGCCCCCCGAAATGTTGCGCCCGGTGCGGCCGGCACCCCTGGCACCCCCCACGCTACGCCACTGATGACAATAAATGCTGGATTTTAGGTTGGACATATAATCTCCCCTAAAGTGGGTTGGGGTGGTGGTGATCCTAATAGTGCTAACAACCAAGGAAGGACATGGAGGGCTAGAGACTTATTCAGCAACAGCTAATTTGGAGCCCTGTTATCAGCCACTTGCTGAAATGTGATAAGGGGGAATCCAGCTTTCCACAGAATATTTTATTTTCTCAAATATTAACAATGCTGGTTGTGATTTTTTTTATTAATAATACAGCATCATTTTGTTCATATTCACTTTTGGGATTTATATTCTGCGTTTGGAGAACTTTCTCCAAAAAGTGGCTTGACAACAAATATAAAATATAAATAAAGTACAGAATATGCTAGTAACCCTCAGAGGCCTTGCAAAACATAATTTGTTGCCAATCTTAATTAGCTGTCGGCATCTCTTGGTTATATACCTAGTGCACCTGGTTCTCAATCTCTGCTCCAAGGTAGCCTGACCATTGGCTTTGTCATCACACCTGAAGAAAGGCTGGAGGGCATTTGGTTTCTGAGAACCAACCTTCCTCTCCTTTGCTAGAGTGCCAAAACTCTCCTGACATGAGTAGACTTGAGGGAGTGTATTCCTCCCTGCAGCCATAATTCCAGGGCAGGAATGGTCCATAAGATTCTGCTGCTTTAAAGGACCAAGTAGATTCCTTCTTCTTTTTGCCCTTTGCATTGACTGACTGATATGACTATGTGTTATCTAAAAATAAATTCATATCATGTTGCATGTTGTAAAAAACAATTTGTGAGGAATGTGTGCATGTGTACACAGTCACACACATTCACCTGACTTCTCTGAGCATGGAGAAGTTCCAGGGCAAACCTCCTTATCTGGGTTTTAAAAAGGCCATCTGAAGTATTCATAATTTTGCCACTCTCTCACATTATCCTTTGATTTGTAAGAAGAACAATCAGGTGGCTGGCCTCTCAATTCAGAACATTTCATTATTGACAGATTTCCCATTTGGTCCTATGAAGTAAAAAGCTCTTCAGATGTCATTATCTAGGCCTACTGAATGTGGTAATAAGGAAGAAAGAATCACAGAATTTTCACAGAATTTTCATAGGTGGCTCTATGAAACTGCCCTGCGATCCTCGGATGAAGGGCAGTATAAAAAAGTACCATTCCTTCAAGGTGACAGACACTTATAGGGCTCTAGAGAAAGTCACACACATGTAACTTGAGGAAAGCAACATCAAATGATGTCTTGCATGTTTCAAGTGGCTATTGCATATGACACAGAATAGGCAAGAGATTTTACATCATTCATATACCTTTTCACTATACCTACACAATGCTTTTCAACAGAGGCTGTTCCCATATTCAGGTGGGAGTCATTGAGATCACACGATAAGCAAAATTTTGTGTTTCTGTGTGATGTGTTGTTGTTTTAAAAAAGCACTCTCGTTTGACAACAAGATGTATAACTTCTATGCAATTAAGTCAAGATGAATGCTCAATAAACAGGCAACCTGGAAGAGCCCTGTGATTAGACTGTGCCACCGACTCTTTTTGTTCACCAGCAGAAGCAGCACTGTTTCACATCCAGTACCTGTTCTGGCAGCAAATGCATTGGGCTGGAAGATGGCAAGGAGCAGTCTAGCTACTCTCATAGCACTGAACAAGGGAACTTTCCCCAATCATAAGCAAGAGAATAGCTGGCTGTTTTAAAATGCAATAATTTAATTCCCAGATCAGAAAGACTCCTCTGCCCTGGAAGTCCTATCCACTCAGTCATCCTTTTAGACTGGCACCGAGAAAGATGAGCTTCATCGAAAAGGAACAGATTTATCATTTGCTGTGTTTAACCTCTGCTTCTGAAATTGATCACCCCCTACTTCCAATTCCAAAAGATGCCTTTGACCTCTCTCTACATCCTAACAAATGGGGAAAATAAAAGTTCTCGTGATTTATTTGGCACTGTGTTCTGGCACTGCTAGGAGCACCTTCCTCCTTTATCTTGAAATCCAAGGAATTTAAAAAATTCTACTCTTGGCTGTTAATTAAGTCCAGGCTATGGTCTAATGCACATTCCCAGCCTCCACTTTAGATGTGTGGGAAAGCCAGGGAACTGCTGTTGTCACCAAATTTTACCAGTACAAGTGAGATCTGTTAAATGTTGTAGCATGGAATGTTTCTGTTCGGTGTTCCAGACAGTCAGACAGCCATGCCTATATTCCAAACCTGCCACACACCCCAAGAGACATTTTGCATTTTTTGGCCACTGAACGGTTGTGTTTATTTCATTTTATATACCACCCTTTCTCCAAAAGAAACCCTGAATGTCATCCTGGCATTTTATAAGGGGGGGGGCTCCCTACTTCATTATGGAACAAGGATGGTGGAACCAACAAAGTTGAACTGCAGAGCAAAAATTGGTCTATAAACGTAGTTAGTTTGCCAAAACAGTTATCTGGACCATGGCACTTCTCAGTTTACAAATTAAGCACTGGACATCCATCTAAAATTAGATATGGTATTAAATGCTTTGTAGATTAGGGAAGGATCTAAGCAGCTCTTGGAGCAAAGACTTGCCATTACCATGGAAGCTATGGCTTTCCAGTAACACAACGAACCAAAGGACGCCCTCTTGATAAGCATATAAAACACAATGAGTAGCAAACATCTTGAAGTTCAGTTCAGAATTCAGCTTTCATTTACACTAGAGTGGTTCATGTTTGATATTTTATTTATATGGCTCAAGGGCTGTATTTTTACAGCAATCTGCTAATTAGAAATCACAAATAATTTACAGAATCTTTGGAACAGCCCAGGTTAAATGAGTAGCAATCCAAGCAAATAACTTCCAAATGAGGATAAATAAATATTTGTTACCTCTTTGGGGATTTTCCAGATGCTGCCCAGATGGTGCGGAATATTGTGTAAGAACCAATAAGCACATATGTATTAAAATCAGATACTGAAGGAACAGCCAGCAATTCACTGCATCCACACATTTGCAATTTTTCTAGTAGCTAACATGAAAGCCTGCACTCTAGGAGCATTCTGTCTCAGATATATGGGTAGAATTTACTCCCCACCCCACTCCAGACACTCTGGGTGGTAGTCAATTACTCAAAGTAGACCTATTGAAATTAATGGCTCTAACTTAGCCATGTTCATTCATTTTGATGGGTCTACTCTGACTAAAATTTGCTTTGACTACCACCCTGGATGTTGCTGTATAAATATACAGTGGTACCCCAGGTTACATACGCTTCAGGTTACATACGCTTCAGGTTACAGACTCCGCTAACCCAGAAATAATACCTCGGGTTAAGAACTTTCCTTCAGGATGAGAACAGAAATCGTGCAGCGGCAGCGGGAGGCCCCATTAGCTAAAGTGGTGCTTCAGGTTAAGAACAGTTTCAGGTTAAGAACGGACCTCCGGAACAAATTAAGTACCACTGTACCTTTGACATTAGAGGTGGTGGTGAGGAGAGGTGTCAAGAGTTCCTCCACAACTCCTCCCACCTGTTTTCTTCAGTGCCCTGTCATTAACACTAGGGCTAGCCCAAGACATTTTGCTGCTCAAGGTAAAGGACAATATGCTGCTCCCTCCCATTTTTTACATTCCATGTACAAAAAGCCGACTGGACCAGCAGTGGAATCTTATTTTGCCATTGACGATGGCATAGCATCCTCCAATACACTGAGGCACCAGGCCAGATTAGGGGGTCCATGGCATGCAGTGTAGCGGGCAGAGCTGTGTCCTCCAATGTAGGGGGATGGTGGTAGGGGGCCCTTGGAGAAATAGCTGTGGGGCTGCTATTGCAGCTACTCCATCATCTGCTGCCTGAGGCAACAGAAGGTGGAAATGGCTTCCTGAGTTGCATGGAGCTACTATGCTAGCTACACATTTACCAGGAGAGAGAAGAGATGGGGAGAGGCGGAGGGAAAGTTGGCACAGTGCAAACGCATCAGCAGAGCCAAACTGGTGTGTTTGCACAGCGCAGACCTCCATGCCACCTTGTTCCTTCACCTCTTCAGCCCACCTGCCAAGAAGCTAATGTAGCAGCTCCACCCCATCCACTAAGCCACTTTTGAACTTCAGCACAACAGTCCTTCTGTTTTTCTATATTTCCATTTTGCTAATCAGTCTGTATGTCTTCCAAGCAATTAGGACAAAGAAAGTTGCACTATATGCAGTTTTTATTAGATGAAGCTATGCATGGCCTGTTAGGCAGGGCTTTCCGAATATGTGTTAATAAAAATTTAATGCAACCGCAGAGGGCATTCTGTGTATGCTGCTCAAATGTCAAACTGTACATGGGAATATCGCATGCCTGTTGTTGTTTTAAAAAGTGTAATATTGAAGGATGCCCCACTCCTCCTAATACCAAACTCAGGTGGTGAGGGCTGCCAGAATCGTAGCCAAGATGAGACCACAGGGAAACAAGAGATAGGTTCCCACATGCTTAGGAGAAAATCAATGTTTGTAGTTTTTTTTTAAAAAAAAAAACCAGTAAGAACCGAGCAGTAGCTTCAGAAATTAAGAAAGAGAAAGTGAATGGAGTGTGTGGAATAAGATGCTCAGAAGGAGTGGCTGGCTAGAGGGAGGATGCGTGTCAACATTTTGTTGCAGGTCCTACTTTTTTATTTAGATTTCTAACCTGCAACTGGCTTGGAGTTGGTAAGAAGAATGTTAAAAATAGAAGTAGCATCAGCATAAGGTAGAGCACATGTTTTGCATGCTGAATATCCCAGGTTTAGTCACTGATATCTCCAGTTAAGGGGATCTTGGGCAGCACTGGCTGGAAATGACCTCTACCTCAGAGCTTGGAGAGTTGCTTGCTGCCAGGCAAACGAACAATACTGGGCTAGATGGACCAGTGCTCTATACTGATATTAAGCACCCAAAAGACACAGCAAGCAACCAGCAGAGAGGGGTAAAACAAAAGAAGAGATTGTGGTGGCTTTTTTAAAATCTTCAACGATAGGAACTTTGAAAGTATATTCAGAGCACCAAATATTACATTGCAGGGTGTGCAATGCAGCTGGCTGAATGTTGGACTTTGGCTGGAAAACTGGGTTTAAAATTTCAAGGTCATAGGATGACCTTAGGCAGGGATAGCTCTGCTATTAGGCAGAATGAGGCAGTTGCCTCAGGTATCTCATTTGGGATTTTGTGAAAAGGCAGCAAATTGTTAAGCTATTTAATTTATTCATATGGTGTTTTCGTCCCAGAGAGACATTGCCACAGGTGCCCTAATAACATAGCCAGTCTTGGGTACTGTAGAACTTGACTGGGGTGAAGCAAAAAGGATATAAGACAGCTGGGGAAAGGTTTGGAAAGGGGCACCCAAAATAATCAAGGGGGCGGAGGAAATCCCCAGTGAGAAAAGGCTGCAACGTTTGGAGCTTTTTAGTTTAGAGGAAAAGATGCACAAGAGGAGACGTGATAGAGCTACAGTATATAAGATCGTGCGTGCTGTGGAGAAAGTGGGTAGAGAGAAAACATTCTCCCTCTCTCATAACACTAGAACTTGGAGACATCCAACTGAACTAAATTTTGGAAGATTCAGGACAGCTAAAAGAAGGTAATTTTTCACACACCACATAGTTAAACTATGGAATTCACCCCACAAGGGGTAGTGACGGCCACCAACTTGGATAGCCTCAAAATAGGATCCTGAAAGATAAGGGTAATCAAGGTTAGTAGCCACGATGACTTTGTTCTACCTACAGCAGTGGAGGCTGTAGATGCTGCGTGAGCAGAGAAACACATGTACACGCGCTATGTCTGCTAAAGTACATGCCTCGGGCTGAGTGCTATTCTACAACCTCTCTCTGAAAGAAGTATTTCCCAATGGCATTATCTGTGACCTACAGTCATACCTTGGGTTAAATTTGCTTCAAGTTGAGCGCGTTCGAGTTGCACTCCACGGCAACCCAGAAGTAACGGAGCGCATTACTTCCAGGTTTTGCCACTTGCGCATGCGCAGACGCTCAAAATGACGTCACACGCATGCGCAGAAGTGGTGAAAAGTGACGCACGCGTGCGCAGACGTGCCATCACTAGATACGTTTACCTCTAGATGCGAACGGGGCTCCGGAACTAGAGGTACCACTGTATTGGGCAAAGGCAACTGGTGTATGCAACTCAGGAGAATGGAAACAGCTGGTGTGTGCGCCACACTTCAAGTTTGGTTAGCCAACATAAGGCTTCAGTTGGCTCTCGCTCCCTGCAGAGACCACCTCTCTTCTTATTGCCTTCACAGGGCTCCTTGGAGCTGTCCAAGGTTCTGTACACTCTGCTCAACTTGAATTTGCAACTTGGCACTGCCTGCTTTGCTTGCAAGCCTGAAGGGCCCATGAAACTGGACACCCAGTTATCTGTCACCCAAGGTAGCTGCCTCACTTTACCTAACAGTAGCGCTAGCCCCATGTGTCTGTTGATTGTGTGCAAATATGCAACTCCATGTTCCTTTTCTAGTCTCCATTTCCTATGAGAACTTATTTTCTTAACATAACAAGCACGTTTCTTACAACAGAGAAAACATTAAAGAGCGGCCTTGGCCAGCTCACTTCGCTCAGCTGTGGTCTATTGTACTTTGCTGAGTCTTATTGGAGAAATCTGAAGTACTTTCTGCACTAAAATGTTGCAAAAACCATTCTTTGGTACAATAAATAAGAGTAATATTCTCTTTGTAGTGTTTGGACACTTCAACATACCTTCAGAACTAAGCCCCTTCCACCCATGACATTCTTTCAGAAATAATTGTTCAAAGTTAATATGTAATCTTGCAAAACTAAATATGACTTGCCTTGTAATACTTTCCTTAAACTAACTGCTTTTTGAAAATGGGGAGCGAAATGCGAGTTCAACAAAAGTATTATACATATGTATGCTTATAAAGTCTGGTCTTACTAACCCAGTTCCTCCCACATGTATTTCCCACAAACTGTCAGCTTCCCACAGGAACCCACCCACATTGCACACCTCAGCACAATGCTCTCAACAAAGGCCTACCAGCCCCTGATGTTCTGAGGCTTATGTTCCACCCGCCTTCAGTCTTCCCAGGTTTGCCAGCTCTGTAATTAAGTATTAAGCTGAGGGAGCCCTATTCAGGCAGGAAGACTGTTATTTGGTAGTGCAGTGCTGTGTGTTGTATCTGCAGTGCATATGTGTGTTGCATTCTTCAAATCAATGAAAAGAAAGCACATAAATTGAAACACACGCATGCCTCTGTAAATCGACAACTTACCTCTCCGTACTGCACCCACAACAGTTGATGAGGTAGGTTAAGCTGAGAGACAGTGATTGGCTGGAGGTCATCTCATTAATTTCATGGAGCTTTCAATACAGGCTTACCAGCCAAAGTTAGTTTAGTAATTCCTGGGGGCAAGGAAACCAAGAGCAGAAGATGGTATTTGGGGATGGCTATACCACCATGTAGGGTGAGCCTGTGACCTGGACTCAGGAATTAAGTATTTATCATCACAAAAGAATGGCCAGGCTCTGAAAGTAAACTCATCAACAGGTTTCTTCCAGTAGGGACGCGGGTGGCGCTGTGGGCTAAAGCCTCAGCGCCTAGGGCTTGCCGATCGAAAGGTCGGCGGTTCGAATCCCCGCGGCGGGGTGCGCTCCCGCTGCTCGGTCCCAGCGCCTGCCAACCTAGCAGTTCGAAAGCACCCCCGGGTGCAAGTAGATAAATAGGTACCGCTTACCAGCGGGAAGGTAAACGGCGTTCCGTGTGCTGCGCTGGCTCGCCAGATGCAGCTTTGTCACGCTGGCCACGTGACCCGGAAGTGTCTCCGGACAGCGCTGGCCCCCGGCCAATAGATGTGAGATGGGCGCACAAACCCCAGAGTCTGTCAAGACTGGCCCGTTCGGGCAGGGGTACCTTTACCTTTACCTTTTATACCACCATGTAGCCCAGCCCCACGAACCTCCACTGTCGCTCTCTTGCATTGCAGCTGAAATAGATGGTGCTAGGCAACCACTCTGCAAAGGCAGCTGATCTTGAGCTATGTTGATGGACCCTCCCCTCCCCGACCTCTCCAGAGGCCCCCCCCCCGCTTTATTATTGCACTATTGCCCCTTTCAAAAAAATCACATAGGGAGCTTAACCACATCAAGCTGGTCTCAAAGCATACTATAGAGCTGTGAATCATGGCTAAAAACTGGTGGTCTGTAGGTGATTCAGCATACAAAACAATTTTCACCTGCTGCTAACCATTTTGAAACCAGGTGAGAGTTTCTCTCATAAGGAAAATAAAAGGGTTGGCAGAAGTTGTGTGTGTGAGAGAGAAAGAGAGTCTGCTGCAATGTTACACCCTTCATTTGCATACTTGAGTTGTCAGTGAGTACTGATTTGTTTCTGGGCACAATTCAAAGTGCTGCTTTGTTTTGCTTTTACCTATAAAGGTATAAACAGCTTGGACCCATGGTATCAAAAGGACTGCCTTCTCCCACATGAACCTGCCCGTCTCCTGAGTAGGCCGGGCCCACCCACAGAGTGGCTGCCTTGCCCCCACCACTGAGGGACCCCAGGACTGTGCAACATCACCACGTCGTGTGTGCACTCCCCGTGGCATGCACGCATGGCATCAGCATGCCTCGCAGCACAATGCGGTGGAGGTGGCAGAGCAGGCAAAACGGGACATGCTGGCCCTACACCCGAGGTCTTCTTCTGAGGCTCTCCTTGGCGTTCTTCCACCTTTGGAGGTCATGGATGGGCATTTCCAGCACACTACTTACTATTATTATTTTGCTTCCATTATTTTAAAATATTGCTATGCCATTTTTCTGGGCAAAGCCTTTCCAAAGCCTCTTACAACAACAACAACAACAACAACAACAACAACAACAACAACAACAACAACAACAACAACAAATATTACTAAAAACAGAAAAAAATACAGATTGACAATGATAAAACATATCCAGACTGCCACCAACATAATAATATTCCAGCTTCTATCTAGTGAGTATGAGCAAGAAATTTTTACAGGAAAGGCCAACACAAACAAATAAGTATTGTTATAGGTTTGTGGGTTCTAGAATTTAATTAAGGCTTGGAATTTTAAAACCAGGGAATAGCTAGATTCATGTGTATTTAGGATAGATCCATGTGTGCATTTGAGCTGTATACTAGATGTTTCTAATCCTTTAATTAGCATGTTTGAAAGACTAATTAAGTTCCTAAACTGTGTATTAGACACTTTGCTAATCCCTTGAAATTAACATGTGTTAGAAAGCAGTTGCATCAGACTAATTTCCCTTTGAGGTGTTAGCCTGGGGTGAGGGGTCATTCACACAACAAGAGGGCCAAATAGTGTGGGGCACCTGCCTGTGTTAAAAGAGGCCAACGCTTAGGTTAGCAAGGGGCATAAACTGGAATGTGACCTATGAAGCAAGGCAAGCTGCAGGGCACAGAGCAATGATGGTGCTGTGCTTGGAGATTGTGGGTGGAATGTAACAGTATGCAAGGCCTTCTGAAAAGCCTGAAGTATAGCCATCCACCACAGCTGTACTGTGAGGGAGTTCCAAAAGTGTGGAGGCACCACAGAAAAAACCCTCTCTCTTGTGGTTGTCCATCTTACGTGCCTAGGAGGTGAACACACCCAAGAGGACCTCTGCTTGAGACTTAGAATAGGGTAGATTTTACTTTGCAGAAAACAGGCATGAGCGGTCTGCTAATGTGTGTGTGTGTGTGTGTGTGTGTGTGAGAGAGAGAGAGAGAGAGAGAGAGAGAGAGAGAGAGAGAGAGAGAGAGAGAACAACTATGTTTAAACATTAACTTGCCACTGATGCATCATGTGCATTGCTTCAGAACAAAAGTAGTCATTCTCATCTGCAAACTCCTTAAATACTATGGGTTATATTCAAATAAACTCTGCTTGGAGTAGAGCCACTGAAATTATTAGACCTAAATCAGTCATGCGCACTAATTTCGATGGGTCTTCTTGGACTAGGACTTACTATATTTTTATTAGCTTTAACCTCAGATATACTATTTTCATACTACCTTCTGCTGCTGAAGGAGCACATTAAAGAACACGTTTTTAAAACATCTCCCCACAGTGTCACTTATCATGGTTCTACGCAAATGACGGCTTCTGTGTAATTCCTTTCCAGGAATGTTCAAATGGCAGCTTAGAGGGAATCTAATACCCCATGGGCTTATGAATCTAGAATTACACACTATGCAACATTTTCATTTGGTCTTTGTGGTGAGCTTAGACAAGCCACATAACATCAGGAAATATGCTCCACCTACCATTCATTGTTTCTAAAGAAACAGTTTTTTATCAGGAATATTACTGATTTCCTTTCCTGTGGAAAAGTGGATGATGGAAAGAAGAAAGAACATTATTGCTCAATTTATTTAACTCAACAATTTTTGCAAGATTTTTTAATAATGATGATGACCACAACTCTATTGTTTTTAATGTATCATGCCTATGCTGTTTTAGAGATCAGTTCAGATTAACCTGGTCTAGGCAGAAAAACAAACTTTTCCATTACACGGGACAAGTGTGGATAAGCCCCTAGTTATCAACATTTCCCACTCCCCAATTAAGGGAATCATCCTTATCGGAATCTTAGCCAAGGAGGAAAGCAAGACTACACATTCCTTAATTATTAAGCTTATCGTTCCAGGAAAATAAGATGCTTCGTTCCCAGTATTACCTGTCACAAAGGCCAACAGCCTGATGCAGAAGGTCCAAATTTGCTTTGCTTTACATGGATTCCTTTTTTTAAAATGTTTTACAGAAACACTCCTGAATAGGTTTATGTGAATGGTCAATATTTCATGGCAAAGTTCAATGTTTTATGGAATCTGAGAAAGCAGTACATAAACTGAGGCAGACAATAGTATTTCAGGTTTTCTGTCATTTCAAAAACCTGAAAATCTTGTTTGGCCATCAGTGATAGTGACATCAAAGAAATGTGTCTACAACAGCCTTCACCATCCAGGTGCCTTCCAGACATTTAGGCCTACAACTCCCATGAGCCATAGCCAGCACAGGTTGACAAGGGGCTGATGGTTTAGCATGAATATGCAAGTGTGCAGTCTCCCAGAAAGGAAACTGTGGTTGCCTGGCTCCTCCCCTAGTCTTGCTGCTGCTGTGCTGCTGTAATCTAAACCATGGTTTGCCTTAGAATGTCATCCAAGTCTGGGCTCATGGTTTGTGTTTTCCAGACAGACTAACTAGGAGCTGTAAACCAAGAAAAGAAGACCGCGGCCCTGATATGTTTTCTGGGAGTCTGCATGCTCATGTGTTCATGCTGCTAAACCATGGTTTGTCTTTGAATTATGTGTGAACTGTTTCACTATTGAAAGATCTGGTAACATGTTAAGACCACAATTCTAAACACACTAGGGGACTAAGCCGCATTGAAAATAGGATTGCAAAGCACGGTTACTTTCCTTTTTCATTCAAGTGAAGAAAAAAACATAGTTGTGTCACAGGTACAGTACTTTCTTAATGAAAGGCAGCTTTTCAATTCATTTATTTTTCCAACCACAATTTCCGCCCTCCCTTCCCCACAGCTGGGCAGAGTTTGCTGCTCACCTGGGTGGGTGCCTCCCACCTGCTTGGGCCGGCCTTTGACCCACCCTTGGCCAGGAAGGACAATGGATGGCCAGCCGGGGTGGGGCTAAGGCCAAAGAAAAGAGGCTGACCCCGTTGTCCAAGTCTCTTTTGGTCTTCTTCCTTCCAGGAATAAAACATAATAAAATGGAATTACTCCGGGGGTTTTCTAGTTTTCTTTCTAAAGTGTCTATCATTTTTTAGACGATCTTACTATTTTATTCCCTTGAACACTAATTGCTGCATTCTTTGTAATGCCTGACAGAATAGATTGATTTGTCATTGTGATATGCCTAAGATTAAGCATGGCATAATCCAGTTTGTACACAATAGAACAGGCATAGACAAACTCAGCCCTCCAGATGTTTTGGGACTACAACTCCCATCATCCCTAGCTAACAGAACCCATGGTCAGGGGTGATGGGAATTGTAGTCTCAAAAACATCTGAAGGGCCAAGTTTGCCTGTGCCTGCAATAGAAGGTATGAAAGCTGGACCAGGCTCAGAGCAGCCCCAATCTCCCATACCTCAGAAACGCCAGGTGCACAAAACAATTGTTTATATCTAACATAGCATTTGGATCAGATGTTGTGTCTTGTGTAAATATGGGAGCAAATTGCTTGCAATATGTTCAGTGGTGCAGTTAGGTAATTTTAGATTCTGGATTTAATGGTCTTATTGGAGGGGGTGGATTTAGATAGTAATATGTATCATTTTGCTTACTTTGAAATTGAGTATTGCAATATTGGAACTATGATAGCTATATGAGGTGCAATGTAGCAACCTTGTTGCAATCCTACCTTTTGCTCCAAAGTATGAAGATTCAGTTGCACAAAAATGCTGTAGTCTAGAAGTGCCCAAAGACTCCAGCTGCACTTTTATAGCCACGTATCTGTTTTCACTAAGGCATCATTTAAATCTCATGCATGCAGAGTCATGATTCCTAATTATTCTGTGCAAACAGCCTCTTGTTGCCCTTTATGTGGGGGTGCTGTGCTCCACCCCTTCAGCTATGACCGTAGAATGGAAATGAAAAGTCATTTGTCCAGGGACCTGTTAAGACTCATGCTGATCTTAGGCAGAGTTGTAAGTTATACAGTAGCAACAACTCAATGAAGAACCCTCTTAAACTCGCATTTATTTACATAACTAATTTGCCTGAAAATAACTGATTACTAAGAATGCAATTGAGCAGCATCCCACTCTAAGCCCCCTGCTGAGAGCTACAGGTTGATTTTACTAATCACTTCTTTCCTATAGCCCTTATGAGATATTTCCAACAAAATTCAGAGCAGTGCACATGGAATACATTTGGAATAAAGGCGAATGGGGAGATGACGACTTTCATTGAATGGGAACCCAGAAAGTAATTTGATATAATTGCTATACAACTGGGGAGTTATTTTACTCTTTACAATCTTAGTGAATCCTTGTTTATGTATAATATATCATTTTATGATGGGGAAAATCCCTTACTAGGGGTTTTTATCTCCAAGGAACATACATCATTGATTCCTTATTCATTTTTATAGATATATATGCACAAAAAAGCATTCCTGGAAACAAACATATACCGTACTTATTTAATATTTGGTAGATGCAATTCATCATTTGCCTCAAAGAAGGTACTCCACACTAGTTAGGATATCCTATGGAGAACATCTTCATTGAATTAAGTCTTGCATTCACAGTTCATTAAAATGTTCAGTCATATACCAACAAAACACAAAACAAGGACATGGTTATTCCTGTGTAGCCCCATCTGCCCTCCCATCTCTTTCCCCATAACATTTCCCCACCACCTTACACCACTCTGCCTCAACGCTCCCTCCAAATACATAGTACTAGGGGTTGGCTGAATCCTCTCTGGCAATGGTAGAAGGGGAGGGGGGGGTGAAACCTAACAAGCAAGACCTCAATATTCATTTGTTTAGGTATTGTGCCTTATGTTTCACCCCTCCCTCCGCCACCTTTCTATTACTGTCAGGAAGGATTCAGCGAGCCCCTTGAGTGCAACCAATTCAATGCTGGGGGAGAGACAAGGATGCTATATATAGACAGGTGCCAGAAGTACAGAAATTATTGCTTGACAGAGGAGGAATACAAATTTTCTGGAGGTTCGCTGTGACGACATTGCAAAGTGACCACCTAGTCAAGGAATGTGGCCTTTGGGACCCAGAAGAAGCACAGCCACTTGCAATGTGTACTGAAAGGTCTTAGATGCACATTCTGTTGCTTTGAGAACACTCCTTTGGAGTTGCCTCATAGTGTATGTACTGTGATAGATCTGACCCAACAATGGACCCCGATTCAGAAAACGAACAAGCAGGGGTTGTGTGTTTGTTTGTGGGTCAGTGGGTGTCTGCATGTGTACGCTTGTGCGTGCTGGTAGTGTGTGAATTTGCTGTGTGTATACGCTTGTGTGCATGCATATGTGCAAATGACCTGTGGCCCTAGACTTGGAATAAGCTTCAATGCAGCTCTTGGTGAGAAAGCCCTGCTTTATAGCAGTGCTTTCCTTGTGGAGAGGAGCATCCACCTACACTTTAACAGCCTTATATGTCTATTTAAATATATTTTCATAAGCTTAAACAAATGCATTTAAAGAGGACACTTTAAAGATTTGTACTCATTTAAACGCTCGTGAAAAGGAAAACAAACCACCAAACAGAAGGAGGAAATCAAAGCTGAATTTGCATCCTTAATTTATTATGTTTTAACCTAATTACAGCAGAGCTGCTAACTAACATATGATTAGAATATTCCACAAACTGTTGTGAGGGAGGGAGAAACCTTCTTTTTCCGCTTGCACTGCTTTCTTAAAGTTTATCTACAAGTTTTATTTCACCTTCCTTTTAAGGTCTCTACACCTTCCTGAGAGCTATTCACATGAATGTGGAAGCACTAATGCAAAGCTTGTATAGAACAAAGACAGTTTTCCCTCCCACGCTTAGCTGAAGAATTGTATAATCTTCATTCCACCCATTAGATTCAAGGCAGTACTGTGCTTGCTGTGGTTAGAAACACGCTTTTCACTGCTCCAACAGCTTTCCTCCATAGGTCTGTTGCTAACTGCAGCAAATATTACCATGGGTACTTTTTATTAGGAGTGCAAAGTCTCACTTTTTGGCTGGTGGGTACTGAATTATATCATGTCCTCCATAATATAGGACACAAGAAGAGTAGCCAATGGGGTGGAGTACAACTACAGCTCCCATCACCCCCTGACCATTGGCTGTACTAGCTAGGGCTGGTGGGAGCTGTAGTTCAACTACATCAGGATACCACATTTGCTATTCATGGGATACAATTCAGGGTAGTAGTTATAGTGACAGACTAGAAGCATAGAATCATAGAGTTGGAAGGGACCACAAGGGTCATCTAGTCCAAACCTCTGTGATGCAGGAATCTCAACTAAAGTACCCATGACAGATGGCCATCCAACCTCTGGTTCCAACCATCCCCAAACTAGGACTGAGGAGATCTGAATTCAAATCCCCACTCAACCTACTCAGTCATATAGGCTCCCACTGTGATTTAGAACCTATGAATGCACCTTGATAGGCAGAACCTATCCCTCTAGAGCAGTGTTTCCCAACCTTGGGTCTTGAGCTGTTTTCAGACTACAGTCCCCATCATCCCTGACCACTGGTCTTGCTAGCTAGGGATGATGGGAGTTGTAGTCCAAAAACAGCTGGAGGGCCAGGGTTGGGAAACACTGCTCTAGAGCAGTGTTGGCCAAACTTGGGTCTCCAGTTGTTTTGGGACTACAATTCCCATCACTCCTAACCACTAGTCCTGTTAGCTAGGGATGGTGGGAGTTGTAGTCCAAAAAGAGCTGGAGACCCAAGTTTGGCCAACACTGCTCTAGAGTAAACAGGGAAAGGCGGGGCTGCTGCAGGGGAAGATCTCCAGAAGCCACATCGGGGGGGGGGGGGATGTGGGAAGACAAAGTTGTGTCAGGCAGAGGAAGATTGATGTCCCTAGAAGGGAAAAGGAAGCGTCATCCAGGACTGGTTCAAAACATCTTGTTGTCTGAGAACAATATGGCAGCCCCCTGCCCCGATTCCATACACAGAAGCTGACCAGAATTGGCAGTTACATGTTACTGCAAGACTGGCAATGTGACAGCATCCTGCACATCACCTGAAGGCAGCAGGCTAGCACAGTGTTTCCCAACCTTTTTTGGGCAAAGGCACACTTGTTTGATGAAAAAAATCTCGAGGCACACCACCATTACAGCCCCGTGACGTCAGTGCGCAGCGTCACGCTGGGAGGGACGCACGAAAGTGTACGTTTCAAATTTTTCCCCTCCCCCTTGCCGGGGAACCTCCAAGCTTTGGGGGGGGGAGGAGGCAGCAAAGCGAGGCAGGAAGGAGAGCGCGGCTTGGCTGGGTGAGCTTTGGCAGGGGCAGGGAATGAGAGCCGCGAGGCGGGCGCTGCGGACGGAGGCGCTGCCCGCCGAGCTCGCAGGCAGCCAGATGGCGAGAGCCCCGCGCTGGGCGGCCTCTCCTCACCGCCGCTACCCCGCCTCTCACCGCCCGACTCGCCCGCCTCCCTCCAGGCAACATCTCGCGGCACACCAGGCAACATCTCGCGGCACACTAGTGTGCCACGGAACAGTGGTTGGGAAACACTGGGCTAGCATAGCGAATGCATGGCAAAGTACATGGCACACTCTGTCTGCCCACCCATCAGCATCTGCTGTCTAGGTGGCTGCCTCACTCTGCCTAATGGTAGGGATGGCCCCAGAGGGAACAAAAGACATCCTGAGTAAATAATCTATGGACAATGCCCACAAGTTTCAGTTTTTCTTTTTAAAAAATTCCCTTGCTCTCCGGTCATCTGGCAGGGCTCCCCCTCCAAAAAAAGCCTTGTATAAAACATGAAGAGGCACACGGGGCTTGACTCCTTCTGGGTCCTGTTGATCAAGCCACAGCAGTCCTGTGCGGCATGTAGGTGGAGGTACACACACAGCCGCATACTCCATACAGAGTTGTGTCCCAGGCTGCTTTTCCATGAAGAGAACAAATTTCCTGTTGTGCACCCACCCCACACCCCTGAATCTCTGGATCAAATTTTGAAGCTGTACAAGGGGGCAGGGATGCAGGGGGAAAGAGAAGAAGTGGAGATCCCACTGCACAAATGGAAATCTATTTAACTGATGCAGTAGGAGCACTGGATGAAATCCTAGCACTGATAGATCACCAGTCTGAAATGGCCTGTGGGAAGGCATTCCTCTGGTATCACCAAGATCACCCAAGCATGATTTGTGGCCTGATAGCGCATGTGGTGGGTCTTGTTTATTTCTGTCACTGCTTAATCAGGCCTGGAACAGTTCAGCACTTTCCAAATTCCAAACCCAAGCTCTGAGGTAGATGTTTGGGAACTTCATGAGGCTGGTTGTTGTTGTTTTTTGTTAACAAGCTTCCAGAAGTTGTTTTCAGCATCTTAATGGCCTTTTAGCAGGAAAGTAAGAATCAAGGCAGTTGATGAAAAAGTAAAATTAGCACTGTCTAAAGTGAAAGTTCGAATGATTGCATGATTATATTGTCTACCTCAAACTCTGCTGTGCAAAAAGTTCAGGGTATTTGCTGCAGCCATGGTAACAGTCAGCTCTGCATGGAAAGCTCTAGGAAACGCAGGCAGGTCCAAGCAAGAAAGAAGTCTTGGTGAATGGCCCTGCTTTGGATGCCATAATATTTAAGTAAAACTAGAGTACTTACAAGGTATTGTTTTGACTCAGTGTCTTGGGCCCCCTGCAGACTGTCAATATTTTGCAGGAGGGTTTCAGGTGCATACTGGAACATCAAATTTTCACAGTTAACGTGAATTAAAGCTCTCTGTCACAGGTTATGGGCACACTATCCATTTAGAGTATATTTAAACCACATGACTTCCCCCAAAAGAATCCTGGGAACTGTAGGGTGCTGAATTGTAGCTATGTGAGGGACAAACTACCATTCCCAGGATTTTGAGGGGGAAGCCATGTACTTTAAATCTGCTTTAGAAGTGCTTTAAATGTATGGTGTGTATGCAACTACCTGTAGAGACTTTTTGTGGTCAGGAGAGAGATGGGGGCAAATCTATTGAAAAGTGGGGCACAAACTAATGATTAACAGGAAATGTGTGAACACTGAATATGCAAATATGGATGAATGCGCATTGTCATATAACCCCCCTGTAAACAAATCAGGAGAAATGCTCAATAAATACCAGATGTAGCCTAACCCCTGTGTAAGCTTTGTGCAGGCAAATCAGGTAGAATGTTCAATAAATAGGTTGTCTGGAGGTGTATTTGGTCACATACAAGTGCCCTTTTCAAAGAAACAAATCTCTGAACTACCAGAATGGTAAACTGAAGTCTAGTGAGTTATCATATGAAAGGCAAACTAAACAGTGCCACGTCTTGATGTACTTATTATCTTACGAAGTATGCACTAGCCTGCAAAAACAGCATCTTGGAATCACTGCTGATAACACCCTGAAAAGAAATCTGAATAATGAAGTGCCACCATGAATTTGTATAACAAAATGACAGGGTCAAAATGTTTTATATAAACCAATAGAACACCAGCAGTTTGACTGCAGGTTTCTTGCCTATTCAAAGGTTATAACTCTTATTTGGCACAATCCTGTACACATCTACTCAGAAATATGCCCCATAGAATTCACTGGCAAGTGTGTGAAGGACTGCACTATCAGCGATTCGTTTTGGGTGACAAGATTTCCTTCTGGTGAAATTCTGCATCCAAATTGAATTGGCCATTATTGCAGGTGTGGTAATCACAAATGGTTTGTGTGAGGAAGCAATATGCTATCTATTATTTTGGCTTGTAAAGTGACTGTGAGGGAGAGGAGAAAATCTGGTGCAGCTCTGTCAATTTTGTTGGCGGGGAGTGTGAACATATAACCATCTTCCCTCACAAAAAAGTATCCATCTGAAAATGGATAACTGTGAAGTCAGAACCTATCTCGGGGGGGGGGGGAGATGCTGAACATGAACATGGTTGTATTTCTATTAGCATCAGAGTGATTACACATAATAAAAAAGCAAGTGCATCCCCTGAATCGTGAGCCTAGATTATCTATATTGTATTGTGCCTAACATGATGACGCCTATGATACTGATTGGTTGGGGTGGTGACATGAAATGTTCAGCTGCTCAGGAACCTCAGTGGTTTACACTCCAGCTTCTGTGTTCATTTGGCCGCTATTAAAAAATCACACGGGGGAAGAACAATAACTGCAGAGAGCCCAAAGGCAAGGACGGTGAAAGAACGATACAGAGCAAGGAATGGTATGAGAAAGAGGAACAAGGAGGGATAGGTGGGAAATCAGGCTTAATGGGAAGGACAGTGGAATCAGGGAACTAAAGTCAGAAGGGGATGATCAGAATTATGGCCCTGAAGAAATCTCAAGGGACTTTAAGCCAGGGGGACTTGCTTGCTATGTGAATGTTGGGTAAACTGATCAACAGCTAGGAGGCCAAAGAAAATGCAACACAGATGGTGATAAGGGGTTGGAAAAAAGAGGAGCCAAGAAGGGAGGAAACCTTGGGCTGTGCCCTGTTAGTGGCTAGCAGCATATATTGCCTGGCCTATTGTTCCCTCCTCCAATCAGCAGGCTGGCACAAGAAACAGGGAACTGGTATCTGGTCTAGTGGTTCAAGCCAACAATGTCTTATATTTGGTTTGAGGTGGTCCATTTTCCCTCTCCCAAGGACATGGATAGGGTGAGAGAGAAAAGGCAGAAGCAGTAAGATTGCTCCATACCAGCAAAGGTGGGTGACTTTGGTGCTCTGTCAACTTTACAAGACGACTTTGTTGATCATATACTGATCCCTTGGGAGCCCAAGCCAATTGTGGGATAAGAATTGTGGTATGTGACTACATTTGCCCCATGTGTCCTAGACAGGAAGCTTAGAAAATCCTCACACATCATGGGGGTGGAGGGCAATAACAACTCTGTGTATTCCATATAACAAAACACACATTTTTGGGTCTTATAAGCCCACTGCCCCACATCGCCTGCTCACACCAACAGAGGTTAGCCTAGACACCTACCAACATGGCTCCCATGCTTGAATTAGGGTGGCTATTTCGTAATTGCTATTAACTTTAGGAACCAGCACTGCAGTCCATTATGAATCAAGACAAAAGATAATATGAATATCTGATTATTATTTTCAAAAATACATGGCAATTTAAAACAAATACTTGCAAAAGCTGAAGTGAAACTGTTGCCCTGGGAAACTAGAATCAGAACAATGTAGTTAAAATTTAAAAGCCAATTACCCTATAGTCTGAATGTCTAAGATCCAAGTGCTGTTATGCTTTATTTTTTTCATTTATAGGTTTCTCGCCCTGATGTTACAGGTTTTGTTCACAAGGCAGAGGAGGTCAGGTTGCCATCTGCTGTACATCAGCAAAGCAAAATGAACTTCAAATTGCCTACCTAAGATGGGAAATGAGAAAATCCACCGTTTCAGAGTCTCTAACTGCATTCTTCATAGAGGACCAAACTATATGATACACAGGAAGCCCATGATTAGATCTTTCAGTGTTTTGTTTAAAGACAAAATGCAGCCGGAAGGTGCTGCTAAATTGATCAGAACAGTTGTGGTGAAGCCAGCAGTGGAGGAAGCCACTTAGGTGCCTGGGGCGGAGTGCCCAGGGGTGGGGCAATGAACACAGTACATAGACCAGCCTTCCCCAACCTGATGACATCCAGCTGCTCTGGACTACAACACAGGAACGGGCTGTGACTCAGTGGTAGAGCTCATGCTTGTAATGCCAAAGGTCCCAGGTATAATCCTTGGCATCTCCAGGGAATGTCCCCTGTCCCTAAGTTTTCCATTGACATGTATTCACATGAGGGAGAGAGATCAAATCAAATAATAACAAGGTTGTTTATTCCATTACTGGTTCCATTACTGTCCCAGCATTTCCCAAAGAGAGCTGCCCCATTCAGGGCTCTGATAAGCTATAAACTATATCTGCCTTGAAGACTCAGTAGCAGCCTCTCACACATCTGTCTTGTTAATCAACAATCACAAATACAGGGCAACAGCATACATACCCTCCAACATTTCTCCAATGAAAATGGGGGCATCCTATTCCATCCTCTCCAACATTTCTCCAATGAAAAGTGGAATGACCTAAAAGGACAAGTGGGACATAGGGGTCAAATCAGAAACTGGGATGGCTTCTGTAATTCCAGGTATGTCACTGCAAAATCAGGGCACTAAGCTAAGCCTTGAAACTGGGCAGTGTACCAAGTTCACACTGCAGCGGGAGTTCTACAGGAGGCATGAAGCAACTACATCTGGCTACAGGCTCCCACAACACCCTTCAAGTCATTCCAGCATGACACAATATTCTGGCAAGTCAGGCATCCAAAAGCTGCAGCCTCTTCCTTGCACTTGTTGCTACCCTATCCTGGAAATGGTGACCCTTAGAGAGCCATGAATATGAACAGGCACCAGTACTTTGATTACCCCCATACCATAATTAAACAACCCTTTTCTGGAGGCTACACTCTGCCCAAGGACTGTGCAAAAGTCTGACACCACCCTTTTACCAAGAGTTCTGTAGAGTGACCTATTCCAAAAAGGGCGAGTTTTTGTTTATGTTTGGATACAATTGGATTCCATTTTGAATCAAGATGGCAGAATGACCCTTTCAAAACTGCACTGATTTCAAGATTGTGCTGGGGTTTTTTTTGCTTTATTGGAATGCCTGAGCAATGTGGCGTTCAAAGCTGCCAGTATACAATAAAATATAATATATTCTCAATCAAACAATGTAAGGCAGTAAAAGCACAGCGTAGAGGAACAGGAATGAAAGAAGTTCTTCCAAAGCTAAAGCATGCTCTCACCAACCCTACATCTCACACACTTAGGGGCTAGAAACGTTAGGAGGCAACAAGAGATGCTTAAAAAGAGAAAAGCTCACACCTACTAAAGGAATGAAGTGGTGCTCACATAGACATATCCATGCACTCTGGGGTTTTGTATTGGGTGCTGAGTTTTACATGTATAGAGACATTTTCTGAAAGTGGATAAATATGTATTTCTCTTAATGTGGTGTGAGAGCCTCTCAGAACTATAAATTGGGATGTAAGTGGTCTTCATAAATAAATTTGAATATTCATTGGCTGCTCTTGCTGCGTATTATTGTCATGTGAACAAGCTTTCTGATTATTTTATATAGAAAGAAAACTTAAGATTAGGAACATATGGTACTTTTAATATTATAATAATTATTGATGCATAGATATCTATAGAATATTGAAAGGGTTTTGATTACATTCTAAGAACAGGCAAAAAGAACAATCTGGTTATAAAAATCTGAATACTGCTTACATAGCTAATTATAGGTCAATCCCTTCCATTCACAACAAAATAAAAATGGAAGCGCTGTCGACATTTAGGGGCCTACAATTAAATACTAAACCTGAAATGATTTATGAAAATTAAATTCTGAGTTTGCAAATGCTGAGAAACCTTTAAAATATGCATCTGAAAACTTAACTGCATCCTAAAGGCTTTGGCTTTGGCAAGTTTTTACAGGGAAAAGATGGGTTTCACCACCTCTATCACAGTCTTAGTTTGACCACAACCCTCATCATTCAAAATGTACAGCATGACTTTGGAATACATATTACTTTCTGAAAGGAAGCAGGAAAATGTCTACACAAGAAAATGATGGGATTCAGTACAGTTGGAATCTGTACAGACTGTGCTGGATCTAACAAGAGAACGTTACAGGGAAGAAAACACTGTATAATAGTAGCAGTTATGAGAAATGTTTATTTCTTTAACTCTGATAGCCTCTTGTTAAGTCAGGCACAGCACAACATGTACAGATTAATACATGACCCACAGCTTCACATCTTTTGTTCATTTCTAGATTGCTTTCATGTAGATTGTGAGCCCACCAGGAGACCTGAAACAATAAGGTGTGACCCTTTGCACCCACTCATTTGCATGCTCCACAGTGTTTGCATCCAATGAGCATGCAGGGTTACAACCTGGGTTGGATAGAACAGATACTTCAAGGTGTATTTATAAGATCTGTGAAAAGTTTCTCAGAAGAGATTGTTCCTTCACTTTGCCAAAATGGCCTATTCTTGCCCTAGAGTGTTCAGGCCCTTGACACAAAGCATAGTGACCTAATTGTTGGCCTTTGATGGCAAGTACCTAGTCCAGAACCCAAGAATTTGTGATGTACCTCACCTGCCCAGGTGGGAACTGAAAGCATGATGTGAGCAGAAGATTGGGTAGAGAGGATTTACAGTTTACAGCTGTCTGAGAAGGTTGCCAAGAAGCTTCTAGTTGGCAGAGGTAACATCTAGGATATCAAGGAGCTGAAAAAATGTTGACTGGGAACTAATCTGCCTGCACATTTGTTTGTCTTCCATGTATGCACTTGTCTACTTGCAATCAGTTTTACTCCACCATCACCATCCACCCAAACATATCATACCCAGTATTTTAAAAATTGTAAATGACTGCTTCAGAACTTTCTGTATCTCAGGCAGTGGGAAGCAGTAAACAATATAATGTAGTGACAACTGAACATACTTTCAGATATATTACTGTGTCGCACTGATTTCATCCACAGTTATACTATTTAAAGAGCCTTTCTTCCCCTGCTGTACAAAGTACAGATTTTATTCTTCTGTGGATCCAAGTGGCAAAAATCCACCATTACTTTTCAAAGAGCCTTTCCTTTATAAGGGAAGATGAGCAAAACAATGGCAGAAGAGTGGAGCTATATTACTCTTCTGACTTCACCAATTTGCGGAAGAAGAATACATTTTAAATTCACTACACACTTTCTTGCAAGAAAACCCAGATATTTGAATATTCTGCAGTGATATGTCGCAGAATGCAGCACAGATTGTGGCACATTCTTCTGTAGTAAGTTGTTCCAAAAGCCACAGGTCTGGATGTGTTTTACTATAAACTGAATACATTTTGTGGTGCATATAAACAGTGGGACTTCCCAGTTCTTTCCCCTGTGAATTACAGTAAAAGCTGACATATACCTAAATTACGTTTGTCTAAACATAAGGCTATTGTCGCAACAGACTGAAGTCAATTTTTAAAAAAAGCTTCCGTTGATTCTGATAGGAGTTGTGCATAATTACCGGTAACTACACTGTTCCCTGTGAATCAAGTTTTTGTTTATGCCACAGATATAGTGAAACTATCTCAAACAATTTACCACTTCAAGATTACACCAATTTCAAGCCATCACACATGCCCCAGCTGATATGTAGCCACAGATAATATGTTGAAAATGGGGTTGGACAGGTGTCGACAGGGTTCAATATGCGGTGAATCAATTATGTGTGATTGTTTCATCAGCCACATGACGCATTACTCAGGCCACAGTTACCATGCCACCAGAAAGCAGCTAGAGTGGGCTTGTGTAGCTGTGACATATGGAGTCAGTGTGAGTTAAGTTACGAGCTGGACAGGTGATAACCAAATGACTGTTTCAGCATATTTCAAATTCTTCACAGAATGGTTCTTTTTTCGCTTCCCCAACCCTTCCACTGTAGTCAATTACTGTAGTCAATTCCACTATTACTGTGGAATTTTGTTTTCTAGATAAGTAGTGTAGGAATAATGGCAGATAGCAGGAACTAAAGTGAATCACTGAGTGAGGGGAGCAGTTCTAGATGGCACCTGTATGAAAAAATCATGTTTACATTTGTTTGTTATGGGTGCTAAGAATTGTTGTTGTTGTTGTTGTTTAGTCGTTTAGCTGTGTCCAACTCTTCATGACCCCATGGACCAGAGCACGCCAGGCATTCCTGTCTTCCACTGCCTCCCGCAGTTTGGTCAAACTCATGCTGGTAGCTTCGAGGACACTGTCCAACCATCTCATCCTCTGTTGTCCCCTTCTCCTTGTGCCCTCCATCTTTCCCAACATCAGGGTCTTTTCCAGGGAGTCTTCTCTTCTCATGAGGTGGCCAAAGTATTGGAGCCTCAGCTTCAGGATCTGTCCTTCCAGTGAGCACTCAGGGCTGATTTCCTTAAGAATGGATAGGTTTGATCTTCTTGCAGTCCATGGGACTCTCAAGTGTCTCCATGGGACTCTCAAGTGTCTCCTCCAGCACCATAATTCAAAAGCATCAGTTCTTCGGCGATCAGCCTTCTTTATGGTCCAGCTCTCACTTCTATACATCACTACCAAGAAAACCATAGCTTTAACTCTACGGACCTTTGTTGGCAAGGTGATGTCTCTGCTTTTTAAGATGCTGTCTAGGTTTGTCATTGGAGAATTCTTAGGAGACCCCTATTCCCCTCACAGAGTTATAATCCCCAGAGTGGTTTAACAATCAATCTATCTTCCCAGGGAATTGTAGTTTTGAGAGAGGAATAGGGGTCTCCTATGAACGCTTAACAAACTACAGTTCCCAGGATTCTTTGAAGGAGGGAAGCTGTGACTCTTTAAAGTGGTATACTCCTGCTCTAAATGTATAGTGCAGATGGGACCTGTGTAAACTATATGCTTATTAAGGGAATCTTATTAAATGTACAGTGTAAAAAGGAAAGGATGCAAGAACCAGTCAATAGCAGCCAGCTCTCCCGCCTTCTCTTTTGGCTGTTGGCCTCTTGGAGAAATTGTGAACTGTACTATCCCCAGGAAAGGCAACAAATTTTAGACTGTAGAAATAAGAGATTGTATTGAACATTTGGAAAATGTACTCCACATGTCCTGTAGCAAAACATTTCAGTGAAGATGGACTGCATAGTGGTGTTAGCTATTATCTCAGGAAAATGCAAGTGCTGGAAAACATATGCTGCTTTAAAATCAAGTGTGATTATTTCTTTTAAAGGAAGGTGCAAGAGGCCTGAAGAGCATTTAGAAGAAAATACTAAATCATGTCTCTTCTGTTAATGTTACCGAAACAGAAAATAAGCAAAAACTTTGGAGGTGGGAGAAAGAGAGAGCTGTAGCTGTACATTCTGAAATGAAGCAGTGTGTTGCAGAAGCTGCCAGCTTTTCATGATCTCTAATGTGAGTTTTGTCCTTAAGAGCAGTGTAAAAAGAAAAAAGCTCTCTCTCTCTCTGTCTCTCTCTCTCATTCTGTGTCTGTGTGCACGTGTGTGTGTGTGTGCGTGTGCGTGTGTGTGTGCATGCATGCAAACAGAGAAAGAAAGCAGGGTTTTGCATAAATACCATAGCAGAAAGCATCAGAACAAAATTACTTGCTAGATTGGGGCTAGCTTGATTGGAAAGAAGCTCTTCACATCAGTGCCAGAGTTCCAGCAATCCTTGCTACATGGCCACTGCAATGTTTTTCTAATATGTGAATATAGGTGTGTGCAGCACATTCCATTATGGTGCGCACCCAGGGATTGGTTGGTTGGTTGGTTGGATGGTTGGTTGATTTCAGGAAAGGAAGGAGGAGGCGAATGTCAAGACAAACAAATAAGGACAAGAAAAAGGTAAATAGGCAAAAAGCTTACAAAACAACCACAACAAGAGTGGTCAAGAAGCAGAAACAGGGGGAATTTTTGCCCCTGCAGAGAAAAAGACCTGTGCCAAGCAGACAAGAGGCAGGAGGATCAAGGCTGGGATGGCTCCTCCTCCTCCTCCTCCTCCTTACCTGTGTACCACAAAAGGAGCGCCTCACTCCACAGATCTCTCTCCACAGAAGGTGGACAGAGGAGTTTGGATAGAGACAGAGCCATGAGACAAAGACAGGTGCAGGCAGCAGGAAAAGGCTGGAATGGATCTGAAGCATTTGCAGCTTCCAAAAACAAGCACAGGCAGAAGCAGCAGCTCCATTCTAGCCTTTTCATTCTGCCTGCATCTCTCTCTCTCTCTCTCTCTCTCTCTCTTCTTCCTTTGACCCGTTTTTTGTTGTTTTTTTGAAACATTAGGGTGTGTCTGGGCACACCAAGCATGCACCCTCCACATATCTATGTGTACAAATGGCTAGTAAAATGTTCATACATGATTACAGTAATGGCTGCCAACATGAATGGCTTTAAAAGGTGTTTAGACAAATTCATGGAGAATAAGGCTATCAATGGCTACTATCTATGATGTCTAGTCAATGGTATACAAAGCCACAGAAAAATCTAATAGGTTCAATAAGATGCAAGTGTCTCATAAATCTCTATGTGAAGATCATCTACCAGAGTTCAAAATGCAGTTTTCATGTCTGACCCAGAAAAAAACCATCCTGGCCAGGATCCAGAAATGATAGAATCCAGGTGTGCTGAAGCTGTTTCCAAATGTAATCACCTGAGCAGGTGTTCAATGGCCATGAGGTTCAGGTTGCCTGGCATTTTGCCTTCATTAGAGGATATACTGATACCCCAGCCAGTAGAGCAGGTGTGCAGAACCTTTAGTCTCCAGATGTTACTGGACTGTGGCATCAATCAGCCCCAGACAGCATGACCAATAGCCAGAGATGCTGGGTCTTGCAACTGAACAACATCTGGAGGGCCAAAGGTCTCCCACACCTTCAGCAGAGGATCCCATTTCTTCTAGTTTACCTTCCTTAGCTAGGAGCATACTCAGGGGTTCAGTTCAAACACGGTCACCCACCTCTCTCAAAGATGACTCACAAAATGTTATTAACAGAAACTGATCCAAATAAAGCAGTATTTAAGATGCCAGTCCTCAAACTGAGTCCTCAAACAAACCTAAGCATCAAGGAACACGTCAAACTTGTCACAGCAAGCAAGAGAATGATTCATCCTCTGGGTGGAACTGGATTCACCAGACCTTTTGCCACTATCTGTAAGAGCTGCAGTAGAGCATAGCCTATAGGGCAAACATGCACAGCAGCCAAAGGGGAAACCATTTTTGCTGCAACGACTGCTAATGCTTTAAACAATGTCACTCACAGCCAGTTCCAGCACAAGTTAAGCACTTGTAGGCCCATCATCGACCTTTCCACTGTAACCATATGAGCTGTGCTCATAACCCAGCCAGTTGGAGAGGCCCCAGATTCCACATGTGCAGATGGGTGGACATGAAGCCATGAATGTAGAGAGGCTCTTTCCATGTTACCAAGGACCATGCGTTTTGCTAGTTTCCCTAGTCATGCAGACAGCTGCACACATATAGGGCTCTTTGCACACTTCGCTGTACGTGGGGTGAGAGTGAGTGGCACTGAGAGTGAATGCAATCCCACCCCTCCCTTCGCTGAGCTGGTAAAGAGGGTTATGGTGTAAGTGGCCCCAGTTGATCTGCTATTCTACAAATCAAGAATGTTGTGCCAACAGAACAGTATTTGAGGTTGATGGCGCAAACTTCCCCAGACAGTTTTTGTAAATGAAACCAAAACCCTTCACTGAAGAGGCAATTATCTGAAAACCACACATCTGATGTGCGTGCAATTTGTAAAGCATTACTCATGGAGAGTATTTAGCCCCCAAGAGCAATACGGTAGAACCGATCACTTTCTGTGTTTGTTTTTTTAGTTCCTTGAAGGTGTTTGTGCCGCGAGCCGAACACATTGGACAAATTTGATCTTCTCTTGATTAGGCTGCCTGTTTCACTCATTTCTAGGAATCTAAGGGCTATCAGCTGGGGGAAAATGGCACATTTACTGTATGTGTGGAGTCCACATTTAACTTTGCTCCTTCATTTATTAATTAATTTAAAAGTATTAATCATAAGTTAAGAAAAACAAGGGCTGTTACTCAGAATCATGCAGATACATTATATAGTTTTTCTAATGAAGACCTGAAGCAATGCTGTGAAGACAATAGGATTATTCATTGCATTACTCACGCTACCTTGAATGATAATGAACTATTTCTTCTGCACTCCTATGGCAACCTAATGCTTAATGGCAAGTTTAAATGAAAGCTTTGTCTGTTCCTTATAGCACAATTAGGTTGCAAAGCCATAAGCAAGGTTAGGGAGCACTCTCATCAACCCAACAAACCAACAGCAGCAGGATGCCTATTCACACATTCATAAGAGACACCTCCACTGGTATAAAACAGAAGAAACTGATCAGTAAAGGAATACCTCCACTCCTTTATGCCACATCTACTTAAAAGGCAAAGGTGAGCAGAACCCAGCCAAAGCGAAGTCCATTAAAGCTGATTTGATTTCAGTAATAGAGCAGCAGTAGGAATTGAAGGTAAAGGAATTAAAGAATTAAAGGATGATTCCAAGGTTACTTTTGTACCATGGGAGCTGTGGTGTGGTGACCTGGGTCCTGTAACAGCCGTAAAGATGGTTACTGTCTAGTGTCTGCAACACTTCTGCCTGTCCCAGGGACTAATGGCCATGGTGGTGTGGGAAGAAAGTATATCATCCCACCCAGCCAGATAGCGCTTCTTTACTAGCATTACTGAAGCAGCATGGGATGAGATATGCTATAATGCTCCCATGCTACAGAGTAAAGTTTGAGGCAGACAGTCATCTCTGCCTATTGGTAAGGCCAGCCCTGACTGGAAATTGTGCTTTCCACAATGTCTCTTCAACATTTGGACAGAACCCTTCAACAAATTTACTTCCCCACAATCAAACTCAGAAGAGGAGCGTGAATCTGTAACTCCACCAGGCACTAATTACTTGTTAATTTGCATTATATTTCCCTGATACAATCACACACATAAGCTCATTCTCTCAACAATTTAAAATACAGCCTCAAACATATTGTTATGAGTTTGGGAGTGCTAGATCTCTCTAACTTAATGGATCCAGTAAGTTATAATTTAATCAAGGCTTAATCAAGAAGGGCCAGACACTTCTAATCCCTAGATCGAGCAAGTGTTAAAAGCTAATGAAGCTAGGCTCGCCTGGAGTGATGAGCCACTAACGGAACAAAGGAGCAAAGGTCTCCTGCAACAGATAAACCAGAGTTTAGAGTAGAGAGGTTAGAGGAATTAGGAGCTGTGTGAGCTAGATGCTAGAGGAGTAAAGCAGTATGCTGGTAAGCCAGAGAGGCAGACAATGATGTTTGACGTCTATTTGAATCCAAGGTTGTGGCTATGGGAAAAACAGGACACTTTGGAGGAGCTAATGCTGTGTCCCCCTTCATCATTAACTCAGATGGGATATATGTGTAAATAAATACACAGCAGTTTATGCTGTTCCTCATTTCAAAAAGGAAACATGGACCTGGGTAATCATCTAGAACCCCTGTTGCACTGCTCAGAGATTGGGGTATTGTGCAACAAGGTATTTAGCTGCTCTGAGTAGATGATGTGGTGGTACTGCGAGTAAGACAGCCACATTGCCATAACTTATGTGATCTTTTTCTCTTGTCTAAACTCTGTTCTGCACATAATCTCCACAGAAAATGAGGTGGAAATTCCCCTCTGTTGTCTCATCTGCTTCCTCATATATATCCCAAAGCTTCCTAACTGAAAATAATAGAGATCAATCTGAACTTGTTCCAACAACCCTTTGGTGTTCCCATTTATTATTGTATTTGCAGTTACAATAGTGTTGTGTTTTTGTGAAAACATGTAATTGATGAAACAGGAAAACAGAAGTTTCCCCAAGGCAGAAACCGAAAGACATTTTTCACGTTGTCAAAGATGTTAAGCAGCAATTATTGCCAGTTAGTTAGAAGTCTCATAGCGTACCTTTCTGAAAAAGGTAAAAAAGATTGGCAATTTGCCAGATCTCGCATGCTATAATTTGAGTATGCTTAGTTGCACTTCAGATCAAGGTTCTATTATTTAAAATATTGCAGCTTTAGAAACTTTCTTTCAATTGTGGAATAGCTTGCACTCAAAAAAATCGCACTGTGTGAAAGGCACAGAGGGAATTCAATTTTTTACTTCCTTTCACCCAAAAGTTACAGAAACCCACAAAAAATGTATTTTATTCTTTTCTATGAGTCTTCACAAAAGAGAAAGTATCAGATGCCATTCTAAAATGTAAGAATTGCCACTCTTAGTCAGACTCCAGATCCATCTAGCCCAACACAGAACCTTCACTGGTGCCAACCTAGTTTCTGTGGCAAGCTCTGTGTTGGAGATATCCATTCCATGTAGTTTGTCTCCAGAATAAGATAGACAGCGGCTCTGCTTCTGCGCAGAGATAATAGGTGGTATCCAACTCGGTCTACTCAGAGTAGATGTTAGTTAGTCATAGCCATTCATTTTGGGGGGTCTTCTCTGATGATTTCTAACATCACATGCAACCCACTATCAAAGCTAACACTGACTGACAAATGTATTTCCCCAACAGCACAATCCTAACGTTATTTGCTCAGAAGTAAACACTACTGAATTCTATGAAGCTTGTTGTTGTTTAGTCGTTTAATCGTGTCCGACTCTTCGTGACCCCATGGACCAGAGCACGCCAGGCACTCCTGTCTTCCACTGCCTCCCGCAGTTTGGTCAAACTCATGTTGGTAGCTTCGAGAACACTGTCCAACCGTCTCGTCCTCTGTCATCCCCTTCTCCTTGTGCCCTCCATCTTTCCCAACATCAGGGTCTTTTCCAGGGAGTCTTCTCTTTTCATGAGGTGGCCAACGTATTGGAGCCTCGGCTTCACACTCAGATATTATAAAGTTAGCCTAAGCCTGTTCAAAGCTGCTGCTGTGACCAACTCAGGCTGCAGTCACACAGCGTTTTATTCTGTTTCCCTAACTGTTAATTTTGTGCATTATATTAGAGCTTTCACATGAAATAAAAGCCATTTCCAGAAAGCAAATGCAATATAGCACAGGTTTGGTGATTAGTTCTGTTATGTACTGAAGTTCTCACCCTGGGCCAGCAGGGGGATACCGTAGATAGTTATGCAAATGAAGGATCGAAAGTGACGTTCAGTGATTGGATAGTTTGTATGCAAATGAAGGATTGAAAGTGACGTTCAGTGATTGGATAGTTTTAGAAAGTTGCTACAGTTATGTTGTTCTGGAGCTCTATATAAGCAGGCTGACTGAGCCCTTCAGTCCAGTTCTGTTCCAGCTTACAAATAAAGAGCTGCTTTGGAAGAATCGCTGTGTCGTCTGATATGTTCACCCACAACTTAACAAGTTCCATGTTATTTAATTCCAGAAAGGGAACAACAGTGCACATATGCATACATGGTGGGTGGATTTCCGGAACATTTTCCAGAACATGGCAATATATCAGTTAAAATGTGGTGAAACAAGCATGTGCAGTGTGAAAGGAACATTAGAAAATGGGGCGGAAACTAATGCAACAGACCCCACCTGTGAATGCTGCCTCAATAACTTCTTTCCAAGCTGGACAATTCTGTGGTCCAGCTGAAACATAATGAATGTGGTTACACTTGAAGTCACACCAGTGTAATTAACTGGGATAGTATGCTCTTTTAGAAGCACCTTTTTAAAAAAAAAATTACTACATGTATATACAGTGGTACCTCAGGTTAAGAACTTAATTCATTCTGGAGGTCTGTTCTTAACCTGAAACTGTTTTTAACCTGATCTGTTCTTAACCTGTTCTTAACACTTTAACTAATGGGGCTTCCCGCTGCCACCACACCACCGCCGTGCGATTTCTGTTCTCATCCTGAAGCAAAGTTCTTAACCCGAGGTACTATTTCTGGGTTGGTGGAGTCTGTAACCTGAAGTGCCTGTAACCTGAAGCATCTGTAACCTGAGGTACCACTGTAGTGCCTTGTAGCAGAAGCTCTTACAGGGCAAAAAGATGAAGCAGCAGCATTATAATATATTATGAATAATCAAAATACAGTATACTGTTTTGTCCAGCCTTGTTTATCCTTTTCAGTCACTAGGTTGCTTGCCATTTTAAACTTTAAAAAAACAAAACCCTATTATTTTCAAACATTATGCTTAATTACAAATAAAAACAGAACAAAGGATAAAATAAATTCTGACATATGATTCCTGACACACTATTGCCTTTACTATGGATCCCCCACAGCTTGTGAAATATTACTTATATGCCTGTTATTCCAGCTAGAGCAAGTCTTACTTCTTGCCAGGTTTCCCCTGAAATTCTTCTCCACAGCTGCTTTCCTCAGGCAGGATTCCACTGCAAATTGATGGAATAAGACACAACTGAACAAATAATAATATCTGCACCTGTAATTTGTCAAGACTTTGGACAAACTCAGATTAATCGTTGAGGTGCAAAACAAAACAAAAAAATTGTTATGCATGTAGAGAAGGGGTGAGGAATTGTATCACATGAGGTCAGGTGGTTGATATTCTAAATGTAGATGCAAAGAAAGATTCTTAATTTGCAGCCCTGGCTTGAATTGGACATTTTCTGAATTTGCCCATATGAGATGGGCAGGTATGGTTTGCCCAAAATGCTGCTCTGATGCCTGGTGGGTCCCAGCCCAGGGACCAGCAGTTCCCCTCCAGCGATGTTGAGAATGCCTGAAAGGAATGACTCAACATTCATTTTCCATATTTTTTTTAGACCACCTCAGATCATAGCTGTCAACTTCCCCCTTTTCTTGAGAGGAATCCTATTCGGAATAAGGGAATTTCCCTTTAAAAAAGGGAAACGTTGACAGCTATGCCTCAGATACAGCTTGTAAATGTCCCAAAATAAACGCTTCTCCCTTTTGCAGAGAGCAGCATTTAAGTGTCAATATCCACCAGTCTTTCTTTCCATTTCTGAACATCTGCCCCTTAAATCCAAAAGTCCACATCCTCTTATTGGTGGTAGTATTCCTTGTAGCTGGGTGGCAGGGGAGAGATCCAAACCTTAATAAACATAAATTGAAAGATCCTTTACTTTACAGCCACCTTTAAAAAAGAAAACCCTCAAGAGCTGTAATGTCTAACTTTACACTGGAAATACACTAACACTACTTCAAAAGTGCTACAGCACTGTTGCCTTCGGTTGGTCAACTGGACACCGATATCTATGACAACTCATATGCAGATTACATTGATCACAACAAACTTAAGTATTTAAATTAGCTTCAATTCTCCATAGGTCAGTAGTAGATCATCTGCTTTGTGTGCTGAAGGTTTCAGATTCAGCCCCTGGAATCTCCTGTTAGACCTGGAAAAGACTCCCAGTCTGAAATCCTGGCAAGACTGAGCTATGAGATGGACCAATGGTCCTATCGGTCTAAGGCAGCTTTTTCCTGTCTGGTGATATATATTCAGGCCGACCCTCCGCGCTAAACAAATTACCAAACCTTGTGCTGCCTGGTGGCAAGTCAGTCTGAGAAAAGCCAGGAAGGGTGCTACTTGTCATTATTCCCTCTATAAAAATGTACAGCCCATGCTCTTTACCAAAGATGAGCGTCACATTGTCTACATACTTCAGATTACTAGCCGTTCAGACCCCAATCTGCACCTTGTTTTTATAATCAATAACCATCTGTCATTTTAATTGCTACCTAAACATAACTACTGAAGGGACATACTGAGATCTATGTTCCACCACTACATCTTCAGAAACATCTCTGATAATCATCTTGCCATCGAAACAATAACACCTTCACCTTTGTCTTGCCCTTTAAAAGCAGGACTGAAATATATCCTGCAGCAAACAAAAAAACAAGCAGTCAAGTACGAAAAATATACTAAACTGTAATGACCATATTTGCAAATACCTTTGGGTCCTCCTACTCTTCTTACAGTTACCATAGCAGAACTTTGACATCCAAACTTCTTTCTGCGTACATTTCTAAATTCTACAAATAGCTTAGAATTTAATCACTTGCATAAGATATTAGGATAGTATACACTGGACAAATCTGAAAATTTTCTTGGAATATTTAGATTTTTACAAAATATTTACTAAATTGCCCCAGATGAATTCTTTAATTAATTTGCACATTACCACGGATCACTCCAAATCAATTCCCTTTCAATTCATTTTCCCAAAGAATTTCCTGGCATCCTGCTCCAAATGAATTCAACTCCCCTTCAGTTAACACCACTCATTGCCCCCACATCATCTTTATATGAAGTCATCTTAAATTAATTTATTTCCTCCAATTAATATTTTACTTAATTTCCCCTAAATTCGTTAGCCACCGAGAAGCAGGGCACTTAGAAAAATATGTGTGGCCTCCTGCCCTGATATGCATGTTCTCTAGCCCCTGCAAACAATCACTTATGGGGGGGGGGACATGTTAGCCATACATCCATCCACTTACCGGGTGTGTCCCACTTAATTTGATGTTTATGTGTGTGTATCTGTGCAGTAGTAGAGACATCACCTTGCCAACAAAGGTCCGTATAGTAAAAGCTATGGTTTTCCCAGTAGTGATGTATGGAAGTGAAAGCTGGACCATAAAGAAGGTTGATTGCCGAAGAATTGATGCTTTCGAATTATGGTGCTGGAGAAGACTCTTGAGAGTCCCATGGACTGCAAGAAGATCAAACCTATCCATTCTTAAGGAAATCAGCCCTGAGTGCTCACTGGAAGGACAGATCGTGAAGATGAGGCTCCAGTACTTTGGCCACCTCATGAGAAGAGAAGACTCCCTAGAAAAGACCCTGATGTTGGGAAAGATGGTGGGCACAAGGAGAAGGGGATGACAGAGGACGAGATGGTTGGACAGTGTTCTCGAAGCTACCAGCATGAGTTTGACCAAACTGCGGGAGGCAGTGGAAGACAGGAGTGCCTGGCGTGCTCTGGTCCATGGGGTCACAAAGAGTCAGACACGACTAAACAACTAAACAACAACAACAACATCTGTGCAGGATTGCAGAAAGAGCTCAGAGCTCAGTAAATGGGATGGAGTTTAGGGTAACTGTGGAGCCCCTTTTGCAACCCAAGTTGCTAAAGAAAATGACGCAAATAAACTCCTACACCTTTCTCCCTTAGGCCTCCCATCGTTCAGCTGCTGCAGATGGGTTGCCGTCATTTAACTACATTTCAGTAACAAGACTACTAAGAGGCAGGTACCCATTAAATCCCTCTGCACTACAGACATTTCCCCATGTACTTATGATGGGCAATGCCTCAATGGATTGCTCTTCTGCCCAGATTTCCTGGGTCTACTTTCTGCATGATGTCATATTTCCTGTGCATTGGAAGGGATACAATATTTCATTTGGACTTAAAAACAAGGGTAGAAGTTTGGGGTGTTGTTGGTTTTTTCCCCATTTTGTATTTTTTTTGGGGGGGAGGGGGAACCGAACAATTCCAGGGAGTCTTTTTTTTCTTCACCCAATGAAAACTGTGGGCAAGGAGTAATTGTTCAGCTATAATTATCTCCGCTGTTACAGTGGAGGCTATAAGGCTAGCTCAATAATTTTGCACGCATATCTCAGTGATCTAAGTTGCACTCACAATTACTTGTGCCCACAATGCAAAGCACTAATGAAAGAGTCACAGGCAGAACAATTGTTTCCAACAGTTAAATTAGAATTAAAACAAAAACCAAAAACATGTCCATTAAACAGATTATGTACATTGTGCAGAGCTATCTATGCTAGAACATAAGTTACTGGACTTGATCATTATGAATCATAGCTTTGCTCCCACTAGAGTGCTTTAGCACCGATGCACTTAAGCCTGAAAATATTCAAAACATTCTGAACCATACTATAGGAACACACACACGCGCACACACGCGCACACAGAGGGAGAGAGAGAGAGAGAAAGAGAGAGAGAGAGAGATCTTCATTGTTGGCAATATTTCCTCCTTCTTTTCCTTATTTATAAAAAGAGATGGGTTTGATTCAATATCTAATCATTTAGGAACTTTGCACACATTCTTTTCAAGCTTTAGAAAGACGCTCCATGAGTTGTACAGATGCAAAGCCAACTCTATTACAGCTATTTTCCCCAGCATGCATCTCTGCAGCTCCTTTACAGTGGTTGGCACAACAATAAAAGGAATGAAGGGGGAACTTAATAGAGTAAATCTCTTGTAGGTTTCTTGAAAGGACAAGTGGGCTGGGCTGGGTTTTCCTTTCTCTTTCCCCAGTCTTCAATTCACTTCTCCATGTCTCCACTTCTCAGTTTGCAATTTTTTATAAAAAGTCCTCATGAAAATCAATCAGCATTTCAGGGCCAATTTCCCCCAGTACAAGACGAATGCCTCGCAAGACGGAAAACTCGCTAGACGAAAGGGTTTTCCGTTTTTGAGCTGCTTCGCAAGACGATTTTCCCTATGGGCTTGCTTTGCAAGACGAAAACGTCTTGCGAGTGTTCCAATTTTTCCCCGCTCACCCCCCCTTCTCTAAGCCGCTAAGCCGCTAATAGCCTTTTAGCCACTAATCCGCTAAGCCTTTAATAGCCGCTAAGCCTTTAATAGCCGCTAAGCCTTCAATAGCGCTAATCCGCTAAGCCGCTAATAGGGTTGCTTCGAAAGACGAAAAAACCGCTAGACGAAGAGACTCGCGGAATGGATTAATTTCGTCTTGCAAGGCACCACTGTACATATATTTTTTTCTATAGAATTGTATTTACTATACACAAAATTGCAAAGCATTTCCCCCTAATATAATGCATGTGTGTTATTTGCACACTTTCGCCTCATATATATGTCTTCTGAGAAGTGTGAATTTTGAAAGATGGCTGTGTTTTGGTTCATACATTGTTTCAGAAAGTTTGTATTTGGTAGGTTCACTTTTAAATGTGAACTGTACCAATTCACCTCCCCCACCCCTAGCTGGGTGCATGGCAAACCATTTCCCCGTCTGAAACCGACCCTCCAAGCTGCTATATGCCCCACAGAGATTAAGAAGTAGGTACCCCACCTAATAGGGAGCCTGGGATTCCTAGCAGGCAGGAAAACTCAACTTGTTCTGACCCCCCAGCCAAAGAAAGCTAAAAACTATCAATCCAATTGGCCTGCCAAAGTTTTAAGTCTTTGGCTCCTTCAAAGGAATCAACATTTTCAATACTAGAGAGCATTCCAGGGTAAATCACCTTCCAATGGAATGTTTTTAGACATTTCTTACGTTTTACTGATTTTCCCCCCTAAGTCTTCCCAATATTTCTCCATCAATCCAAAACAGGGCATTCCTTTCAGTTCAATTTGATGGGCAGCACTTGTCTGTAAAGTGTCACTCAATAGCCTATTACTCCTACTGATGGAAAAAAATAGGAATGTGTGGTACATCTGAGTGGGCTGCCTAAGAGAGAAAGCTCAAATCTTTTTAAATGATATGCACTGTCTCCGTGCAGCTAGGAACCATTTCCAACCAAGGCTAAGGCATTTTCTTAATGTCTATTGTCTTGTTGGCAATACACTAATTTGCTTCACATTAATTACTGCCTCTTACATAACACAGTTCAGTGCTTATTGGTGAATCAAGGGAGTCGTCATGGCGATGATGCAGCAGCAAGAGAGTCAAACACCTGGCGGAATAGTGTCCTGTTTTCTTGGCAGGTGTTCTCGTAACTTTTAAAATCTGCAGGTAATAATGGAGGACCTTTGTGCCAGGAAGCTAAAAGTCTAGGAAAGAGATAACTAATCTGTGGCCTTCTAAATGTTGGAGGTTGACCTACAACTCCCATCAGTCATGACCAGGCTTCCTCAACCTCGGCACTCCAGATGTTTTTGGCCTACAACTCCCATGATCCCTAGCTAGCAGGACCAGTGGTCAGGGATGCTGGGAATTGTAGTCTCAAAACATCTGGAGGGCCGAGGTTGAGGGTGCCTGATCTTGACCATAGCTGTAGTTGATCAGAGTTGTAGTTCAACAACTACAACAGGAAGGCCACAGTTTAACCTAGGGCAATGATAATGCCCAGTGGTTGGCAGTCCAACATTCCAGGGTAAAATATCAAAGGATGAGTTACACAGTGGGGTAGAGGGTACTGCATCCCAAATTCCAGAGGAGATAAGCCCTCTAAGATAACTCTCTAAGATAGGGAGGGGAACCCTACCACTTCCATTAGCCTGGCCATTGTCTATGCTGGCTGGGGCTGTTGGGAGGTGAAGTCCAACAACACTTGGAGGACTGCCATTCCTGCTCTAAGTGAAAGTCTGCTGGTATTCAGTTCAGTTTGGAAGGGAGAGTGGCCAGCAAAAGTAACTCTCCCCATCTATGTCTATAGCCAATACTCACAAACAAGGTCTGTCCTTCCTTCCTTCCTTCCTTCCTTCCTTCCTTCCTAGAAAGAATGGAACTAACTTTACTTAATTCATATCTTTCAGGATTCCAAATTAATCCAAAAGATTCCCATGTTATCACTACTTTATTTTCCTTATCCCCCCCCCCAACTCCAAATGTGGGTGCAGCTGAGATGAGAAGATTGGATGTGAAGGAAGAAAAACACTTTTAAAAATTAAGATGATTTTTCCTGCTTGCCTTACTAATACATTGTTCAGTCACACTTAATTTTCATTCTTGCAGAATCTTTCATTCTTGAATGTCAATCTTATGAGTGCTATAATCTATTCCTGTTTACCAAAGAGCTCTACCATCATCAGTTGATATGTCATGGCAAGTGGTGGGGAGGCGGTCCGCATAACCTCCACATAATGCACTGGGCATGATTAAGCCATTTATTTAAATGTGAAGATTAAAGTATGGTCCTAAATGTATCCCACTTAAATAAATAGGATTTGAAAGTGCTTCACTTTGACTGAATTTGGCCCTTGCTCTTATCTTTACTCCATGTGTAGGCGGTACACCTAGTGCGTAGCCTGGCATCTACCCCTGATGGATTGGCACACCTGCAATGTCTGAGCCTTTGTCCATGCCAGCAAATGGCTTCTGTGAGTCTCAGTGATTGATGCAGCATGCTGACAATTCGGATCAGGTTCGGTTCCGTCTTTATGGATAAAATTATAGTGCAGCAACAACACAATCAACAGCTTAGCTGGCCCTTTGCATTTGTCTGCTTGATGGATCCAAGTGTTATGTGGCAACACAGGTAGATGCATGTTGCTTTCTTTATATGTCAATCATTGTTATGTTCTTAACCTGACCGAACAAATCTATATTTTTCTTTTTAAAAGTGGGTTGTCACTGGGAAAAACGTGTCCATGGAAACCTCATTTGCTTTGGAGCTGCTATGTATTTGGTTGCTAAGTGCGCTCTCTCTCTCTCTCTCTCTCTCTCTCTCTCTCTCACACACACACACACACACACACACACACACATGCACACATATATCAGATTTGCTGGTGGCACATAGTCCTTTGGAATGAAACAGTGAACTTGTCCAGAGATGGTTTTGAATGTGTTCATACTCAAGACATACAAATTAAAGTTAGAACACAATCCAGGTGCCCAATAATCAATCCCTTGAGTTACTGCAGAGCTCAGGAAGCTGGTTCCTCCTCATACCTGGCTCTGATGTTTTGTAAACATGTGTGCAACCCTGGACATAAGGGGCATTTAAATCTGGCATACATCTGCAATGGTTAGTGAAAAAGTTCTGGCGCTTAACTGATATGCAGAACTATGAATAATAATAACATGATGACTTTTTCCCCCCTAATATGTCCTGCAATTCAGGTTAATTTTAGTTAAGATCAAGAATTTGGAGAACACTTCTTTTGTGTCTGCATAAGAGCACATGTAGCCATACAAATCTCAGTTTTTGGAAGCAACATGATAACTTACTGTATATGAGCTCTTGAATCAGAATTTTAGGTCATGCAAGTGGAAACACATCAGCAGTGCAATCTTGTAGATGTGTCCAAAGCCCACCAAAGGCAGTGGTTTTTATTTGAATCAGGGTTATAGGAAATTTAACTATTTATAGTTACAGGATTTCCTATAGGGCTATAGGAATTTTAACTATGATCTCTCATTGCAACAAACAATTCTCTTTCATGTGGTTATGGGTCATATTGCATAGCATCTTTACTGTCCCAGCAAACACTGTGGTTATTTTGCATTTCCACTTCATTTCCTTCTTCCATGGTTGCCTTTGTTTAAGCACCAGTGCTTCAATTTATGTGTTTCCAAAGACTGAAGACTTCCAACATTTGCCAGAAGAGAAAGGAAAAGAAGTGAGGTCAGACATTTACAATATCATATATATTCAGTACCATAATGTATCTGAATCGGAAGTTGGTGATGAAAAGTCATGGCACAATAAATCCCAAGATGCTGCCACACATTTTGTCTTGCCTGTCTTGGAGTGGAATTTGACTCATCCTTCATGTTATGTATGCCGACATAGCTGCATTTATCACTTGATAACTTGAAAGTGAAATATTGTGATTAATTGTTTCATTAGCTGGCATCAGATATTACAGCTAGTATTCCATCAGGAAGTGATCAGAAAGTCAAAGCTTACTAGGTTAGCCGATCATCTATCTTATCTATACATCTAGCTTTCAGTTCCAGCTGATACTTATACTCTGGTAAAGGGTGCTAAAAATACAGGATAGATATGATTCCTTTGTAATTCTACCTTACCCAGTCCAGTTTCCCTCCCCCCCCCCAGAAGTAAGTCTCTATAGCTTGTGTTCAGATGGAGCATCATGGATGATTTGGTGATAAGAGAATAAGTCTAACCTTCCAACTGGGTTCACATCCTCTCCCTTCCTCTCTTTGCTGAAGTGAGGAGATTAGAAGTTTCTATTTTGATTAACCACAGTTTTGCATGTCCTCTGAAGCCTAAACTGTTATTAATGTTAAGTATGGTTTGCCGTTGTCTGGACAATGTAGCAAATTTCGGTTAATCAGAAATGGAAGTGAAAGCATCCAGACTCCTTATTGCAACAGTGCCAGGTGAGTGGATAAAGCAGAACACCCAATATGTGTGGATAGGATTGGAGTTTCTTATCCCTAAAGTTCCATGCAACTTAGAGCATTTTTTCCCCAAGTAAAGCATTCACTATAAAAGAAATATGCAGATCCATGAGTTACATTTATTTCTAGAACAAGATAATAAAGGCAACTGCTGCAACGCCACCCCTGAGCTAATAGTGATGAATGCACAATAACATTATTCTTGAACTTCAGTCTAAGCAGATGCTGAGTGTACAATGGTAAGGGGAGGGGGAAGTGTTGACAAGGCGCAGATAGGCATTGCCAGATTTAAAGTGCTCTAGGTCAAATCAGTTGAATAGTTGTGTCTTGACTAACAGTCATATCAGAAATACACATTTGCAAATTTAGGAACATCTACCTGTTACTTAGCAACACATACCCTTCCACATTACATCACATATTAAATGCAGCTGCACTGGATTGTAGAAGGAAATAACTCAGAGCTTTCTAGATGCTGGTGGTAATGTAAGAAAAATGTGTGAAGAAGAAACTGACCAACACAGCGATCAACAACATTGTAGAGAGTTTTCATTCAGCAGATGCAAATTTAAAACCTTCATGCAGATATATTTACAATCAACAGCAATGATTAGATTACAATTTTACTATTGCTTTTTTAAATAAATGTTTTACTTATACATTATTAGTAATGTATAAATTGTTTATTTGTAATGTGTTTAATCTGGACTACAAATGGTGATGGTGATTTTTAAAAAGAATATAAAAATGCCCCAAATGAACAACTAGGTCATCAAAACTAGAGCAAGCCATTAACAGCAGCTATGAATATCAAGCAGATATCATACTAGTCCAAAAACACTTTGGACCCCACAACCTTGGTCAGCCATGAGACAATAGTGAGGCACATTTCCTTAGGGAGGGAATCCCATAATGTTGGTGCAACCACCGAGAAGGTCCTGGTAAATGCAAAGATTTTTGTCTTTTCCACAAGTCTCTAAGAATTTGAGGACCTGAGGGCAGAACTAATTTTATATCACTGCTTCCCCTAAATCAGTTTCAAGAAGAAAATGCAGTTTCTAATAATATTTTTAGATTTTACTCCCCCCCCCCTTGGAAATCACAGCAGGGAATCACAGTGCTAGAATTAGAGTTATACAAATTATGGATAGTAAGAACCACCATCAAACTAAGCTCTGTTCCAAGAAGGGCTGTTCGATTCCCCAGTGGTACATCATAGAGATGAGCAATTTACCATTATATATGAGAAGGGGGACCTGCAACAAGATGTTGCATTGTGGAGTACTTCCATTCAGGTTTTGCTCCAGCCAGACCTGCTATTTGCGTGGCAAGGCCCTGGGCCCCACAGTTCCCCTTAGACACAAATATTTTGAGTTAATGGACACAAATATTTTGAGTTAATGGGATAAATAAGGCCACAAAGTTATTGGTTACAGATGTGAGTGGCTTGGCTCAGGCATTGGGTGAAACCAGACTATATCCTGACTCCTGCACATCCGCAGGAAGTCTCTTAAGGGTCAACCACCAATAGGGGGAGCCCTATGATATACATCAATTAAGAGCACCCCAGGGTCCCTGATGGGGTTGTGGCTAGGATCAATACCTTTTCTGGAAGAGCTGCAGCTCTTTAGTAATCCTTTTGGAATCTGAAAACAATTATGCAGCTATTTTCATTTCAGTAGGAACGCCAAAGTAATATTCTCCCTCCCTCTCATTATTAGTGTGTATACAAATATGGTAAAGTAAATGTAAGGTGTAAGCTAGAGGCATGTTTGTTTGAGGGTTCTATTAATCCCTTGATGGAACATATGTATACCAAATTAGGAATTTAAGGATTTTTTAACAAATGATTCATAGCCTCCTCCAGAATTCATTAAAGAGTGACTAACTATTCAACAATGTTTCATGTTAACTTTTATTGCCACACCCCAGTAGGTCAACCTTTCAGACAAGCTACATTCTTTTACCTGGGAGTGGAAGGGAATAATGGAAAAGGTAAATAAAGGAGGGAGATGGAAAGCTTTTTGGCTTCACAAGCCATTCTCATTCTTTATTTTGGTGCCCAGGGGAATGAATGGAGTGCCATGCATGTTTCCCGAGAGTCATAGCAGAGAACATGAAAAAGTTCTGGCTTCAGGGCCCAGATTCTTTGCCTTGGCTCACTCAGGTTGATTAATCCCTGACTCCACAGGGAGCGCCACTGAATGAAATGTCTCTTCAATAGCTATATGGAATGAAAAGACCATTCCGATCTCAGCCATTTATCTAAATATTTATTCATCGGTGTCTGTTTCATTACAGCTTTGAATATTTTTGTTATACACAACAGAGGAAGTGAAACTTTGCCGGGTACACATGGCCACAACATTTTGCTACCCAAGAAAATAATCATCACGAGTGTTGGGGCAGGGGGACTCATATGGACACTCTTCATCCTATAAGAATAGCCTGCTGGATCAGGCCAATGGGCCATCTAGTCCAGCATCCTGTTCTCTCAATGGCTGACCAGATGCCTGTGGGAAGCTTTCAAGCAGGAAGTGAGTGCAAGAGCTCTGTCCCTTCCTGTAGTTTCCAACAACTGCCATGCCTGAAAGAAATGTGAGCATATTTTCTGCAAACTGTGTAGTCAAAGTGGATGGGGAGAATACACAGGCTACACCTGAGATATCTTTACCTGGCCCATGAGCTCCAGCTAGTCTCTCTACACATGCAAACACCCAAGGTTGGAGAGAAAGTCCTTGTATCAGCTTCCTTTCTCCAGCTCCATCACCTTTGGTTGCACAAGGTCGCACTGATGGCATCACTTGACTCTTGTTTTGGACATTTCTCCATAAATGAGACTTCCTGAATTAACCAATGAAGTGTTTCACAATGGGAAGATCAATGTTTATCACCTTCTAATTGAGGCAGGGTGTGTTGCCATTTAAGGGAATTGCTATAGAAACTGGTTGAAAAGTTGCCAACCCTTTTTATCCCCCCCCAATCTCCCCCCACCCCGCCAAAGTTATGTCAACTTGAAGAAAAGTTGAAGACCCTCTGTCACATTGTAACTGGGTACTTTGCTTTGACATTGATGGGTGCGTTCAAGTATTTACAAGCCGGCTGAGAAGATGACTCAGAGCACGTTAGAAGCAACACAGCTGACACCCCTTCTGATGGGGGAAGAAGTAGGTGGGAAAGATTGCTTGGAGATCAGAATATGTGGTTTTTAAAACGCGGCTGCTTCACCAGCCCACTCTTTATGCTGTTGTAATTATGTGGGTGTAATAGGGGAGGGGGAGAACGAAAGAAAAGCTAAGCGTCTCAGGCAAGGACTGACTGACTGTGCAGAAACCCAAAAGTAAAAAAGCACAAAGAGACATCGGCAATGGAGAAGTGGTGCTAGAGTGGTCCTTCAAGAGAGATGGCCTCTAAGAAGAACCTTCTGCAAAGGTCTCCTGAAGCTGAGATACCAAGAAAGCAGGATCAGTATAAGGCAGAAGGCTGTCTTCTGTTGAGGTGGTCTCTTATTTTCACATGGGAAACATTGTGGAATAGTTGGCTCCTTGGAGAGAGAAAATTAAATGGTGAACAAGCCACCTGGGAGATTTTCCACCTCCAACCTGGCAGTGTGAATCAGTCAGAGGCTTTCTTCTGTCTTCGTGATACTACAGTGAGTCATTGTGAATTAGAGGGCTGGAACTGGGGGGTCATAAGCCAAAGTCAGCCTCTGGAGAAATGCCAGCCAAAAACACACACACAACCCAGGGTCCAAAGTGGGGTAGAGAAATTTTCCAGCTTTCCTCAGTACCAGCATTCAAATATACAGTTACATCAAATGTCTTTTAAAAATCCGTATTTGTCTATGAACATGCTGGTAGCAGAGATGCAGTTCTCAAAGAAAGCTGGGAGGCAGCAGGTGACTTTGTGAATATGTCTGTAAGAGAACCGCATAATTTAACATCTTTTGCTTTGAGGGGACAGCCTGCAGCCCTGGGACAGGCTGGGACAGGAACATAGTCCCCCACTCCTATCCTAGAGGTTCAGAATCAGTCCACAAGAGGAGTGTGGCCATCTAGATTGGGGTGGCAGACTCCAGACTTGTCAAATCTACTTTGCTTTTTACTAGAACCCCAAGCCAGGATCAGGTGCAAAAGACAATCACTGACAAGGGTGCCTCTGGGCCCATTCACCTTGTAAGAAAAAGTTTTCAATCCAAAGACTGAACTGATGTCACGGTCCTGTCACACAAAAGTCAACTCCTGGTTGGATATCTCCATTTCAGCAATCTGAGTTAAGTGGAAAAGGTCACTGTTGCTGAACAGCTGCGAATCAAAAATCCTTACCAATCTTCTGCAAATCACTCAAAGACCCACCAGTAGATTCTGATCTCCCTTCTGGCCCCCCCCCCCCCCCCCCGCAGATGAAGGGCTCCAAGTTCTTAGAAGCAAGAGCTTTAAGGCGGCACAGAGGTGTCTGGGCCATGGTGGGCTTTGGGCTCTCAAATTTCAACGGTGCTCTGTGCAACACTTAAATTTGACACACCCACACACAACACACCGGCTCCCCCTGCAATGCAGCACCCACTGTCACCAGATTGGTCATGTTACCCTAAAACTGCCTCTGGTCTGGGTCAGCTCCGTGCAAATGTCAGGAGCACCCACTGAGGCTACTGGCCTCAGTATCCCAGATGGACATTGGCCTTTCCTGAATAGAACTACACTGTAACCCGAGGTACCACTGTAGAATGTTGGGCTAGGACCTGGGAGAGCAAGGTTCAAATTCCTACTCAGTCATGAAGCTCACTGTGTGACCTTGGGCCAGTCATCATCTCTTAGCCTAACCTACCTCATAGGGTTGTTGTGAGTATGAAATGTGGAAGAAGAGAACCACGTACACCACCTTGAGATCCTTGGAAGAAAAAGGTGGTATAGAAATGTAATACATCAGGAGGACCCAGTGGACAGCCCCCTGCTATTGCCTCCCTAGGGGTGGAAGGAGACCAGCAGCACTTCCTGGTTGCCAAGAGGCCACTGTAGAGGCAGCATGGGGAGTGCTGCTGAGGAGGTGGCCAGTCTCCAAGGAGTGTGTAGAGGCAGCAGCGGTAGCTAGGGATTCTGTCCTTGGAGGCTGGATTTGCCACCCCAGTGGATTCTGCCACCTGAGGCCATCACTTCACCTTGCTCCATTGATGGAACCAGCCCTGCCTCCCCTACCTGGCTTTCCCTTTGGGTGCATGAGTTCTGGGAACGGGGTCCCATGCAGCAGGTTGTGGTTATAGGTGGGTCCCAGCACCCAAAGAACCGTAGGTCATCACTCAGGAGATACACCCTCTTCCTGCAAGAAGCACTCCCTTCATTAGAGTTTCCAGTTTCTAGTTTATATTTGTAGACTGGGTGGCAGGGGTGAAAGTGAGGGTCTAGTAGGAGGCTGCATGGGAGCAAATGGGGTGGTGGGGTGAGGAACGCATGAACAAACAACATCCTTAGACACTGTACAGCTTATTCCGCAGCCTGCTATCATTTGGCTCCCCCCCCCCTTCTTCCTTACTAGCTCTGCATACATCTGCCACCATGAGACGTGTTGTGCTAAATCACAGTACCTGGAATCAAATCAATAAAAATAACTGCAAGGAGGAGAAAGGGCTCTTTTCTACTTCGGCACTTTCAAGATAGCCGTGCGCAATCACATGCTGCCGCCCCCTGTCATAAAAGGCTGCAATGTCCCTGTGTAATGTATAACTTGTACTGATAAAAGCCAATATAGCCTCCCCAGCCTTTGACACCAAGATCCAAAGGCAGTTGGACTCAAGCACCCCCTCCTTGGGGTTGTGTGTGTGTGTGTGTGTGTGTGTGTGTGTGTGTGTGTGTGCAAGGGCTGCTCTGTCATTTTCAACGGAATGTTCTGACTCCTACTCCTTTCTAAAATGAACCAGCTTCATCTGCTGTTTGAATAAAAGCTTCATGGCATGTTAGTCACGACATATTGCAGCTCAGTTTTATTCACAAAACTTCAGCCAGGCGGGGTGGGGGGTGGGGTGGGGTTCCATTTTAGAGCCAACTTTATAAAAAGGATGGAGAGAAAGGTTTCCAATGCACTAAAACAGGCTGATTTTCTCTCTCTTCAATTTAAGTAGTAAAGTGGTCTTTCTGAGACTTCTGTTGCTGAAGGGAGTGCAATACATCCACTATATCCAGGGTCCTGCTGGGCTCTCACCAGTATGGTGGAAGATGCTCTTGGCCTCATCCATCCATTTCTATGCTTTTTTAAAAAATCCACACCATATATTTAGAGCACATCCAATGCACATTTAAAGCACATGCTCCCAACGAATCCTAGGAACTGTATAATACGCATGGCTTTCTAAGGGGTGTGGGGGTGTTAGATCACTAAGTCAGGGTCTAAAATTTCCCAGCTGTAGCACTGCCTAGTTGGCTACTATTGGTTACAGAATACCAGACGACATTGACAGCAACCCACCCCAGTGATTCTTACACTGTTATGCTCAATATATGACCCCTTAGTAGCCTTCACCTGACTACCTTACTTTTCTTTTCTTTCAGCAATACAAATTAAGGCCCCAGTGAAATAAGTGTGGTGAATAAAGTTTCCCCCACCCATTTTTATTTTATCAAATAGGCTGACTTCAGTCAATAAACCTCTTTATTCACTAGGCTGCTATATATTTAGTTAGCTATTTGCTGGTTTGGATATTATTCGATCACAACAGAGTTGTCAGCTTAAACCTTGTTAAAGCACATGGCTTAACCGTGTGCAGGATTGCAGCCACCCAAGTTAATAGAAACTAATGTCAAACAGTAATATCATTGATCATTTACCTGAGCGCACATCTACTTAGGTATGTGCACCTAAGAGAAAAGTGGTGTTCCCGGGTTCCCAGAGGCATTCTGCAAACTTCAGACATGTGTATATAAAAACCCTATTTCCTATTAACACAGTGGAAATGACTCCCCAGAGGCACCATCATCTCACTGGTGTTTTAACTCGGCAGACTAGGTGGGCTTTGAAAGCTCTTGAGGTTCTTCAAAGGCCACTGAGCTGGGAGGGAGGTCTCCACCCACCCACCCACCCACTGCTTTCTTTTTAGACTGACCAAAAGAAGCAAAATACCTGAAACAATTAAGAGAATGAAATCCAGAAGGTCAGATTATTTGGTGCATTGCAGGGGATTTACATAAATAGGCCTAACCTTTGACTCGAAAATAAAAGGTAATGGCAGAAGTCCTGGCAGGACAAGCAGGTCACTGGCATTTGTTCTGCCTCTGAGGCTATGACAAAAATGTCAGGAATGCCACTGTTCGCTGCATGTTGATAGAGCTCAAAGGTATGCAGTCAAACGAACAGAAACCCAAGCCTACCTGATGGATCGAAACTGCAGGGCTCCCACACACTTATAAACTTGCAGGGCTGTGAGCGTGGGAAAGTGTGTGCGAGGCCTTGAAGGAAGACTAATTCCTTCTAAAAGGAGAGAGAGGCCTTCCTGGGAGAGTGATTGAGGATTTCTGTCCTATGGGGCACCCTATAGTTACAGAGCTGCTGTAACCAGTCTTCTTTCCATTGGCTCAGCCTCACTGTAAGAGAAACATATTTTTATATGCAGATAAGTAGCTGGGTGAGGTGGCTTTCTTCTGCAGATCAGCCTCCCTCTGCAACTACATGAACCATCCTTTCACGAGCCAGGCTTTTAGAAAATCATCTTACATCAATAATGAGAGAGCTACCACACTCCAGTCCTTTAGAAAGGCTCTGAAGACCTTCCCACTCATGCACACGCACACACACGCGCACACACAAATTGCTGTACAACGCTTTCTAATTGAGAAATGTGAGGAAATTGTGTTTTTCTATTTGGGGCTGGGTGGGTGTTTTATTACTGCTGGTTCATTTAGTGCAGGGGATGTTTTGTGGAAATGACCTTGTATTTTACATTTTTGTATTGCTGTTGTTGGGTCTTTAGATTTGGATCACGCAAGCCACCTTGAATGTCCCTTTCCTTCAATAGCTGTGTTACTTAAGGGGTAAAACCACCCACATACACAGATATTCTCTTTCTTAGGAAAAAATCACTTTGTACCGTGAAATCACACATTAGTACAAGTCTTTAAATAAACAAAACCTGTGCTATCAGATTTATGGATGCACTGGCTCTTAGAATTATCCCCAGTAGCTGCTGTGCTTGTCAGGCTATCAAGGCAAAGAGATTTAGTTATTACCAGAGAAGCAAGCCAGCTCTTGGTTTTATCAGAGTCATTTTTATTGGGAGAGTTCTTTTGGGCTGGAATAATAAAATTGTCTGATCAGATAACAAAGTGCAAAAAGCCGAATGGTGTCTGGGATGAACCTTGAAGGACAAAGTTTATCTGCTGGAGCATTTCCTGCGAGCACTTTGAAATCGGCTTCTTCAAAGCATGAATCAACACGGTTTGGCTCCCAACTGATCAAACAGATTTGCTGCTTATCATCGTCGCCACCTCAGTCTTTCATTTACTTTTACTTAGTAAGCAAATAATGTTCAGTGAACAAGAGGGCTACTTCCCAACTGGGCTTTCTGCAAGAGCCAAAATAGGTAGTAGTTCACCTGTCGTCACATTCTCCTGGTGGCCCAATACCATATTCCTCCCCCTTCCACACACACACACACACACACAGAGAGAGAGAGAGAGAGAGAGAGAGAGAGAGAGAGAGAGAGAGAGAGAGAGAGAGAGAGAGAGAAATTGCTGCAATTCTGTGCAAACCTTCCTGGAAACTTTACTTCTGAATCAACATGCATAGGCTTGCATTGAATAAATTTGTATTGATATATGCATATAAACATTCTGACTTCCATTGTGCTCTGGAGTCTGTGGACACCCCAGTGGCTCGAAGTGGCTTTCACTAGCTTTGATCACTCCTAGACAGAAGTAGCCTGACCATGTGGTTTGTTTTTTCTTGATTTTTTCTTTCTTTCTTTCTACCTTGTTTTCTTTTGTAATTTTAATTTTTTTTTCAATAAATATCATTTTAAAAAAACACAAACAAAAGTAGCCTGACCACTGCTATCCATGTTTTGATAGCATCTTATTTGGGACTACTATACTATAAATGGAGCTGCCCATGGAAACTGCTCTGAAAGCAGTTAATTGATCAAAATGCAGCAGACAAACTATAAACTGGGACTGATCAAAGGGACCACACATCTTACCAATGTTAAAACAACTGCACAGGCTCCTTGTGCATTTTTAAGGTGTCGGTTCTTATCTCTCAGTCCCTAAATGGCTTAGGACCTCGGCAACTGAATCCCAAAGTCTGACACACACTCTTGCCATATAACACAATAGGATATGGACTTGGGAAGTGGTATGTTCCTAGCTAGAGTGGTCACTAATAAACACTACCAAACGTCTTAACACCTTTAACTGAGCTTTAAAATGCTCAAGGGTAGAATAGGGGCAGGGCGAGGAGGGTGACAAACATAGTTCATGTACTGTGATTCTTTGTTTTGTTACATTTCATCCCTTTTTAAATTTTTTTGGCTGTAAATAAACATCTTTTGATTTTAAATATTACTTTTCAATTAAAATTTGGCATTTCTGAACACTGCAGAAAACTATTTCGTTAATAAGTTTAACTTCAATAGCACATCGCAATGATTTTTTTTCATATCAGAATTGTTTGTATCAGAAATCTTTGTGTGCCTCTGTGAGTATGTATAAATATAATTTGTGTAAGAGCATTATACCCTTTTCCTAATTCTTATTACATATTACATAAGCTAGGTATCATCATCACAATGTTTGCAATCATTTTAAAGCTATTTTTATACCTGCTTTAGCCAAAGGGGCTCCCAATGTGGTTAATGAGATCAGTATTAAGTTTTTTTCCTTTTCTGTTTCACTAATTTTTTCTTTAAACCTTGATTTTTAAACTTTGTGGTTTTTCACTATTTCAAGCTTCAAACAAAACCCCTTTGAAAACATAATTGATTGCATGAAACAATAATGGAGAAACAGTTATTCATATGCAATCGTCTTTTGAGATACTAGCCTTCTTGTTCGTTTTACTGTTCTGTTATTTGACTGCTTCTGCTGGCTTTTTAAATATTTGAAGGGACGCAAATGGAAATTGGACATAATGCATCTCTTGTGTTTGTTCGCAGGCATTTCTTTCCTCCATTATGTCTACCAAAAAAATTCACTCTCTCTCCAAAACCTCTAAGAGAGCTTGTCACATCTCATCTATTTTGCCTGTTTGTGGGAAACAGTATAATCAATAAATATGTGTGCGTTCTTCTGTAGGGGGAAAAATCTGGATGTTTTTGGGCAATAGATTGAACAAATATCTTGGTCCATGACAAAAGAAAGCAAAAGCAAATGGCTCAGATCTGGAGACCCCATGCAACTTTGGGAGGCAATTCTGGCCACACAAACAGGATAGGGACTACCCTGCTTCCACCAATTCTTCCATAAAAATTCCAAGCTCCCAGAAGGCATCTGACACAATTCCAGAAGATTCCCAGACCTGAGTGAAAATAATTTACAAAATGGAAAATCTTAGAGGCAAATGCTTACAAAAATGTGTATGTATGCAGATGAATTATTGGGGAACTCCCCCCCCCCACTTTCATTGCAAACTGATGTAGAAAAATAAAGATCTGAATTTAAGGTTGGAAAAAGGAGAAACTGAACTCTGACAGATCCTTCCATTTCTTCTTCCAAGCAAACAAGCAAAGGATAAGCTATATGGGCATTTTTGCATCAGACAGTTCGAACCACATTGACCCCACTGTTGTGTGGCTTATCAAATGTTCCCCTGTCTCCTTTGTCCAAAGTCATTGAGAAGGGGAGAAACAATTTTGCTTAGGCACATTAAAATTTGCTGCGCAATTAACATATTGAAGTAAGTCGATGTCTTTGATCTATTGCTCCAGTTCAGTGCAAATAGCCTCCTGATAAACAGAGGCTACCGGGCAGCTCTAACTCACTGCTTGCGCCACGAGATCTTTCTTGGCAAATGTATCCACTGATACTCCTGTCTCCAGTCTGCCACATAGTGAATGTTTGCACTCTCCTGACATTTAGAGTTCCTACAGATATTGAAATAAAGTGATTGAAATTGTAAAGAAGTCATGCCTGCATGGGAAAAGAACTTCCGAAGTCTGCGGGAACAGCATCAAAGCAGAAGCCAGATCATGTTCAAACAAATGTAGGTTAGTGGCATTGGAGATTAAATCACAAGGCAAATATTAAGAAGGGTTAATCTGGACTCTGGACACTGACTACAGTCAGCCTCAGCCCTCTGCCTTGATGGAGCTGTACACTGCATGACGTTTGGATGGAAAACTTGGCCTTCCATTGGTCTATCTCTTCTGTTTCATATTATTGCACCACTCCTGAAACACATTATCACTGTGTCATGAAAATGATGGAGTAATCGCACAAGGCTAAGACTTAAGACCTGGCTAGAGATCAGTGTGATTGCAATGCAGAAAAAAATGTTTATTTGACTCTAAGGCAAGTGCAGCCTGATCAGCTACAAATTTGGGCCATGGGGACAAGTACTCAACAGCAAAGCACTGGGAACTTACTACTATGAGAAAATAACTGAAACATTGCCTAGGCTCATTGAAAGGATAGGTGGTATCCAACAAACTCAATCTGTCAGCATGAGGACTTTGGGCTGTGCAAAAGAACTTCCGCTCCTTCTCTCCCCATAACCACCCCAAGCCCTTAATCCATTCTCCAGAGCAGATTTGGGGAGGGTGCACGATGTGCAGAGGGACAGCACAATATCTGCATTGTATTTTCAAAAAACTTTGCAAAGCTTTAAATAAACTGAATTCAGATGTTCTGCTGAACAATATAGATTCCCTAAATTTGCTAAGTGTGAAACTTATCTGCAACTAATATAACTAGATTGTACCTGATAGTCTCCCATAACTTAGTTGCAGGACTTTTTCCTAGTTTGCAGAAAGGAATCATACATACACACACACACACACACACACACACACAGAGAGAGAGAGAGAGAGAGAGAGAGAGAGAGAGAGAGAATCTGTACCAAACTTCAACAAAGAAATAAGGAAATAACACAAGAATAAAGCCTTGTATTCAAAAGTGCTTTTGCACAAGTGGAAAGCACTTCCTCTCATGCAATGAAGAGCCCCTACTTTCACTTTAAAAGAAATTCCCATACAGTGGTACCTCAGGTTACAGACGCTACAGGTTACAGACTCCGCTAACCCAGAAATAGTACCTCGCGTTACAAACTTTGCTTCAGGATGAGAACAGAAATCATTCGGCGGCAGTGGGAGGCCCCATTAGATAAAGTGGTGCTTCAGGTTAAGAACAGTTTCAGGTTAAGAACAGACCTCCGGAATGAATTAAGTACTTAACCCGAGGTACCACTGTACTATACAGGAACAGCTGATGCAGGAGCAGAGTGAGCTATTGTGGCTAGGTGAAAATGCTTCCCACTTGTGCAAAAGCACTTTTGGATATAATCCAGCCCTCTGTAACCATATGTATTCCTCAAGCCGTTACATCAGTGAATCCTTTTTTGGATAACTGCAAGGTGTTATGGGCAGAAGCAGCTGTCATTTTGGAGCTCTAATCTGAAGCAATGATAAGGTGAATTAAACACGGATGAAGTCATTTTCTAAATGATAACCGAGCATGTGGTGCAATTTGAGGTTCTTTGAACATTCTAAGGCACTAGGGAACAAGATATTTAGATAGCTCATTTTTGAATCTCAAGTGTCTCCACTTTCGTTTACAATGAACTTTCAACTTTTATCTACAAAATAGTCTGAACCCAAATGGCTTGTGGGGAGGAAACCTTTGAAGACAGCAAAAACTCTAAGTTCCTAGCACTGATTTTTTCCCCAGGGATTTTTTTCAGCTGGTACTCGCCGGAACTCAGTTCCGGCACCTCTCAGGTGCCATTGTCATTATAAGAGGACAAGAGTTCATGGTGAGTTCCAGTCCCTCTTTTTCTAGGGAAATAGCACTGGTTTTGTGTCTTCTTTGAATATTTGGAACAATTTCACTGTGCTGGAGAGGGAGAGAGAGAGAGAGAGAGAGAGAGAGAGAGGGAGGGAGGGAGGGAGGGAGGGAGGGAGGGAGAGGACCTGTGCCCCTGGTGGCAGGTTAGGGGATGGCAAAGTTACCAGTTTGCTTTACTACATACAGACACATCACCCATTACTTGCTATGCCACTGCAGTTGCATCCTATCCATTCTGAGGCAGTGATTCTGAGCTTCCCTGAAGTGAATTCTCAACCTTGATTCCCACTCCCAACATTCCAAGCACCCCATCACATTGTCAACCAGCATGTTGGCTTTGCACATGAAACCATGTGTTGTACGGGTGGAAGAGCACACAGACATCGCCTTGTGTTGTAAACAAGCCCCATTGCCCTCACTGAAGCCAACACTGCTCCCCTTCCTGTGCCTTGAAGAGCTACAGAGCAGGTCAAAATTCAGCTTTTCCTTCTCCCTCTGAGGGGCAGGGCCTCGCCAGTTGAATTTCATGACACTGCAGCCATGAGCAGGGCTCAACGGTGAGCTCTTAGACCCGCATGCTCATCATGCTTAACACCCCCTAATCCTGCCCATGTCCAGCCCACTGGACTGGCAGTGCTAAGGCCAGGGAAAGTGAAGGGATGGTATTCTTCCGGCCACTCATAAAAGTTCACTTCAAATAAACTAGGTAATCCCCTAAGAGACTGGAGCACTTCTTTGTGCGGACAAACTGTTGGCGAGCAACAGTCATCAACTATCCTCTCCTGAGCTGGAATTTCAAATCTTTCAATGGTCACCTCATAATTTTACTCTCTTGAATTGCTCCCCTTGATGGTGTCTATATATTCTGGGGCAAATATTTTCAGTGTTAATCATGGGGTATATAAACTGAGACTTGATTTCAATAATTTTCATGTCCCAAGACATCCTGAGAGCTGTCATATTTAGTCTAAAGCTGGAAAACGCACAGATGGCCAAAGGGAAGAAATGTGACACATCCACTAACTAGGCTAGGATTCACAATTCTCATGCAAATTGCAAACACATTTCATGATAATTGTACATAAGCAAAATATGCAAATTAGTTGCTGTCCTCTGAGTAGGGATACATTTCCCACAACTTGTCCATGTTGAACAAGTTGACAAGACCCCAACTTAAGGCAAAAAGTTTTTTTAAAAAAAGACTTTGCTATGCTGAATATAGGGACGCAGGTGGCGCTGTGGTCTAAACCACTGAGCCTAGGGCTTGCCGATCGGAAGGTCGGCAGTTCGAATCCCCACAACGGATGACGAATGGTGACTGGTAGAATTTTTATAATGGTTTCCAATGCACTTGTAGATTTTTACTGATGTTTTGTGTATGGTTTCATGTTCTGTACGTTTTAGATTCTGAAATATTGTTAACTATGTTTATAATATTATATGCATCCATACCCTGGGACCATCTGGTAAAGGGTGTGCTGTAAATAGGCTAAATAAATAAATATTAAGAGAGTGCTAATTTTCCATGATGATATAGAAAAAGGTTCAATATACAAAGATATAAATTTATGGGAGTTGTTCTGGAGAGTTTCTAATAAAAATTGTATAAATCTGTTTGTTCACTATTTATATTCCTTTTCTGTCACTTTCAGTCCCTTGTTCCGGGGACTCAGGATGAGTGGCAAAAATTCGACATACAATAGAAAGCTGCATATTTCTATAAAGTAACTATATAATAGCCACAAGCTCCTTCCCACCTCCATGCCTTCATGTTTTGTTATCTATCCTGTTCTGCAAGCACTTGAGGCTCACAAGGAAAGCAGGTAGTATCTCTTAAAGTTATTGTTACTAGGCAAGAGTCAGAGCAAGGAGGTAAAGTCTAGACAATGTAAGAAGGAAGTCACACCAGGCAAGGGCAGATCAAAGCAGTAAAAGTCCATCCAGAAACTCTCTTATGCAAAGATAAGCAGGACCTTGGATAGTTCCAAGTGGAGCTCTTTACTTCTAAGGTAGCTGCATGGAAATGTTGTCCCAGCAGAAAGCTGAAGTCAACTGAAGTAGGGTGGCCTGTAGTGTGGTTGACTCCAACTCCCTAGAGGGGTTGGCTGGATTGTCAAAGGGCTCTTGGCCTTATTTTGCAGTCTGTGAGGCTGGGAGATGGAACTACTGCAGGACACTCACCCTATGAGTCCAAAGATGGTGCCACGACTATCCCTGTTGTGGTATAGATACTTGTCTGTCTGATGACGCAGCCTGAGCCCAATCCGCATCAGAGCTTTCTGCTGTGTACTGCGTGCTGCAAGGTAAAAAGGCTGAGGGCCCTGACTCTTTATTTTCTGTCATTTATTTATCCTGCTGAGCTGGATGTTGTTTTATTGATTTCTCCAGGGAATGCATTTTCATGTTATTGTTTCAGTGTTCATTGCAAACCACCTTGAACATTTTCTTTAGCAGAATGGGCAGGGTGTCAATATGCTGGTGTACAGAAATGCTCTTCATTATTGTTGTGCTTATTATATAAACCCTGGTGAAATGAATAAATTATGTCAATTGGACCTTGAAACATAAGATGGTGTGCAGAAATGTTTTTAAAGAGGTGTGAACAAGAAAAAGGTTGTTAATAATTCAAAGTGTTATTGATGTTTTTATGACAATTTTCACTAAAAATAGGGGCTTTTGAGAGATTATCAGTCTGTTATGGATCTGAAACTCCCCCTGTTGGTATTTGCTGGGCAAATTTTAAAAAACCCAAAAAAGCACAACAACACTAAAACTATGTTTCTACAATGGCTTCCTGAAGCATCTTAGATTTGCACAGGCAGAAGTTATTTATATTGTTGTAGACCTTGAAGAGCTTTTTTTAAAGCAAACATATTGTGGAACAGGAGAAAAGTGGCTGGGATATGCCTTTTACATTCTCCATCCAAACTTCCTCACCCAAATCCATCTTTGTGTGTGTGGAAGCCAGATTTCCATGTGCCTATCATTTATTGGATATAAAAACCACACAGAGACCTCTGGGGTTTGATGCCCTCTAGGCAAATGCCCTTGTACCTTTACATGCACTTCAAAATGTGCATCCCATTGAAAGCAATGCAGGGGGTCATGGAGAGCATCCAGACTCAATGGCAGATTTGATGGACATCTCATTTAAGCCCAGCTCCTCTGTTGTGCAGCACACCTGGAAGTGCTTTTTTTTAGTGCTGCCATGTTGCGTAGTTCATGGGGAGCTGGCCTGGGGACAGACTCTGCAGCCCACCTGCTCTAGCTGGGAAGTGCCCTGTGGCAAATCTCCCACAGATGGAGATGGCCCTGGGGTCACACGCTGGAGGGTCTGCCTTCCCCGAAGTCAGTTCCTTCCATCATGTCATGGTCTCTAATACAGCAAGAGCTGATTCCCACACACAGATTCCAGGGGGTGGAGTGGGCAGGGGGCAGGTGCCTGAGGACACACACATCCCCTGAGTCAAGTTTTCTCCCCTTGGCCACAAAGCCCAAGCTGAAGGGAAGAAGAAGAGTAACATTCTCCTTTCCCTTCCTCCCCCACAGCAAACACTCTGTGAGGTGAGTGGGGCTGAGAGACTTCAGAGAAGTGTGACTGGCCCAAGGTCACCCAGCAGCTGCATGTGGAGGAGCAGGGATGCGAACCCGGTTCACCAGATTATGAGTCCACCGCTCTTAACCACTACACCACACTGGAAGGAAACAGCAAACCACTAGCTTCCTTTCACCCTGCTGGCCCACAGGCTAGAATGCTGTTTTTCCATTGGAGAGTCATTTGCTAGCAGCCTAAAGGCAGTAAGTACACATGCACAGTGGACATCAGTTCACACTATTCTGGGCTAGGGGAGGTTTTGGTGTTTTCTAAAGCAGAATTTGTCAGCATACCAAGGGGGTCCCTCATGCACCCTATGTGCCTTCTTCTTCCCTTGTGTTGCCGTTCTGCTCATCCACATACAATAAATCAACTTTATTAATATATGAAATGGAAGATGCATAGAGGAAAGTTGCTGACAGTGGGGGAAAGGAACCTTTCAAAAAATGGCCACCCCTTACTTCAGTCTGAATTCGTACAGTCCAGAATTCTACCACCTCATTCTTAGTCACATGTAGATCAGCTCCTTTATATGGAATGCCAAACTACCTTGCCTCCTTCATAAGGCTGCAGCTTCTGAAAATTTAAATTATTGAATTCATAGGTACTTAGCAGCTATTTCATTCCAAACTCATTTTATCTTGCATTAGAGCACAACATTCCAGGTTGTACCCAGGTATGGATTCAAGGTTTTCTTGTTTTCATTTCAAGGACTGATATGTGAAGATGCTCAGGTGTTATTAATGCAAGTGACAAAGGCAATAGAAGCCACCAGTAGGTGGCAGCACACAATTGGGAATGGGTGGAGACAAGGTTGAATTGTTTTTGCCCACAGGCAACATCCACACCACCACCTGTTCACAAAAGCACATTTATGTGCCTTGATATAATTTGCAGATACACAGGCACACGAAGCCCCACCAATATGGCAAGTATTGTGTCATTACAGGCTGATGTAGCTGTCCCAACATGTTCCCCATATTCAACATACAAAGCTAGGCTAGTCAGCCTAGACAGCTCAGTCGGCTAGAGTGTGGTGCTGATAATACCAAGGCTGCAGGTTTGATCCCCATATGGGACAGCTGCATGGGACACTGAGGTCCAGCGCAGAGGGCCTTCTGGCGGTTCCCTCACTGCAAGAAGCCAAGTTACAGGGAACCAGGCAAAGGGCCTTCTCGGTAGTGGCACCCACCCTGTGGAACCTCTTCCCACCAGATGTCAAAGAGAAAAATAACTACCAAACTTTTAGAAGACATCTGAAGGCAGCCCTGTTTAGGGAAGCTTTTAATGTTTAATAGGTTATTGTATTTTAGTGTTTTATTGGAAGCCGCTCAGAGTGGCTGGGAAACCCAGCCAGATGGGCGGGGTATAAATAATAAGTTGTTGTTGTTGTTGTTGTCCTGCATTGCAGGGGGTTGGACTAGATTATCCTCAGGGTCCCTTCCAACTCTAAAATTCTGTGATTAACCAGGTTCCTCAGTGACACTTTGCCTAATTTCCCGCTCACATTTTCTAAACAGAAGCAAAGCGTATGCAAAGTTTATGCCAAAACAGAAACATTTTCTGGGGATGTCTAAAAGGAGGAGCCACATCCAGCAGTACAATAGTGGCATTCTGCTAGCACAATGGGACTTCACCTCCCTGTTCTCTCCTCATGTACCACTCCAGAGGCTTCCTAAACTTCATTAAACTTCTTTTCTTTTCAGTTGCATCATTTTTCTCCATTTTCAACTTGAGGAATGTCAGGGTAAAGCCAAACTAAGCTTCCTAAAACTGAAGTGCCCTACAATTCAACAAACTGTGTCCAATATTTACTTGACACTGATCGTAACTGATGTGGGGAGGAAATATTTAACCAAATTATCCATATAAATAACTTGCCTCAGAGGTTGGTTCATACAGCTTGTGTTTGATTTTCTTGATTATTCTGGTAAATGAGTTTAGTGACATAAAAACACAAAACCAGCTATTTGGAAGCCATTATGAGAGAATATTGTAGGGTTGTTTTTTTAGCTGTAACTGCCAGGATTCCTGTCAGGCATGTCCAGCTGCCAGGATTCCAGTCAAATTATGAGACAACAACATTAACTGAAGCAAGAAGAGGTGGTTAATACTACAACCGTCGTGTTATGGTTGTAACTGCTGGTTTGGATTTATTCCCCAAAATTTAGCTGGTATGTTTACCTAATGCTCCATGTACGACTCCATGTATGGCTCACACAGTGGCCCAAATCATTCTTATTCTTTTTCAGTTAACCTTTTCTCCCCAAACATAAAGCCTTCTTTAAAAGATAAGTTTTCAACAACTACCTAGAAGCTAAAATGCTGGACACTTGTCAAGTAGGAAGCTGGCACCATACAGCTGGAACCACAACACTAAAAGGCTGGTTTCTAGTAAGTCATATATAACACCCATTCTGAGAAACGCAATTGGCAAGCAAGGGTACATGGGGCAAAGGGGTCTCAAGCTAACCTGTCCCCAAATTGTATGGGGATTTAAATGCTGAAAGTAAAACCTTGAACTGAACCCAGCACTATACAGTGGTACCTTGGTTCTCAAACTTAATCCGTTCTGGAAGTCCGTTCCAAAACCAAAGCATGTCAAAACCAAGGCACCCTTTCCCATAGAAAGTAATGCAAAACGGATTAATCCATTCCAGACTTTTAAAAACAACCCCTAAAACAGCAATTTAACATGAATTTTACTATCTAACGAGACCATTGATCCATAAAATGAAAGCAATAATCAATGTACTGCACTATAAAATAAATAAGACTGTATTGTAGATGATAAAAATAAAAATTAATTTTTTCCCTTACCTGCACTGATGATAGTCATTGTTTGGATGGGGGGCTTTTATCCATTTCTGCAGTCACACAATCAACCAATCAGTAGCTGAACTGGTTCCACACAGTCACAAAAACAAATTAACTGAAAAAGCCACAAAAACGCAAAATAAATAGCAAAAACAAGCGTGCCGAACTTAATCCATTCCAGAAGTCCGTTTGACTTCTGAAATGTTCAAAAACCAAGGCACAGATTCTGACTGGTGCAGGTGCCCCAGAAACAATAGCCAACAGCCGCATCGGACGTTCGGCTTCTGAAAAACCTTCAAAAACAGGAACCAAGGCGTTTGAGAACCAAGGTACCACTGTATTGGCATCCCATGTGGTTTCCTTATCAGGATGTATTACATGCTGTCAGGAGGACAGCATTCTGCACTAGATGCAAATTCAATGCTATGTACAAGGGAAGTCCTCTAAAAGAGTGGGTAGGTACCCTATCCCTGACCCAGAGCACAGCATGCCTTCAAGAGCACCAACATCAGTTGCGAGAAGTCCTCAATACAGTGTACATTTTCCCTTAAACTGGCTTTATTCAGCTGAACCTGACATGTAACACTGATGGTGCAAAGTGCTGGTGCTTTTTTCCTAGGCATAATTTAGCAACCTGGCTATTTAATAGTAAACAGGATTTGCCTGATTATTTGCCTGCAGATAGCGAATAAACTTTTCTTAAAATGCTGTGCCATAGCTAAGCTCAGTAATGCGAACAGTGTGTGTCGGAATGAGCAAATCGTCAACAGGAAAGCCACTTTTGTAAAACTGTGATGTGTGAAAGCCGAGAAGTCAAACATTAAAACATAATTCAATTTCTTTATGCTCTGTCACTCTCAGCTTGCTTCAGTAAAGCAGACCCTACCATAGGCACAACTGATAAGAACCTTTTCCAGCACCGGCAGACGTATAGTGGGGACAACAATTTTTAAAAAGAAATGTGAGAGTTTTCTAAGGGACATTGTCCCTTTGTTTAAAAAAAACGAGGCCACACCAGGGGTGGGTGGAGGAGGTGGAATCTGCTGTGCTAAGGAAGCATGCAGATAATCACTCCAGTCAGCGAAACCGCTTCCAAGTTTAGGATTGTATCCAACTAAGTTATGCAAGGAGTAAACCCATTGGAATTCATGATCCAGCGGCCTAGGTTTTTTTGTCTAGCTCTGTAAGGATATATATTTTCAGAAAGATTGGGTTATATCCCATTGCTGCCCTTCAATATTGCAGCCCTCAGCAATCAGTCCTAAAGAGTGAGAGGATCCTCCAGAATAAGGTGGAAGGTGACCTGGGAGTCAGCAAAAATCCCCTCCCTCCTTTTCCAGGAGAGGAGGTGACTGCTGACTCAAGATTCCTCATGTTGAGGATTAAATTCCACCCACTGATATTTTTCTCACGCAATTTTCTTTCTTATTTTTATCATTATGAAAATTGACTCAGATTTTGATTTTGTATGTGGAAACGTCAAAAAGTTTGTATTAAACACATTTATATACAGTGGTACCTTGGGTTAAGAACTTAATTCATTCTGTAGGTCTGTTCTTAACCTGAAACTGTTCTTAACCTGAGGTACCACTTTAGCTAATGGGTCCTCCCGTTGCCACCGGATCACGATTTCTGTTCTCATCCTGAAGCAAAGTTCTTAACCCAAGGTACTATTTCTGGGTTAGCAGAGTCTGTAACCAGAAGCGTCTGCAACCTGAAGCGGCTGTAACCCGAGGTACCACTGTATGGCCATTTCTTTTTGTAGCGTATGTTTGCAATGTTTTTCTATAACAATTACTTACAGAGCAATTCTAGGCATGTTTACCTCTGAGTAAGTGGATCCATGGCTGCAATCTTACAGCTCAATCCTATGCATGTCAACTTAGAGCAAAGTCCCATTGAGTTCAACTGTGGGGCTAACCCACAGGCAAGAGGATATAAGATTGCAGCTGTAGTCCACATACTAGATGGTCTCTTATCAATGTTCTTCAGTTAGTTCATCTTCATGTTGACAAAGCATGTTTTTGCCATGAAGGAAGAAAGGCTGAAGAGGCACAAAGGAAGTGGGGGAGTTGCATTTCACAAACTGATTTGAACTAACCAGCCACTGCAGAGGGTGGGAAGGAAGACAGCCCCCACCCTAATGATGCCTGAGATATGGGAAAGGTTTATGTTCTGTCAAGCATTCATTGAGACATGGTGTGTGTGTGTGTGTGTGTGTGTGTGTGTGTGTGTGTGTGTGTGTGTTGCAAAGCAGTCTGCAAAATTTTAAAGACAATGTACAGAATCAATAAAACAGAAGAACAACAGAAGGGTCTTTTTAGTAAAAGAAAAAAAGAAAAGCCAACTAAATGAAACATTCTAAAAACATCATTTGAAATGTAATTATTTAAGGTCTGTCATTAAAAACAGACACATGGAAGGACTGAACAAGGGCTAATTGGCTTTAGGGGCATGTTTGGATTATGGAAAGTCACTGGACTGGAAAAAGTGGCCATTTACCATTGATGCATTTTATTCTTTCCCTCAGAGCCCTCTTTTTACAGTTTCAGCTCTTAGCAAGAAATCCTTTCCTTAAAAGTCCAGTGCAGATAGCCCTACCAAGCAGCAACTACTTAATAAGCCAATGGTTTGGTTGGATACATTGTTGTCCCACTACTACACCCAGGATGTCCAGAACCTGTTTTGGCTTCCAGCCTTATGCAAAAAAACATTGGGCATGTATGCACAAACAAAGCATTCTAATGATCTGACAGCAAAGCCTATTATTCAGTAGACTACAGATTGAATTGTTCCAGCTTCTAATAAATCCATGTGTGCTAGATTGTGGACCATCCATAAAATGGATGGCTTATTTCCAGAATTTGGTAGCATCTTTAATCTACTTGAGATTGCCAGTCATCTGCCAGTCATCTGGCCAATTTGTGTTCCCCAGTTCGCTGCATGTATGGTTTCAGACCCGTCAAATGAGGTTCTATGTGCATATATACATTCCTGGCGCTTCCCATGGCTGATTCTTCCTTCTTTCTCCATCCTAGTAGTGATGCTTTTGAGCAAGAGGGGACTTCCATGCACAAGCTCACAGGATTAAGTACAAGCACATAGGCCCTATCACACCTGAAGAACATGGTCTCAACTGGGCCATGAGAGAGATACATTCCCCCCCCCCTTTTATAGCACCCTCTGAAGCAGGGCAAACATAAGAACATGCTTCTTCACACAGTTCATAGTTAATAAAAAACATTTTTCTTATGGCAATATAAATCCCAAACTTTTTTTAAAAAATCAGTTTCATTCCCTTTTTTCAACTTCCCACTTTATCTTCCTTAGCAAGAGTGAAAGTATATTTCTTTAAGCTGCAAAAATCACCTAGGGTTTTCCTTCCTTCCTTGTTGAACATTACTTTTAAAAATAAATTCTTTCCCCAGGTTTTGTTCTTCCTTGAATGTGGAATACATAAACACATTCACATTCTGCCTCACATTGCTTCAGTGGAACTCACTGACTCATATCCTAAGAGAACTAATTCTGAAGAAAATAATAAGAGTGCCACAGAAATTTCGAATTGCATAAGTGAGTTTAAATGACTGTGATGCACCAAATGATCTTAAAAACTCTAAAAGCTGGAATTTTACAGGATCTACTGACTACGCTTCAAATAATGTCACATTGAATATGTATTGCACTAAAATGTTTCTACATCTGCTTTAGCTTCATCAGCTCAGAAGTCGAATGGAATCTGTTCCGGAAGTTTGTTCGACTTCCAAAACGTTCGGAAACCAAAGCGGGGCCAATTGGAAACCACAGAAGCTCCGTCCAACGTTCAGCTTCCCAAAATAGTTTGCAAACCGGAACAGTCACTTCCAGGTTTGCTGCATTTGGGAGCCAAAACGTTCGAGAACTAATCTGTTCAAAAACCAAGGTGTGACTGTACAGTGGTACCTTGGTTTACAAACAATCTGTTCCGGAAGTCCGTTCTTAAACCGAAAGCATTCTTAAACTGAGGCACACTTTCCCTAATGAGGCCTCCTGCCGCCAGTGCCCTTCCACCGTTCGGATTCCGTTCTTAGACCAAGGTAAAGTTCGCAAACCAGGACACTGCTTCCGATTTTGTGGAGTTTGTAAACCGAATAGTTCATAAACAAGGCTGTTCTTAAACTGAGGTACCACTCTACTGAATTCTGAGATTTAGGACAAATCCCCACTGTGGCTTCCAAATCATAGAAGTAATGCCACCCTCTCTAAAAGCAACCTTAGAATCAGCCTCAGATGAAACGAAGAAAAGCAGCCTAATAACAGAAATAGAATTTAACACAAACAACTAATTAATTATGTGACTAGAAAATACATGCATCTGGCACCTAGAGTTTTAAGTTTCCTTCACTATTTTTGACCTGAATGCTATGAAAAAGCAAGTCGGTACTCCCAATTGTTTCAGGAGTGAGGAAAGGTCACAGGTGTCAAGAGAACTTGGACTCCTAAGAATTCCTCATGGGACCCATGAAGGCTAACACAAGATCACATGAAAAGATGCCTGGTGCCAGCTTGCAGCCTCTCATATTATGCTGCTTAGTTTTAAAATGAGAGGTGTGCACTCCACACAGGCAGCAGGACAGGCAAAGGGCTGGTGTTGGGTGAAAGCTCTGGCAAGTATAGGGATCCTTGAGGTCTGTGCCTTGAACTGGTGTGGAGGAAGCAGGAAATATTGCTTTGCTGATCAGGCAAAGGCAGAGTGCCAGAATCCTACTATTTATATTAGGCCTGGCAATCCAGAGGCTTCCCAGTGCCCAACAATTGCACTGGCTCACATTGCATCCCAACATCTCTATGCCTTAAGTGGGCTCTGAGACTTTAGTACACATCATTCATGGCAGCTCATTAGTAAAATTAATATTATTTTTAGCATAAAGGCATCAAGGGCGGTCTCTCTGTCCATCCTACTTGGAGCAGACTAATGAAATGACTCTGATCTGATGTTGCCAACCCATTACCCTAAAAAGAGACATGTGGCTTTATTAAATACATAACATAGGAATATTTGGCAGGTGCAACTTCTCTAAATGCTGAAATGGATAGGAAAAGCAGCATCTGCCAAGCTTCTCTGTCATGCAGCTATTATTAAAGAGACAGGAGCCCTTTTTGGATCAAGTGCTGACAAGCTAATTTGCCCTCCAGTCATCTGAGTGTAACTAACTTGCTTATAGCAGCAGTTTTAAGATACAAGCTATAGAGCTTGCATTTTCCCCCTACGGCTTCTGAAATGCAGCCACATTTTGTACATTATTAGGGGACTTGGGACCACATCTCCTTTAAAGAAATACAAGGAACCATCACAGCTGTATTTGAATTGTGGCCTTTGCCAAATTCTTTCCGCATAGATATTTGCGTATGCTGGACTTTGCAATATATTGATCTCCTCAATAGAGAGTTGTTGCGCATATTTCTTCACCTATAGTTGCAGCTAGCCAAATGTTCACTTTACACTGTAGGTGACACAATGGCAAGTTTCTTTTTTATTCTGACTTGGGAAGTCGAAGTGCTAAACCATGGCAGCAGAACTTTGTATAGTTGGAAGAGTCAAAGGACAATGCTCTTCCTGTGTGCTGAGCAGTAATTCTTTGAGTTCAGTGGGGCTTACTCTCAGGGAGGGAGATCTAGGACTGAAGGCTTTGGCTACACTCCAATACATCTATCTGAGAATTAAGTCCCACTGAACTCAAGACAATATGACTTACTTCTCAGTACACTGATAGAGCGTTTCGCTGTTAGTCTACCAGGATCGGGTTCTCAAGCTTCTGGACAGAACTGCTGGTGTATTTTTATTCTTTTCGTTGATCTTATTTTATTCTCCTTGTTTTTCATAAAAAGAAATCTACAAGCCTGAATGTGAATCTCCATTAATGGTCCAGCCTTTTGACATTCATCAGGGTTTTTGTGAGTTTAGTACAAAGAAAAATCGCAACTTTGCCGCAAGACATTTGAAGTCCTAGAAATTAAGCTAGCAAAACCTCCTACACACATTCTTTTTCCATCCAAGAAATTGTCAGTTTGTATAAGCATGTAGCTTGCTGCAGGAAGATGCTGAGGTGACTGCAGAGATGTATTATTTCATGTTGACTCAATTGTCAATAAAAGCTAATATTTTATTTCACTAAAGCAAGTTTCTCAGCACTTTTGTCTTGCACTAGTCAGAGCATTGGTACTTTTAGATATGCAGTCCCATTATACTCCCATTTCATGTCAATAATCATCAGATGATGACAGACATTACATTTTAAGTGCAGTATAGTTGGTTTGAGAGTTCTTCCCTGCACTCACTCTAAGGGTGCTTCTAGGCTGTCACTGTTTGGGGGCGAGATTCAATCAACCATGCAAATTCAGTCTGGGCAATTAAAGATGATTTGCTGCAATTGTGCAGCAATACTATAGTCCCACCCCAATGATTTTTTTCTTAAGTAAACTGATGGGAAAACACACTGGAAAGTGTTGGATAACTCTTGTTACTATGGCTCCCACCCATCCCAGACAACATGGTCAGGGATTATGAGAGTGGGAATCCAGCAACCTCTAGATGGCAACAAGTTCCCTCTCCCTGGTGTACACAAAACAAAGCCTCCATCAAGCAACTGTCAACATTATTGGCAGTCTCTGGTCTCAGTATTCTAGAGTAACAGCTAGCAAGACATGTGGCACCTGCAGCTGAATGAATGAATCAAGTCTGAAATTGAGTTCTCAGAAGGTGAGGGGGGGATCAAAATTAAATTAAATAAGCAAATAAGCAAAAATCCTGACATAACAAGAAATTGCCTTAGGAGAGGCAGTGCTTTCTAATAACCTATAGTACAATTTCAGCGTCTGCATGTAGATTTCAGATTGCATCCCTCAAGCCCCACATACCCCTGAGAGGTTAAAAGCCTTTATCTCTGAGAAATGATAGTGATGATTCACACCTTCTTATTCCTTCAGACCCTTCAGCTTCCACAGCCAGCATGCCTAGAGTTGTGCATGATTGCATCCTTTAAGCTAAACAGCGTCATACTCTTTTCTTTTTCCCACGGCCCCCAGAATGAGCCACCAATGAACTAGTAACCCCTTTCACATCAGTAACCACAATGTTGTTATTTTTGAACTGAAAACAGGGCTGATTATTCATTAGTAATCATGCATTTTTTTTCCTGCCTGTGTTGACTAGTTAGATATTTGATAGCCCTCCACAGGTCCTTAACATCCATCTTCACTAGGAGGAAGAAGGAAAAGGTAGTGGCAGTACTAGGCATAGACAGCACTTGCTGGTGAGCAACAAGCTTTTAGAGACTACAGTGGAGGGTCCCTACTCAAGCAGAAGACTTTTGTTAGCTTGATCCAATACCTCCAAGACGCCAAGGGGACTCCCAGCCAGTCAGTATTTGCAGGTGGGATTCAGTCACATACTGGCAAATTCAGGTTGCACAATTAAAGTTGATTTGGAAGTTTTGCACAGCAAACCCGCTTCCTCTCAGAATCAGACTTTGTGTACTAGAAAGTGTGGGGTAGTACTTGCTTGGTGCAACATCATATAACTTAGATTAACATCTCTGGCCAAATGTCACAGGCGGTGGTTGAACAGAACACTCTCTCTTGCACACGCACACACACACACACACACACACACACACACACACTTCATTTTAAAGGTTAAACAACAATTCATATATAACAATTGGAGAGAGTGTGGAGAGAGTCTCTTCCTTTAAATTCCTAAGAGTTTATCTGAGTGAAGACCTTACTTGGAAAATCAATACAACCCAGGTGGTTAAGAAAGCCCAACAGAGACTCCATCTCCTCAGAGTATTGCGAAAGAAAGATGTCAATCAACATTTGATGATCTCCTTCTACCGGTCCACAATAGAAAGTGTCCTTTTATACTGCATCACGGTGTGGTACGCTGGTTTGACATCAACTGATAGGAAGTGCCTACAGAGAGTGGTGAATACAGCACAATATATTATGGGCTGTCCCGTGAATCCACTGAATGAAATAGCAGAAGAACGTTGCTTCAGGAGAGTGAGGAAAATTCTCAGAGATGATTCACACCCTGGGTACTTTCTTGATCTCCTGCCCTCAGGCAGAAGATATAGAAGTATGTTTAGTCGCACCAACAGGGTAAAGTACAGCTTTTATCCATGGGCTGTTAGGCTGCTGAATGAAAAGATAACAAGAGGGCAACTGACTTTTGGGTTTGGTGGGTGTGCATCAGTAAACAAGAGGAATTAAGACTAAGAGAGCTGAGTGGGGGGTGCTCATGTACTCTCACTGTATACAAGTTGTACAAGTGACAATAAAGTATTTCAATCATAACAAATAACCCTCCCCTTTAGTAACTAGGATGGAGCACAGACTATAGCCATATTGCACAACACACCAAAGAAAAGAGAGGATCCAGATTCTCCAATACAATAAAAGTAAAATAACACAGTATCAAAAATCAAACCAGCCAAAAGATTAGATATGCTATAGGAAGTGCCCATCTCATTCATATGTGTAATAAAACTGCAAATATGTCCATGGCTCCCCCACTTACCTCCTTGCCATTATTAGCTCGTCAGTTTTTCATTTAAAGCAATCTGCCATACCTTTTGGTAACATATCGTAAGACCCATCCCTTTCAAAATCTGGCAACCACCAACCTAGCTGCTAGCAGTTAAGTGTCCAATTAACAATCTAAAGTGAACATTCCATTTTTCACCTTGAACGAAACTATTCCATCTCCAGCAGAGCCCATCCTGGGATCTGCTGCTAAACCATCCTTCGATTGCCAGGGTTTGGGGTCATTTATTTGCCATTGTGGAAATCATGTGCACAGTATGCCTGTGTGAATATCCTGATCCATGCAGTCACTTCTGTGTGACTGTCTTTCCCATAATAGCCTGAGAGGCTTGACGTGGTCACCTGTGTCTACCATCTATGCCCATATCCTCAAATACAGCTGTCTTGTTTGTGGACTTTATTTCCTTGCAGGGAAGTGGTTGTAGGTTTGGTGGCACTGCAGCACGCATGTTCGCTGAACTATTATGTCCACAGGACTGAAAGTGCAGCAGAACAACATAGTTGAGCAAGTCATCATACATTAAACTTCTGCTCATGTTCCAGGTAGTTAGCTAACAAACTGGAGCTGAAGCTGCTCTGTCTATTGTGGAAGGGCAGGAGGGAGCACTTGAAAGTCACCAGGCACCTTAAAATGTCCCCCCCCCCTTTTATTTATTTCATGCTTATCCCAGCTACCCCCAAGGAGCTCAGGGTGGCACACAGACATCATTTCCTCCACCCACATTTATCTTCACAACAACCCTGTGAGGTGGATTAGACTGAGAGATAGTGACTATCCCAAAGTCATACAGGGAGCTTCATGGGTGCGTGGGGATTTGAACCTGTGTCATCCCAGTGCTGCTTCAAGGTCACACCCACATTTAAAACACTCTTATACTAGAGTCATGACTTCCCTGAAGGAATCCTGAGCACTGCAGTTTGTTAACGATGCCAATAATTGTTAGGAAAACCCCTCACAGAGCTGCAAATCCCATAACTCGTAACAAACTACAGTTCCCAGGATTCTTTGGGGGAAGCCATGACTGTGAGAATGGCAGAAGAGAGAGAGCTTTACATGTATGGTGTGGATGTGACCCAACAGTCTATCTCAGGGGTCTGCAACCTTTAAGACAAAAAGAGCCACTTGGACCCATTTCCGAACGGAAAAAAAAACCTGGGAGCCGCAAAACCATTGTGACATTTAAAGCATGCGCGCCGCTGCCCTCTGATCTGACAGCGGGCGGGAAGGTGACGTTGGGACGGTGCGTGACTAATGCACGCACCGCCCCCAAGCGACATCACAGCCAGTACAGCACCCGCCACAGTGGGGAGTGTCGGGGCGCACAATGCGCCTCCTCCCCTCACTAGTATCCGCCCCGGAGCCGCGGCAAAGGTGTAAAAGAGCCACATGCGGCTCCGGAGCCGCAGGTTGCAGACCCCTGGTCTATCTACTGCCTTGCCTGCCACTTTTTTTCAATAGCTCCACATGGTGCTAATTAACCTGAAAACCAATAGATAGTGACTCTACCACATTCAGGAGGAATGAAATACGTGGGGTTGATATAGCATGCATTTTTGAACAAAATTATCTCTCTGACAGTTTGTGCAATTGTTAGCAAATATTTTACTTGCTGAATAAATGTCAATTAAAATCTCAATTAAACTAATGCACTTCCCCAAACCATTCTTTAAACTGCTGGCAAATACTTGAACAACACATGGGAGAAGAGTGATAGGTTAATTATGTAATTTCATGTAAATAAAATTCTGCATTCAGCTGTCATCTGCCGTCTCAGAGTGTGTACAAAAGTACCCTTGATAATTCTGCCCTCGCTGCTGAGAGACAGTCCTTCCCTGGCACGCCTGAAAAGCAGAGATACTTTTCATAACAGTTGCAACTGGAAAAAGAAATCCATGTTATGTTGAATAGTGTGGTTCTAGGGATCCCTTCCAGCTGGCCAGGTTTACACAACAGAGTGTAGTAGCCATATTGGAGGGAAGTTGAGTTTATTTTATCAAAGTTATGACTGACCTGGATTATCAAGGGCCGCCTGCCCTATTCCTAATCTTAAGCAGGAAGTTATTTATTACAGAATATACACCATATTTTTAGCACATCAAAATATAAAGCATAACTATAATTATGAGCAACTTGCAGCCCCTGGCTTAATTTCATGTGAGTAGGCAAGGAAGGAAAAATGGTGAGGAGTGGAGAGGAGAGGGAGAAAGAACTGGCTTCAGGTGCCACACACTGCCAGCAATGTGGTTCTTGACAGAAGGGAAAAAGTTCCGCTGGTGTGTTTGCACCTCTTCTACCCAGTAAGCAGCAGCAGTGACTCAGCTGTCAGGAGGTGAGGGGAGCAGCACCATCCCACCGTCCCATCTTCTACTTTATGCCAGCAAATTTAAGTTAAACAGTTGAAGTTGATTTTGTTCTCATGGGCAACAAACTGACTCCTCCCCCCAAAATTTGACTTTTTGTGATAAGGAAAGTGTCAGGAATGCCTTAGGAAGGGGGAGATAATAATTGCTCCACACAATGTCGCATCACCTGAAGACGAATTCCTGAAAACAAATCAGAATGAATGCTCAATAAACAGCAGTCATCACCTAACCTCCTTGCAAATTCGGTGCAAACGCATGAGGATAATGCTTCACAGACATGTCATCTGAAAGCAGCCTATCTACTTAGACGCAATCTCCACCAAGTTCAGTGGGCCTTTCTCCCAGGTAAGTGTACAGTTCTGTACAAATATACTTCCAATGCACTCTTATGCATATATACTTGGAAGCAAGCCCCACTGAGTTCAGTGGGGCTTAGTCCCAGGAACGGTGTGTGCAGGATTGCAACTTTAATTACCAGCCATTGGAGACCATGAAGCACACCTTGGATGACATTGGGCCAGTCTTCTTGGGCTGCCTTGGGTTGTTGTGAGGTTAAAAGAGAGAGCCATGTTATGCCACCTTGAGCTCCTTGAAGGTAATGTTGATCATAAATGTTCATAAACAAATGTTCTGTTAAGCTTGAAACCCTATTACTGCACACTGTCCAGATTGAATATTGGCATATTGTAGCAACAATCCCATTTCAATTTAAGAAGATGGGGAGAAAAGGCAGCTGTCGCCCCATTATGAACTGCTTGAAACCCAATCCCATTTACTTGTCTCCCATGGGTGACCTGGCTAACCTTGCAAGTGACAGCTCTGTTTATAAATACCCAAGACTCACGAGGTTGTCCCTTTCCCACTGTCACAGCTAATTAACTCCTAGGGATAATGATGGGAACTATTTTATTTCACCATCCCCAAACACGGACCCATATGGAGCGGGTCTACCTGAATGAGCTGAGAAAACCTCCCCTACTTCCTCCACAAATAGAGATGTACCAAAATGTTGGAGGGTGTGCAGGAGGCATGACTAATGCTGGACACCCATCACTTGCCTAAGCACTGAGGCTTGTGATTGAAGGGCTTACTTACAAACACACACACACAACACACACACACACACAACACAAAGAGCAAGAAAAGGGGAAGGAATGTGTGAGCCTTAACAAAAAAACCATCTCAAAGATATTTAGACAATAGATATTCTAATAATGATTGATGTCTTCATTTATTTTTTAGTGAAGAACACACCATCTTTATACTGAAAATATTTAGAAATGTGTTGTATGGTTAAAGAAGCTTGCATTTAAAAAAAAAGGATTAATTGGTATGCTTTCAGATTTCAACATGACTATCCCTATATTTGCTATGAATTGAAAAGTAACATTGGCATCAAATTGGCAGCCCACTGCCCTATTTAATCCTCCTGCCAACAACCCATTTGCAATATCTCAAGGACCCATTCACAAGATAAAGTCTCTGCCTAGCAGCACCTCCAGTTTATCTAGTCAAGGCTTCCTCAACCTCAGCCCTCCAGATGTTTTGAGACTACAACTCCCACGATCCCTAGCTAGCAGGACCAGTGGTCAGGGATGATGGGAATTGTAGTCTCAAAACATCTGGAGGGCTGAGGTTGAGGAAGCCTAATCTAGTCCATCCAATCACAGGAATGCATGTTCACACAGTGCTTTCACAAAAGAACCTCAAGATGACTTACAACAAGAACATCAAAATATAATGAATTATAAATATAAATATATCACATATTTAATTAAATTGAAATATAAAGATACGAACAGTATAAGAACACTAGATTAAAAAGATTGTGGGGATGACTTTTCTTTTCTTTTATAGCAAGGAAGAAAACAGATGACTTGATTCAAATGGGTTTGCTTTTTCTGAAAGCAATAAAGACACAAGAGAGGAGGCCCTAGATTCATATCCCCCATATTCACTCACCTATGAATCTTGCCAGGCGACGCTGGGCCAATCTCTCTCTGCCCATAGCCTGCCTCACAGGGTTTCTGTAAGAATAAAAGGGGTAGAAGGGAATCAAAGAACTAGAAGGAGTCTTATGGGCCACCTAACCCAACCTCCTCTTTGATGGACGAAATCCTGAGCTAGAACATTTGCAAGAGAATTATGCTCCAGCTTGGAGAACTCCTGCCATGAGGAGGCCAACACCCCACAAAATAATTGACCAAACTGGTCCCAACATAACAACAACAACAACAACTCTACTGCTTCACCAAAATCTACCCTCCTGTAACTTAAGTCCATTTGATACAGCTCTGCTTTCTACAGTAGCAGAGAGCAAGCCTTTGCCCTTTTCTCTATGACAGCCCTCCAAGTATTTGAAGAATGCATCACACAAACCCTTGTGGATGTCCTCTTTTCCTATACACAAACGACACGGGCATTTTTGGTTGCTAGCAAACAAATCAAGCACACTTGTAGTTGGTTTTCACCCATTCAAACTAACCATCAATTTCTCCAGAAAGCGGTTAAAAAAGAATAATAAATAGCAAAAACAAGGCAGTGTTTAGATGATGTAAGTGAACCGAGTGAGAACAAACACCACCTGCTGTATCCTAGAAACTGATTTTTCAATCCAAGACTGCTTTTAGAACAGCATTTATTCAGAGAAGATTAGAGCAGCCTCCCCTAACCTGACATCCTGCAGATATTGGGAATTCATCCCTTCACCTGCCAGGTGGAGGGCACCCAGGGCACCAGGGTCAAGAAGGCTGGCGGAGGACAACTGATTCAGATGATAAAGCAAAAAACCCTCCCCCAAATGATCTTTACAGACCAACTATGGTCACATCCATACCATACATTTAAATGACATGTTGTTGTTTTTGTTGTTTAGTTGTTTAGTCGTGTCCGACTCTTCGTGACCCCATGGGCCAGAGCACGCCAGGCACTCCTATCTTTCACTGCCTCCCGCAGTTTGGTCAAACTCATGCTGGTAGCTTTGAGAACACTGTCCAACCATCTTGTCCTCTGTTGTTAAATGACATAGTTTCCCTCAAAGAATCCTGGGGCTTGTAGTTGGTTGAGGTTGTTGGGCACTGCAGCTCTGTGAGAAGTAAACTACAGTTTCCAGAGTTCTTTGGGGGAAAACCATGCACTTCAATTTATGATTGAAGCATTAAAGCATTGCCTGTGTTTGCAAGTCACAGCAAACCATAGTTAATGGTTTATCATGAACACCAAGTCGACTCTTGACTATGCTACCACTCAGTGGATTTGTAACTGGCTGACTGACCGAACCCAAAGGGTGCTCATCAATGGTTCCTCTTCATCCTGGAGAAGAGTGACTAGTGGAGTGCCACAGGGTTCTGTCTTGGGCCCGGTCTTATTCAACATCTTTATCAACGACTTGGATGATGGACTCAAGGGCATCCTGATCAAATTTGCAGATGACACCAAACTGGGAGGGGTGGCTAACACCCCAGAGGACAGGATCACACTTCAAAACGACCTTGACAGATTAGAAAACTGGGCCAAAACAAACAAGATGAATTTTAACAGGGAGAAATGTAAAGTATTGCACTTGGGCAAAAAAAAATAAATGAGAGGCACAAATACAAGATGGGTGACACCTGGCTTGAGAGCAGTACATGTGAAAAGGATCTAGGAGTCTTGGTTGACCACAAACTTGACATGAGCCAACAGTGTGACGCGGCAGCTAAAAAAGCCAATGCAATTCTGGGATGCATCAATAGGAGTATAGCATCTAGATCAAGGGAAGTAATAGTGCCACTGTATTCTGCTCTGGTCAGACCTCACCTGGAGTACTGTGTCCAGTTCTGGACACCACAGTTCAAGAAGGACACTGACAAACTGGAACGTGTCCAGAGGAGGGCAACCAAAATGGTCAAAGGCCTGGAAACGATGCCTTATGAGGAACGGCTAAGGGAGCTGGGCATGTTTAGCCTGAAGAAGAGGAGGTTAAGGGGTGATATGATAGCCATGTTCAAATATATAAAAGGATGTCACATAGAGGAGGGAGAAAGGTTGTTTTCTGCTGCTCCAGAGAAGCGGACACGGAGCAATGGATTCAAACTACAAGAAAGAAGATTCCACCTAAACATTAGGAAGACCTTCCTGACAGTAAGAGCTGTTTGACAGTGGAATTTGCTGCCAAGGAGTGTGGTGGAGTCTCCTTTTTTGGAGGTCTTTAAGCAGAGGCTTGACAACCATATGTCAGGAGTGCTCTGATGGTGTTTCCTGCTTGGCAGGGGGTTGGACTCGATGGCCCTTGTGGTCTCTTCCAACTCTATGATTCTATGATTCTATGATTCTTAGTTCACTCCTTCCATGGTGAAAGAAACAGGAGCATGTACAGGTGCAGGTGCTTCTAGATCATTGGGAGTTGAACTCTCCCAATTCATTTTTACAAAATGACAGTGAATATATAGTGAGTCGGGAAAATTATTACTAAGGCTTGACTTCCAGACCAGAAACCACAGGAAATATACCTGTTTCCAAGATTCACCACAAATCTGAAACAGTTTCATAAAGGAATGTGAACCACAAAATTTGGATGGTCTGCCAATTCCCATGGATTTGCAGTCCAAAAATCTAGGCTAAACTGCCTGTTAAGTTTCTTACAACCTTAAAAGGAATAGTGGGGTTGCGGGGGGGGGGGGGGCTGTGGCAATCCTAGTGATGTGGGGGTTCCTGTATTAATAGAAGTCAACATAGTGATGTTATATATTGCAACACTGCCAGCAAGCCTTGCAAATGTAGACTGGCATTTTTTATTTTTTATTTGTAATTTAAGTGGTAAAGAAGAGATTCCATCACTACAGAACTGTGACACAGACACTGGGGAGCAGGAATGGGTGAGAAATTCAATTTGGTTCACATTTAAAGTTGAACTTGCCTGAGTTGCACTTCCCAGAGCAATTGATTGACATCTGTCTGTCTTGGGAGAAAATAGAGAGCGAGCCTTTGGGGTGATGTCCAACTGATAGAAAGTTGCAACGCCTACTTGTGGCTGTAGAGACATGTTCTGTTGCAGGTGCGGCAGATGAAGGTGTCTGGTTCTGCTGCTGCAGATGTGCCATGGTGTGTATTTTCTCTTTGCTCCTCCCAGTGGTCATTCCTCATCTGGTCATCACTATGGATGCATGACCTTTCTGTCTCCAGGCACTCTGGTCATCTGCAAGGGATTCCCAGCCTTGTGCATTCCCTAAAGCAATACACAAACCAAAACACAGCCATTCTTCAAAAGGTGCACTTCTCCAAATGTTGCAGTGCCATTCTCCAGCCAAGTAAGGCATACAAAAATGTGCACACCAGAGTAGAGTGTGCATTAAAATGTATGCGTTTGTTAAAACAAAATACATTTTGTCAGAGGAAAGTACATGTAAAAATTGTGCACTCTGGGTAAAACGGCATGCCAAAATGTGTATATTTGCACTAAAATGCAGATGAATTTTCACGACCACTTCCTTTTTTAAAAAGTTGCAGACCGGTACTGGAAAAATGAGAAACTGAAATCAACTAATTTGCCCATCCCTAATAGGGAGTTTCCTCCCAGTAGAAATGACAGCAGGATTTGAACTGAAACAGGAGACTGCAATTCTGGGCAAGGTCTTGGTTTTGTCTTGGAAGGCATCTTTGTGAATCAGCAGAGCAGGCATTACTGAATATAAGCCAGCTGAATGTAGTTCCGGGAAGGCTGTAGAAATGCCAGTTTGAAGCCATCAAAGGAACTGCACTCGGCTAAATACAAGTGCAGCAGTTTAAGCAGCTCCTGGGTTGGCCTGCTTTGCACGTAAGTTCAGTATGTGGCAGCCACTTCACCACCACCGCACAGAGAACATCAGAAAGAATGCCAGCAAAGGATTAGCCTTTAACATCTTGATGATGGCAGAAGCTATGGGGGTGTGCACATGGGAGAGTGATCACCATGCAGAGGTGGAAATAAGCAGCAGCCACACTATGAGTGTGCCTGGAGAACTGCCTATGCAGCTTGCCAAATCCTGTGATTGATTTTGCAGAAACGCTGTCTGTAGACACTTTCAGCTGAAGCAGAGATCAGCAGAAAACACAGCCGCCCACCTCATCTTTGACAATTACCACTGAGCCATCCAGTCTACCTCTACTAAAAAAAAAAAAAAAAAGCCTTGTAGTATCTTTGTTGCTCTTATTCCATCTGTGAAACATTAGCATTTACCCACATCTCAAGTGTGATTTCAGGCTTCATTTGAAAAGAGAGTTTCGAAATTCTATATAATGGAAAAGAGTTTTTCTGTTATAATATCAAATAAAATATTTCTGCTTCTGTTCCATTTCCATAGATCAGGGGTGGAGAACCTGTGGCTCTCTAGACATTGTTGGATTCCCATTCGCATCAGACCCAGCCAACGTGGCCAATGGCCAGGGGTGATGGGAGCTGGAGTCCAAGAACATCACAGATTCTTCAACCCTGGCCTTCGGGTAACAACACTACTGCCATATATGCACTAACCTTATGCCAGCACTCTGTATCTGAGTACACCTGTTAACTTTGGCCACTGAACAATTATTACCCACTATAGGCATGTGCCATTTTCAATCATGAATATAGCAGTGGCCACATAAGCTTCTGCTGCTCTAGTCCCTTAGTAATTGTGTTAAATAACTACACATTAATTGTTGCTTCTAGAAAAAAAATAAAAGGAAAAGAATCTTAGATGCCAAGTTTGGGACAAGTACTCTTTGGTGAGAGAAGCCCAGCAGAGATGCATAAATATGCAGCAAAGTTAAGCATGAAAATATAGACTAAAACCTTCAAGATATGCCCTTTCAAGTGAGTTCCAAAACTGTCCCCTTTAAAAGTTCCTTCCAAAGTTTCCCCTACTCCGGCATAGGAAAATAACACAAGTCTGGTAAATTGAAAAATGATTTACTTACAAACTCTCCAAAGATCAGATTCATATGGTTTTCCGTACATCAGTCAGAAAAGTTGCACAGGCAGTAAAATATAGTTTAGCTACAAAGTGGTAAAAGTTCCTGAACTATTGGTATAGGAACACAAGAGAGGATTGTGAAAGCCATGTGGCTGAGCTGGAACAGTCAGCTCAGACCTCCTCACACACTGAATTCTCAGGTAGACAGGAGGCAACAAAGCCTTGATTACCTATTTCCTCCCAAGATAAGGGGAAGTGACATAGCTAAGTCTGGAAGGACAGCTTAGTCTGTGGTTTTAACCCCTTCATGCATTAATTAGACCTAAACATGTTGTTTCTAAAGGGACATGGGTGGCACTGTGGTCTAAACCACAGAGCCTAGGGCTTGCTGATCAGAAAGTTGGAGGTTCAAATCCCCACGACGGGGTGAACTCCCATTGTTCAGTCCCAGCTCCTGCCAACCTAGCAGTTCGAAAGCACATCAAAGTGCAAGTAGATAAATAGGTACCACTCTGGCGAGAAAGTAAACTGGTTCGCCAGAAGCTGCTTAGTCATGCTGGCCACATGACCCAGAAGCTGTCTGTGGACAAATGCCAGCTCCCTTGGCCAGTAAAGGGAGATGAGCACTGCAACCCCCGAGTCATCCGCAACTGGACTTAATGGTCAGGGGTCCCTTTACCTTTACCTTTTATGTTGGTTCTATAAGACTATGTATCCTACAGTAATTGGACCTGGTAACTATTTAAGTTCATAGGATCTATAGCATCCCATCTTGATGCCTGCTGTGATTCACTAAGATCCCGGTCAGCCTGGCAGAAGCTGCTTTGATTGCTGCCAGGGTTGGAAGCTCAAGGCAGCCTTAACCAAAGAGCCAGAGGTTATCAGAGATGCAATCCTACAACATCTCAAGGGCCACAGATTAGTCCACCTTACCACTTTAAAGTCACTTTACTGGGCACCTTACCACTTTAAAGTCACTTTACTGGGCAAGCCCATCCAAAGCATCTTAAAACATGTTTTTAATGTATATTGGCTGTCCATTTACAGCCCTTCAAGCAGAGAAGTCCTTTACAGAAGCACTCCTCTGTTTGAAGGGCTGTTGGGGCACCAATCTACTTGAAGGGCTATCCAGTATAGGCTGTCTTGTTTTAAAAGATGAAGGACCAGAAGGAGAGCAGGGAGTTTGAAGCTGCCCATCAACAGTTAGTAGCAGGAGACTAAGAAAGCACACTGGTCACCCAGCCACAGTCTTCCCAACCATCCATACCTATAAAGTTGCATATGTAAATGTTATGCAGATCTATGTTCTCCTTTGTCTTCTACTTTGGCAAATTGTAAGTGGTTATTCTGTTTGCACAGGATAGATAGAAATGCTCAAAAGGAAGAAATGCTTGTCCCCTAACAAATATAATGTTATATTCTGGAGCTATACTGCCATTTTTCCATACACAAATTAATCCATACAAACATTTTTAATGAAATGCTATGCTTTATCATGCAATATTCTAATAAAATGATGCATACGTCCTGGGGACCTTTATTTTGTACTGTGGGAAACACTGGCCTGCAAGCACTCCAGTTGGAGAACAGCCTTTACCAAAGATGTCATGGGCTTTGAAGACACTCGAACTCAGGACACAAGGGAGAAATGTGCTAAGAAGAAGGCACGCTTGGCAAATCCATACAGTAATCAGCTCCCACCTGGAAACCAATGTCCCCAATGTGGAAGGATGTGTGGATCCAGAATTGGCCTCCACAGTCACTTATGGACCGTTAAAACCGTGTTTATGGAAAACAATCTTACTCGGCTACAAGTGATCGCCAAAGAAGAATACATAAGCAGAAGCACAAAGTGACACCCCTTGGCAACTTTGGTGAAAGCATTCAAAATGCAAGACTAATAAGGGACTTGTTTCATATGAAATCCACAAACAGCTTCAGTTATCCTGACCATAATTATTATGTCAAAAAGGTACTCTGAGCAAGAAAGCAGACTAGTGGAGCAAACCATCTTAAACCCTCCTCCTCCATTCCTCTTTGAAATCAAAGCAAGTATTTGCTGCCCTCAAGTGGCCCCAAATTCATCCAGTGCCATAGAAACAGATGCACTGAATGATTGCTTCTTCCTTTCTACAAAGCATCAAATGCAAAATTTGAAGAAAACGCTCGTGGCACTGAATCATCGGGCTTCTGCGTGAGAAAAATACATTTGCCATGATCCTCAGGCCTGTACACACAATGAGTTGGTTTTCCTTTTCTTCCCAGAAAGTGCAAGCACTAGGCTGCCAAGATGCATTTTATTGTACAAAGAGACCTAATGGTGGTTTTCTGTTCTATTTGCTTGTTTATTTTATTTTTATTTATTCGATGGGATTTCTATAGCACTTAACTGTAAAAGCCTTTAAACAGTTTACTTGTACACACACACACACTGACGCCAGCAATTAACTGCTTTCATACATACTAAATAATTTTGGTTTTTAGAAGAGCTAACTCTGGGTCCTTTTTGTTGTGTTCCGAGTCATTCTGCATGGCTGTTTTCCTTTAGCTGCATTCCATTTCAGGACATGGCAGTCATAGAACAATCCTGGCCTTTGCCAAATAGCGTGTCAGCCCATGCTGAGGTGATTGGGTATGATATCCTTTGCACAGAGGATTCTGCTTTTGGCTTGCAGCACAAATCAAGGAACAGCCATACAACAAATAAAGGATCCAGTACATGCTCACAACCAGGCAAAGGCAAAAGCATGTTAACAAGGCTTTTCTTAATCTTCAGGCTTCTCAACACTTCCATTTGTCCTGTGATTCCTTCCATTTGTGCTGTGATTTCTAGCCACGGGTCTCCATCCGAGAGGTTCTTTTTTCGTCCCGCTGCTCTCCCTGGGAAAACCTGCTGTTTACTGCTGAATCAGAACAAAAATCAATCAGCAGAAAACCTGATTGGCATTTGTTCCAATTCAACAGAAAACAGTGGGTTTTCCTGGGGAGAGCAGGAATCTTTCTTTTTAAAATTTTTATAAATATTTTTTAATTGTGTTTTACAAAAACAAATTCAAAATCATAAAGCAAAAAAAACTTTTCCCATATCCACATATGAGATTCTCTGAATCTTGTGACTTCCCCCCATCCCCTGCATGGGTCCTTAACATAATTTTTCTAAAACAAGAGAAGAAGAAGTGGCAGAAGGAAAAGATGGTAATGCTAGCCACAGCAGTGAAGCAAGACTACCGCCCCTTAAATGGAGGAAGAGGGCGGGGAAGGAATCCACCACTGGGAAGGAATCAATGTGCAAATTGCAAGAAGGAGGGTCATTGGAAGCGGGAGTGTCCTGAACCCCTGAGGTTGGAAGAAGTACGCCCAGGCCCAGGCCCAGGCTCCGGCCCAAGAAACCAGGGACGGGGACGGGGAATGATCCGAGATGGAAGATATCAGAGACCTGGACAAGGACGGAGTAGGGACAATGTCATTGGACTGGCAGAGGAGGATTTTACCCAAGACTAGGAAAGACCGGACTCCATAAAGTTAGGCTTCCAGGAGCCCACGGTCACGATCCAATTAGGAAGCCATTTAATAGACTTTATGATTGATACTGGGGCTGAATACTCAGTACTCCCAGAACTATTGCAGAAAAAGGCATCCAAAAGTGTAGTCATTAAAAGTGCCACTGGTCAGTCAGCTAAGAGGTCTTTCCTCCAACCTTTGGAATGCCAGATTGGGGGACATCGTTTAACCCATCAGTTTTTGTATATACCTGAGTGTCCAATACCTCTCTTAGGTAGAGATATGCTGTCCAAATTGCAGGCCCAAATCACCTTCACTCCTCGAGGTCCAGAAATGAAACTGCCATCAAAGGCAGCAGGAATAATTTCCCTCTCAGTACCTAAGGAACAATCATGGCGCCTAATGTCAGCCCTGCAAGTCCAACCCACATTGGATACAGAGTTAAACAAGCTCCTCCGAACTCTACAGGTGCCACCAGGAGTATGGGCCGAAAATAGCCCACCAGGAATGGCCAAGAATATAGCTCCAATTGTAGTAACCTTAAAACCTATGGCTACCCCTGTATCTGTAAAGCAATATCCTTTACCCCGGCGAGCAGCAGAGGGCATCCAGAAACATTTGGACCGCCTATTAAAATATGGTCTGCTTAAGCCCTGCCAATCAGAATGGAACACACCCCTTTTGCCTGTTCGAAAACCTGGGACAGATGAATACAGGCCAGTGCAGGACTTGAGGCTCGTAAACCAGGCTATCGAGACCTTGCACCCAAATGTACCAAACCCATATACCCTGCTGAGTTTGATCCCACCAGAAGCAACATTTTTTACTGTATTGGACTTGAAAGATGCATTCTTCTGTTGCCGGCTGGCACCACAGAGCCAACCTATATTTGCCTTCCAGTGGGAAGACCCTTTGACAGGAACAAAAGGCCAGCTAACCTGGACGAGATTGCCCCAGGGATTCAAAAATTCCCCAACTTTATTTGGCACTGCCTTGGCGAAGGATCTAACAAGTTACCCCTCAATACCTGGAGAAAAGGTGGTTCTGCAATATGTAGATGACCTTATACTAGCAGCAAAGGATTTTGATACCTGTAAAGAAGGTACAGAGGAACTGCTCCACTTGCTCTGGGAAGCTGGCTACCGAGTTTCCCAGAAAAAGGCACAGTTATGTTTAGAAAAGGTCAAATATTTGGGCTTTGACATCTCATACCAACAACGAGCATTGAGGCCAGAGAGGAAAGAAGCTATTTGCCTTATCAAGGAACCTACCACAAGGAAACAACTCAGAGGATTCCTGGGAACAGCAGGGTTTTGTAGACTATGGATACCTGATTTCAGCAGTCTGGCCAAACCCTTACATGAAAGCACTCGAGGTGCAGAAAAGGACCCATTCGTATGGGGACCTGAGCAGCAACAAGCCTTTTTAGTTATCAAACAACGACTTATGGAGGCCCCAGCCCTTGGACTGCCTAATTCGGAAAAACCCTTTCAGCTGTATGTACATGAACAGAATGGGATTGCAGCGGCAGTCCTGACCCAGAGATTAGGAAGTTGGAACCGTCCAGTAGCTTATTTGTCAAAACAATTGGACTCAGTAGCAAAAGGATGGCCTCCATGCCTAAGGGCAGTAGCGGCCACTGCCAGCCTTGTCAAAGAAGCTGATAAATTTACCTTTGGCCAGACGATGTATGTGAATGTACCTCATGCTGTTCTGACACTCATGGAATATAAGGGTAGTTATTGGCTAACGAACCCAAGGATGGCTAGGTACCAAGGCCTATTGTGTGAAAATCCCAGGATTCATCTACGAGTAGTGAATATGCTCAATCCAGCGACTTTGCTGCCCCTACCAGAGGTAGATGATGAAGAATCACATGATTGTCTCCAAATAATGGATGAAGTTTATTCCAGTAGACCCGATCTGAAAGATGAACCATTGAAAAATCCAGATGTTGTATATTATACTGATGGTAGCAGTTACCTGCATGAAGGTGCCAGACGAGCAGGATATGCTGTGGTCACCAATGAGGAAGTTGTGGAAGCTGAAGCTTTGCCTGCTGGCACCTCGGCACAAAAAGCTGAACTTATAGGTTTAACTAGAGCTCTGCAATTGGCAGCCGGATGTAAGGCAAACATCTATACTGATTCTAAATATGCCTTCTTAACCCTGCATGCACATGGTGCTCTATGGAAAGAAAGAGGTCTAATAGGAGCCCACGGGAAAGCCTTGAAATATGGACCTGAAGTAGAAATCCTGTTAGAAGCAGTATGGGCTCCAGAACAGATTGCTGTAATGCACTGCAAAGGTCATGGACGAGGAAGGGATCCAATAACCAGAGGAAATCATGCTGCTGACAAAGCAGCTCGAGAGGCAGCCCAAAAGCCTGTGGGAGGATTTATAGCAGCCCTCATACCAGAGGTAGTTCCAGAAGAAGTTAAACCTCACTATACCCCAGAAGAGAGGAAGTGGGCTGAACAGGAAGGAGCAGTTGTGAAGGACGGTTGGATGATCCTGCCAGACAATAGGATTTATGTACCTCATCATCTAGCAGGCACAATTGTAAGAAATTATCATGAATCTACTCACCTTGGCGGTACTGCAACCAGAGAGAGTCTCAGTCGGAAGTTGTATATTATTAACCTATCACAATTAGCAACTTGCATTTCACAGAAATGTGTTCTTTGTGCTAAAAACAATCCCAGGCAGGGACCGGTACAACCTCCTGGAATCCAACATGTGGGATATGTCCCCATGGAAAGCCTAATTGTGGACTTCACAGAGCTGGTCCCTTCTAAGGGATTCAAGTATCTCCTTGTGTTTGTAGATACTCTTACCGGATGGGTTGAAGCTTTTCCCACCCGAACTGAAAAGGCACGAGAGGTAACTAAGAGACTCCTCACTGAATTGATCCCGAGGTTTGGATTACCTAGATGCATTGGAAGTGACAATGGGCCAGCGTTCATTGATCAAGTAGTACAAGAAGTATGTCGAGTCCTACAAGTGAAATGGAGACTGCATGCAGCCTATAGGCCTCAGAGTTCAGGGAAAACTGAAAGAATGAATCGGACTCTGAAAACCCAATTGGCAAAATTAACCCAGGAAACGGGATTGGGATGGGTAGATGTGTTACCCATAACACTGTTTCGTGTTCGGTGTGCACCCACAAAAAGACTTAAGTTGTCACCTTTTGAGCTCCTGTATGGGAGACCGCCCTCCTTTGTTCAGGATATTTCAGCTGATCTTAAACAAATAGGAGACCATGTGACACAGGGACAAGTGCAATCTCTCTCCCGTGTTTTTGTTTCTCTTAACAGGTGGGCCCTCGAGCGCACGCCGTGCAGCATTGCCGAGCCGATTCATCAGTTCCAGGCTGGCGATAACGTATGGGTGAAAGAGTGGAAACGTGATCCACTTGCACCTAAGTGGCGTGGACCTTACACCGTCTTGCTCTCTACTCCAACAGCGGTGAAGGTAGCTGAGGTGACCCCCTGGATTCATCACTCCCGTTTGAAGAAGTCCGAAGGCAGTTGGACGTGCAAAGGTGACCCCTCTAATCCTCTTAAACTGACTCTCTCCAAAAACCCCTGTATCTAGCCCTACCGGGAACGGGCTAGGTCACGGGCAACATTAGACGACCGGCCTGCTGCAGCCACAACCTGGAAGCTGGCTGACCTGCGCACGCCTGAAGCTTGAGGAGCATCTGAACCAGCGATTGTGAAAGGAAAGATTCTCTTATACAATTGATTGACTGCCCCACAATTAATTGACTGCCCACCCCCTTGTGGAACAATTATCAGAGATATTACTCATTGGGGATCCTCGGGATATATGTTTTGGTCTTGGTGGTTCCCCATTCCTGTCACTGGGGGAATTATATTGGGACTAATATTTATTTGCTATCACAATAAGGTAATCTTTTGTGGAAGGAATGCATATGCTAGACATCAACATGATTCTATTATTAATCCTGATCCCTTGGGAAGGGGAAGGGTCCTTGAATCTGGCCAAATTGACTAAATATGGATTCCACCATGACCACAATATGTGGGTAGGTTTAGCTGAAATGGTAGCCAATGTTGCAAATAGGACCAATTGCCTTGTTTGCTCTCTCGGGCCAGATGATTCAGAGGGAGGTATGCCCTTATTACCGATACCATTAGATGCCATTGGTATGGTAAGCGAAATACCACACCAAACAGAAGTACAGAATTTCCCCGGATGGAACTCAACTAAACCATTACGAGTTATACCTGTACAAGGGGAATTCTGTGTACATAGATCATCAGATGCAGCTGATTCTACCATGATAGGCTCTTCTCATTGTCACTATACTTGGGATAATATTAAGAATACCTGGGCACACGATACTACCTATCGAACTCGGGATGCCTTGCCCTGTGCACCTCCTTTTATTCATGCATGGAAAGTGGTATGGAACATAACTGTGACAGAAAAAGGCAATCTAACATACTGCACTGTGAACTCTCTACCTCTTTTGCTATTTCGCCTTCTGTACTCCACGTACCAAAGACCTCAGACACGATGGTTGTGGTGGATATGTGGAGAATGGGCATACAAGAAACTCCCCTCCAAATGGAGTGGGACTTGTTTCCTGGGATGGGTATTACCACCAATGTGGATTATGCCCACTAATTTGGCCAAGCGTACACGAAGAAACGCTGATATTTCTCATATAGCAGGAGGAAGTACCCAAAGTTGGAGCGGTACTGATGATTGGCCACCAGAGCGCATTATAGCCTATTATGATCCTGCCTCCTGGAATCCTGGTGAGCTCATACAAGGGGCCCGGGATCCTATTTATAATCTAAACAGAATAATTCGATTGCAAGCAGTAGTGGAACTTGTAACCAATGCAACGGCCAAGAGTTTGAGACTTATTGCACAACAGTTGGATGAAAGTAGAGCCGCCATTTTGCAGCTGAAAATGGGAATGGATTATGTACTTGCCAAGCAGGGAGGCCTATGTGGAGTCTTGAACTTGACAGGGAATGCCTGTTGCTTTAACATTTCAGATAATGGTGAGGCAATCCGTGTGTTGGCCACAAAGATGGAGAATATAGCACATGTCCCAGTACAAACATGGGAAGGATGGGATATGGGATGGCTCACCAATTGGTTACCTAATGTCACAGGACTCAAAGGGATACTATTGTCTTGCTTGTTTTTCTTGACAGTAGTGGTAATGGTTTTATGTATGATGCCATGTATCATTTCATGTTTTAGAAGTACAATTAGCAAGATGGTTTCAAATGAAACTCTACCTCATATCATGGCCCTATACAGAGCTTTACCTCAGGAATATGATGAAGGTCAAGCTATCAAGGACACTTGGGATGAAGGTCCTTGAGCTTGAAAGGGGGGAATGAGGCATCAGGCATAAGCCTGCATTTTATTAATGTTAGATCAGGACTTGTATATTAAAGAGGGCTTAGATTTTCAAAAGTAGATTTTCAAACGTTTCATGCCAGGCAAGAAGGCTAGCTGCTTAAGAAAACACTGGTAATGTTTTCTTAGACAAAGGGGCCTCTTTTGATTGATAGCAGAAAGCAATTCTCAAAGTCATAAAAGCTGAAATTACAGACTGAGTAATGACACTGACCCTACATGTTACAGAAGATAACAAAGGCAGAGATAAATATAATTAGGAATGGGCAAATAGTAAAATGATACCATGGGCCTCTCTTAAACCTTGAGCTGTATTTTCTAAGGCCAGAGGCAAATGGGGAGAAGCATCTAGCTGACACAGAAAGAGAGGCTTTTTTTGGGAAGTCTTTTTAAAGCTGTATCTTTCTTAAACTGAGAGAGTTTGAGGAAGAGCTAATGGGAAAAGCAGCTGGCTGGAGAAGGGGGGGATGTAAACTGAAGAGGTTTCTTCTGAAACTGTTTTAAACTGAGTTCTTTAAACTGAGTTCTTTTTTCTTTCTCTCTCTACTTTAAAAAGGCCTTATTCCTTTTAAGAGGCTATCTGTGTTGTGTATTAAATATATTGGCTTAAATGTAATTATGCAAAGGATTTAACAAATGCTAGAAGAGTTGTATTTATCCTGGAATTAAGTCAGCCAGCAGTTTAGCCCCCCTGCCAGACAGGAAGACGCCATCAAATGCTGTCCAGATATATTAGCTGTCAGACATTTGTTTAGAAACCTTCAAATGAAGGATATCTTTCAATGTTGATGTGAAACTCAAGATCCTTGAAGATAAAAATTTAAGATTAACCATTTGTTTTAGAAGGCAATAGGGCAGGGAGGGCAAGAGGTGAGCTGGTAATTAAGATTCCTTGTTGAGACACATGTAAGATATATTACTACTTATTTGTCATTTATAGATGTAACAATATATAGCTGTTTGTGTTCCATATAAGGACAGGAGGATGTGGGTGTATCTTTTAGGATTGGATATAGCAATCAGCCAATAGGAAATCCAACTAGGCTGATTGGACAGAGGCAGCCACAGGAGGAGCAAAGGGGGGCTGGATTAAGGGAATATAAGAGCTGGCCATAATGGCAGGAGCCAGGCCAGAGCTTGGTAACCATATACCACTGTGCCTCTCATTTATTTGTCTGACAAATAAATAATTATTTTAATTTCTCTATTGCTGCGTTGAATATTTCATTCCAGCTAAGCGTTAACCACAAGCAGGGTGCTACAGAATAACAGAAGGCTCGACCTTTGGTCTTCTGAAATTGTTGCAGAACTGTGATCAGAACGACTCTTTAATCATTCAGGAGAACAGTTTGCATAGAGAGATTGCCAGCCCCTCACCACATTCCTTTGGGCAGGTTGAAAGACATTTATTTTATTATACCAGCATGTGTTAATCTAACTCAGTTTTAAGATGCTGCTATTTATTATTTTATTGCCTTTATCATCAATAGATTTAGCTTGGTTTGTGAGCAGCTTTGAGTGCCCTGGTTGTAAAAGGATGGGGCACAATTTGTAGCAAGACAGGCAAACAAATAATTCACAAACCTTTCCATCAGTGTATACTGAGTCAAACCATTGGTCCAGCTAACCCAGGATGGCAATGGGTCTCCAGGTTTCAGGCAGAGGGCACTCCAGAGCCTACTCAGAGGTGTCAGAAATTGGGGAGGGGGGCTTTTGTGTGCCAATGAAATGCTCCTCCTCTTCGCTCTGTTTCTTGCCCAGAAGTTCCTTTCAGTGGTAACAATGTGAATGCAACTCCATGCAATGAGAGAGGTGATTCTCACCAAGAAGGAAAAACCAAACATTTATAATAGTGGATCCCAGTTATTATCCTTCATGCTGCTGACAAAATTGAGTGTTTTATCTCATAAAAACACCCACTGAAATGTGCTATTCTGTTTCTGAACATGTAGCAATTATCTGTTGCCAAAAGAACTGTTTTCTCTCCAATATACTTTGTTCTGTTTTCCAGTGCAGCAAGGAAAAAAACAGAGAGATGGAATTAAAAATGAAAAGACAGATTGTTCGACATAGTGTAAACTATAGTGTAAACTATAAGAGAAAATCCCAACTCCTTTTGTGAATCAGTAAAAGATCACTACTGTTCCTGATGTTGAATAATTAGGCTGCTTTCACCACTGAATAGTATCTTTTTAGAGTTGGGTGAGCAACATACTGTTTTTACTATTCCACCACATTGTAACATCCAAAATGTTTTGCATGTCCACACCAGGAGTGAGATGCTGCTCCTGACTCTTCTGCTAAGGACCAAACTATACCTAAGGACTGGTGAATCTGTCCGGATTGGTTCCTCTCACTTTCTCCTGCCCCACCCCAATCTTCAGTTCTCCTTATTTCTACATCTGTTCACATTTGTTTTTAAAATTTACCACTATTTCGGTGTGATGTTCTCCTAATACAGTGTTTCCCAACCACTGTTCCGTGGCACACTAGTGTGCCGCGAGATGTTGCCTGGTGTGCCGCGAGATGTTGCCTGGAGGGAGGCGGGCGAGTCAGGCGGCGAGAGGCGGGGCGGCGGCGGCGAGGAGAGGCCGCCCAGCGCGGGGCTCTCGCTGTCTGCCTGCCTGGCTGCCTGCGAGCTCGGCGGGCAGCGCCTCCGTCCGCAGCGCCCACCTCGCGGCTCTCATTCCCTGCCCCTGCCAAAGCTCACCCAGCCAAGCCGCGCTCTCCTTCCTGCCTCGCTTTGCTGCCTCCTCCCCCCCCACCCCCAAAGCTTCGAGGTTCCCCGGCAAGGGGGAGGGGGAAAAATTGAAACTTACACTTTCGTGCGTCCCTCCCGGCGTGACGCTGCGCGCTGACGTCACGGGGCTGTAATGGTGGTGTGCCTCGAGATTTTTTTCATCAAACAAGTGTGCCTTTGCCCAAAAAAGGTTGGGAAACACTGTCCTAATATACACAGGCCTGTGTGCAACTTGGGCCAACATACACATTTTGGAAAGGGGTTTTTCCTAATACAGTGGTACCTCGGGTTAAGAACTTAATTCGTTCCAGAGGTCCGTTCTAAACCTGAAACTGTTCTTAACCTGAAGCACCACTTTAGCTAATGGGGCCTCCTGCTACCGCTGTGCAGCCACAGCATGATTTCTGTTCTCATCCTGAAGCAAAGTTCTTAACCTGAGGTACTATTTCTGGGTTAGCGGAGTCTGTAACCTGAAGTGTCTGTAACCCGAGGTACCACTGTAGACATTTTTTGTGTGCTGTTTTCACTAATATATGCATTTTTATGCACACTTTAGTGTATAATTTCTGTATACATTATTTGGCTGGAGGACTGACTGCATTGCAAAAATGGGGAAAGTGCAAATTTTGAAAGATGGCTGAGAGTTGGTTTGTGTATTGTTTTGGAAAGTGAAAATTAGTTAACTTTGCCTTTAAATCCGAAGGGAATAAGCTTTCTCCCACATCCCAGAACTATACATGGTGAACGCTTTTTCTTTCACAGATTACCAGCACAAGGTCCACCTCCAGATCAGGACCCTGAAGATGGAATCCAACCTCTTCCTGCAGTTCCAGTCTAGATTATCCTCACTGAGCCTGAAATCACATTGTCTCAGGGCCAGAAGTCACAAGCATTGCACTATAGGAAAGACTAAAATTATGTATTTATTTTACATTTGCATCTATAGCTATAGAAGTATATGCAAACCTATGTGCTGTGTGTGTGTGTGTGTGTGTGTGTGTGTGTGTGTGTGTGTGTGTGTGTGATGCATTACTGGCTACCCCACCCGTGAGATGGGCTTTTCTCCCAAGCAAGATAAGAGAGAAGACATAATCCAGGCTAGTCTTTCAAACTGGTGCAACATCCATTGTGTGTCTTGAGAGCAACTCCAGTTTAATCTCAAAAAGCCAATAACATTGATGCAAGAAATCTTTATGGATTTAATAGTCTGGTCCAGCACCACTTTTAAATTTCCTTTCTCACGGTTGGTTTGACATACACTCCTCTCGCTGCAGCTCTTCCATGCTCTCCAAATTGATTACATCAGTATGAATAATGACAAAGGAACCAAGCACCAAGACATTGGCATGAGTTGTGTCGGGTAAAATACACGCAAGGAAGGGTTTGTGACAAGCGAAATGCTTCCAACATGCAACGCCTAGTAAATTGTTGTGTCAGTTAAAGTTTTAATGTTGTACTTCTCAACATTACATCCAGAATCCCCAATTCTCTGATTGCCTACAGAAGCTAGGTGCACCAGAAAGCCATTACGGGTACAATTAATGCTACAAAGGATACAGATTCCTCTGAAAGGAAAACATCTCCAGGGGCATTGCCATCTAAAATTCACACCAATTACAGCATATGTACAACCTGGGGGGCCGTGTACCAGGGAGTGATGGCGTTGAAGAAATGCTTTATTCTGAATTTGTTGCATCATTGGGGGGTTCAGTTAAGAGCCCTAGAGTAACAGCTGAGATTTTATTAGATCTCAACTCATATTCTCCATATTATAAAATTCTAACAACTAGTAAGCATCATTTTATTATTCCCTAATCAAAGCTGATAAGGAAAATAAAGTTGCAGCCATAGCCTCTTGAGGGTGCCATTCAGAATAGCAAAGATGGAGAGAGAAATGCTGCCCAAGGTGGGGTGCTGATCTCCCAAGAAAGCCACAGAGACCCCCTCCAGGGGTCAGCAAACCTTTTCAGCAGGGGGCCAGTCCACTGTCCCTCAGACCTTGTGGGGGGCCGGACTATATTTTTTGGGGGGAAATGAACGAATTCCTATGCCCCACAAATAACGCAGAGATGCGTTTTAAATAAAAAGACACATTCTACTCATGTAAAAACACGCTGATTCCTGGACCATCTGTGGGCCAGATTCAGAAGCTGATTGGGCCGGATCCGGCCTTAGTTTGCCTGTCCAGGCCCTAAACAGTACCCCAGTTCAGCAGCCTCAGCCTTTGTAGCTGGAGTCCGCAGTAGCAGAGGAAGGTGGGCAGAGGGGGTGGGGTGGGAAAAGACCTTCAAGGCAGGGGGTAGGTCTTCAAGGACTCACAGCCAATATATTCAACAGCAAGTATACATATGTCCAAATTAAGAAGGGACTGGCTTGGTCTTACCACAGCCTTATAATTACAGGCTTGTGGTGATGCAAAATCAGGCTTTTTCACTGGTAGCACCAGTGTTAGGTGTTGCACTCTCAGATGAAATATGAGAGGCAATCTGTATTGGTATTCCACTGGCTTTTGAAGATGTACCTGTTTATACAGTGGTACCTCAGCTTACAAATACCTCGGGTTACAAACACTTCAGGTTACAGACTCTGCTAACCCGGAAGTAGTGCATCGGGTTAAGAACTTTGCCCCAGGATGAGAACAGAAATTGTGCGCTGGTGGCACAGAGGCAGCAGGAGGCCCCATTAGCTAAAGTGGTACCTCGGGTTAAGAAGGGTTTCATGTTAAGAACGGACCTCCAGAATGAATTAAGTTCGTAACCAGAGGTACCACTGTATAGGAATTGCCTTGATCTATGGACTTGAGTCTGCTGTTTTAATCACTGTTATTTTAATTAGCTTTATAATGTTTTTTAATTGCAGGTGTTTCTACTTTAATGTATGTGTAATGGGTTTTATGTTTTGTAAGCTACTTGCAAGTCTAGTTTGGCATTAATATAATATAATATAATATAATATAATATAATATAATATAATATAATATAATATAATAATAATATTCTGGTGTTAGGTGGATAACAACAACAACAGTAGTGATCCTGATAAAGTTACCTGGGTGTGGAAAGAGTCAAGTGGAATATTGGGGCGTCTTAGGGTTCCATACAAAGAATCCAGCACAGAATGCCACTGAGCTGACCCATCAGCAGACAGGTCCATTTAGGCTCATCTTACAGAACCAGCGCTGCTGATCAAGACTCATACTCAGCAGTTGTGTAGGTAGACCCTTGGAAAGAATAGTAAGATGGATCTTATAAAGACATAAATCCCCACAGTTCTTTCTCATCCAGGAAACCAAACTCTGGAACTTCCCACCACTGAGTGGGTGGGGAGTGTGCTTAACACAATATGAAGGAACTGCGACAAAATGAAATGAGTCAGAGTCTGCAGGAGTTTGGCTGCCTTTTAATGGATTTTTAAAACCAGATTTAGGTAATTATGCCGATTCCGTTCTGGTAAGTTTGCTATTTGTGTTGACTTGTTCTTGGGGCTAGATGTTCCTGTTGCATGAGGGGGGTGGGAATTATAATTTTTTTTCAGAACCTGCCACTGTTGAAATTGCATATGTATCATTTTTCCTTTTTTATCTATATTGTTTCCCAAGCATGCTAGCTGGAGAGACTGTGGATATGTAGTTGCTTACTGCACTACTAAGGAAGTCCCAATAGGTCATGCACTTCAAACTCTGGTTTATGATTAACATAGATTGTTTAGATCAACCATAGTTAAAACTAACTGCAGTTCCTGGTATGAACAAAACAATAAACAGTGCTTAGTTTAGAAAGAGAAATGGATGCCTCCAATCTCCTCACTCATGTGCCAGAAGAGGGAAGGAAGAAGTACGCAAACTCAACGCTCTTGCATGTAACATTAAACTATGGTTTAGCCTGTTGCTCTGTGCCTCCCCAACCCCTTGTTAAGATTGCTCCAATATAATAGGACTTCCAACGAAGAGGAGAAAAGTATGGTCAAGATAGTGTGGGAATACGTCTTTCATTTTTACCTTTCAAATTCTAACAGTTCAAGATATTGGTGATACCTGAATGCAAGGAGGAAGAAATGGAATATCAGTGGATCACTGTCCCATTTGTTTTCAAAACTTGCAGGTGCCCTGTAAAAATATGTCTACATGTGGGTGAGTGCACACATGCATGTGAGTGGACATGCAAAAGAGAGATTGAGGATATACACAACAGGGATGAGGGACGTGTTGCTCTCCAGATATTGTCAGGCTGCAGTCCCCATCATTCTAGACCATTGATCATGTGGGTTGGGACTGATGAGAGTTGGAATCCAACAATATCTAGAGGGTCACCGGGTCCCACACCTAGTGTATAATGAACAAACTAATCATTCCCAGTTGCATTCATAAAATCATTACTTGGGAGAATACCTTCCTGGCCAAAACTCAAAAAAGAGCTCCATCAATCAATATAAAATTTCTACTCCTTAGAGAAAAGTAATTGGTGCATTGATCATTCAGTCATTCATTCATAACAAGCTTGGCTTGGCCAGAGCTTTGATTGTGGGACACCACGTTTGCAAAAGGCTCTGCTTGCTTTCTGTGGTTTCTGGGTTAAGAAAACATTGGCTGTCTAGACTGACACACTTTGCGTGAATAAGCCTGGTTTGCCCTTTCTGAACTACAATCAGCAGGAATACGCAGCTCTGCCCAGCATCCTAAGGGAGTACTTAATAAAGTCTGTAATAGGGTTTAACATTAAGTATTGTCATGTCTGGATCTGCATGAGATAATGTTTTGGCCATGGAGATGTCGTAATTTGCGCAAGCATATGATTCTTTTGTGGCTGTTGTTAAAACACTCAAGATTAGAGCTGTTAAACGTCTCAAGACGTTTGGTCATACAGTTGGAATTTGACAGGATACGAGAGAAGACATGCGTGAAACAACTGTGAAACATTGGGGGGTTTAAGAAAACAACAACATAGAACACAGTACTCAGTATACAACTGTTTAGGCACAAAAAACAAAGTGTAAAATGGAAAGACTGTTGTTGCAAATGGGAGAACTCCCACCCTGTAGGTGCAGCTTAACCAAAACTGTTATTCAACCCTCATAAACAAAACCATCTTCTTATGCTGTCCTGAAAGGGAAAGAATAACTACCGTATAGATTACTGGTGCTTTAGCACCATCTAGTGAAATGTTTATTCCTGTGCATGTGAAGCAGCACTGGCATTGAGAATGTTAGTGATGTGCACCAAGTGCACACTTCACTTCAAAGCCTTTTAAAGAGTTTTTTCTGGAAGGAACGGCCCATAAACCGGCCCAAATACCAGGAACAGGAGGTAGCAAAAGATGTGTCAAAGGAAGGAAGCCTTGCTCCAACAAACATTATTTTAAAAGGATGTGGGACCTTATTTCTCAGTAAAAAGTTGTGAACTTCAAATGCTCCTGCCACATATGAAGAAACTGAGAGGCTGTCAGGTGAAAAGTGACTGGGCTTTGCACCCAAACAAAGAAATGATTATGAGATCCTGGACTAGCTAGAGAGGGACTCACAATGAACACTTTCATTGATGAGGAACAGCAAGTGAACCACTTGTACCCAGAGTAAAATATTCCAAATTATTATTGTTTTCATTCTCCAAGATTTTCTTGAAAACAAAACTGAAGCAGACAGGAAAGAATGAAAATGTGTTTGTTTGTTTTCAAGAGAAGGTGGCTGAAAGAGATCCAGAATGAGGAGATATTTTTATTCCTCTCAACCATATAGCAATGCAATTGCAACCATGTCAGTTCGTAAGTAAGACCTACTGAGTAAGAACTTTATCACAGGTAAGTGTGTATAGGTTTGTAGCCTACAAAGCCGAGGGTTAGACCAACTAATCAAGGGGCAAAACCACACCTTCGTACTTCACTTCTGGGTGCCATTCTAGAAAATATCCTTCCCCTGAAGCAGAAGAATAATAATATTCCTCCTAAGTTATGAAACATTAAACAGGACATGGCTGTGGAAAAAAAAGTACAGCAGTGAAGTAGCAGTCCTTTAAATATTGTGGTTGCATCAAAGACTCACCAGGAAATATGGATTAGTATATTTCTAGAAATGACAAAAATAAAATCCTGTGACTCATTCACAACTTTTTTTTAATGGCTGATGAATCACTTTTACTGTGTATTTAGTGACTGCCTGGCTAGAAGCATATATGATGAAACATTCTCTTTCATTTAGGACATGGTCTGGCAACTGGAACCTGGCCCAGCTCTTCCGTCAAAGGTGGTCCTGAGCTCCCTCTTCTGTTGGAAAGCAAGCCAGCTTCCACTGGGCTGACTTGACCTGGATCTTGGTGAATCAGAGCAGGCATCAGACTGACCTGATGAGTCAGGACAGGGCCCCATGGAAACACTGAGCTGATGGCGTGACCAGGCCCAATTAATCAGCAGTTATGCAAGAGAGGCTTGTCCATTAAAGAAAATGGGCACTACCCCACCAACCTAAGTCTACCTCCACCAGCCCCCATCTGCCCTGCCCTTACCATCTGCCTTTGTGTGTTGTAACTTGTGTTGTGAACTGCTCTGAGACCTATGTGTACAGGGCAGTATACAAATTGCAATAACAACAACCAAGGGTCAAAATAATCAGGGGTGCTCATGTAGAGAGTGCTGGTCTAATGAAAGCAAAGGTTTGGCAGTATCATCAGTAGCTGCAGGGGGGAACCTCAGGCCTGGGGAACTGAATGTGGCCCCCCAGGCCTTTCTTTCCTTGGGACTCTCCCAAGGCCACAAGCACCATCAGGCCTGTTTCATACCCTCCTGACTGGAATGTGTCCTTGAACTCTAATGCGCCTTGCTTGCCTGGATGGGGGATAAAGAGGGATCTCTGAGGGCTCTTCCAGACTTGCTGTTGCCCTGCCGCTTCCTCTCAGAGCAAACGTCAATTGCTTTTTCTCTGGATTGACATTTGCTCTGATTTAGCGCTAAAGAGCAGGTTTGCCAGAGGAAAGTTATGGGGCAAAGACAAAACCACTCGGTCCTGTGACCTAGAAAGCATTAGAGAAGCGGAAAACCCCTTGGACCCATGCTTTCTCGGCACGGGACGAGTGCAAGTCTGGGTGAGTCCTGAGTGTGTACAGAAGACAGACGTCCTCAGAACCCCAAGTGGTGTCTTATTCTCAAGAGCCCTTTGTTTACTTAAAGAGTTTGGTTTCTCCCTTCTGTCACAGGGCACAGTTTGTTTGGTTTCACATACAGTGGTACCTCGGGTTAAGTACTTAATTCATTCTGGAGGTCCATTCTAAACCTGAAACTGTTCTTAACCTGAAGCACCACTTTAGCTAATGGGGCCTCCCGCTGCTGCCGCACCGCCAGAGCACGATTTCTGTTCTCATCCTGAAGCAAAGTTCTTAACCTGAAGCACTATTTCTGGGTTAGCAGAGTCTGTAACCTGAAGCGTATGTAACCTGAAGCATATGTAACCCAAGGTTCCACTGTACGTCTTATGCCCTATCTTTCTTCCTTTTTTTTTTTCTCCCCCTGCCCTTCCTGTTTCCCAGTCTACTGTCTATTGTTTACCTTTTCACCACTCTCTTCCTTTATACAGTTTCTTTTCCTGTCTCCCCTCATACGGTTTCCTCTCCTGCCTGCCTTTGCACCCCCTCCTTCTTACCAGCATGTCACATGGGTCAAGAGCCCCAAACTCTTCCGTCAGATTACTCTTCCCTTTTCCCCTCCTCGGCAGCACAAATCCTCTTTTTCCTCACTGCCGCCTCCTCCCTCTCATTCCCTCACATCTCGCCTCCTCTGGTTCCTTTACCTCTTCCGTGTTCCTCCTCTATCACTCCCATCCCCCTCCTCAGTCTTCCCCCTGCTGGCACCTGGTTCAGACAGGTCCTTGTGTGTCCTCCCAACGTGAGGCATTCCTGCCCACCACGCTACCCTATTGTACAAAGGTAAGAATTATATTTATTGCTCATGGTCCCAGAAGGGAATGCCGCCCTCAGGCTGAAGAAGGCTCCCCTCACCTGCCATAAGCAAAGGCCAAGGATGAGGAACCTAGATGTTCTCAGTCTACAACTCCCCCCCCCTCTCTCTCTCTCTCTCACACACACACACACTCTTCCCCATGCTAGCTAAGGCTCATGGGAGTCAGAGTCCAACAACATCTAGAGAGTCAGCAGGATCCTCATTCCTGAGGTAGGCTTTCCTGTTGCCTGCCATACTTGCCACTGTAGTCCTCTAATTAGCTGATTGTCTTTAAGAGCACTAACTATTGCTTTTTTAAAATAAAACAACAACAACATTGTTTTTCTATAGAATCCATCATGTGGTGACACAGACCAAACACAACATGTTTTAAGAAAATATGTGTAGAGTCCTCACAAAATCTACAAACTGCAATTATTTTATCTTAGTAGCTCAAGGAGCTCTTATAACAATCCGGAACTGTTGAACGTGTTTGAATTTAGGATGTATATGATTGACATACCTCAGAAATGGGTACCATCTTTCATAGAATATTCCAGGTTTCACATAACGTTTTACAACCAGGAGTGCCAGCTTGGCCCTGCAATCGTAGGTGCCCAGGGCCATGGGTGCCATGCAGTGTGGATGGCCCTGTCACCTAAATTTGTGTGTGCCCAGCCCCTTAATGGGAAATTTTGTGTGTGCTTGGGCACCCAGGGCCCCAGGGAGCTGGCACCTATGTTTGCAATCGTCATGTTACAAAACTTTGTCCATGAATAAATGGCCTCCCCAACTAACCCTTGATAGAAAAGTCTGCTATGCTTTTCCAGTGAGTTGTAACAGGTGGCACCAGAGTTTAAACTGCCCCTAGGCAGACTGTGGACTTACCACTTGCCCTTCTTTTCAAGCCTATCCCCTTTGTGCTGCTCCTCTCCCTCTAACCTCCCCCACCTACTTGCCATCATTTCATACAGGTGTCTTCCTCAGGTACACACAATTTGAGAGACACTCCACTACTTTGGAGCTAAAATGATATTCCCTGCTAAAAGGAGTGCAGGTGTTCAGTGGTGCAGCCAGCAAGGACATTCAAGGACATCCCAATGCACTCCCCTGTTCTTTACACTTCTGGGGGCACTCACCAGCTGAGTTCATTGTTAGAAGAAATACTCAAGAAGGGTGTCAAAAAAAGAGTAAAAACGAAGATTCATCAATTACCTGTAGAAATTTAAAAGCAGGCAATAAATACAAATACATCATATGAAACTGGGATTCAGATAATCCATGCATCAGCAGGGTTCCCCACCCCCATCCTGCACCCTGAGCAGAACATTCTACAAAAAAGAAGAAGCCAATTTCAAGGTGAAGGATGGATCAACCGAGTTCAGTCGTTCCAAACAACCTATACAATCTACTGTAAGTGCCATTTTTATAAGCACCTGCCCTATTGTGAGTGTTTCAAGGCTCCCTCCCTCCATTCCTTGGCTTAGAATTTGCCTTTATATGGCCTAGCAGTTGAATCACAAGCACGTCCCAGGTAAAATGCTTCTGCTCACTCCAAATGCCAATTGCTTCGATGGCTGCAGATTTCAAATAGGAGTGCCACACTGTTTCATCCATTCCCAATGAGTACTTTACATGTTGGCTAGGAAACCGCTTTGTAGCAAACATGGGACTGAACACAATTGCTTCGGATTACTCAGTCCCAAACTCCAGTGCCAGATAAAATACAGCATAATGATACAGCACTCCACTGGACTGATACATTACTCCACGCAGGTTGGCAGTAACTCAGATGAAGACTATAATCCGGCCACTGTAGTTTATTTCGGCCTGATTTACTTCTCCCGCTGAGTGGAAGTCCCACAAAATGCTGCAGAGAAACCTATCAAATCAAGGGCAGTGTTCTGTGCTCCCTGTACTTCATGGCTGGAAGAGAAGGGAGAGAAAAGGACAGTGAATATTAACAGAGAGTGCTGGATTCCAATTTCATTGATGCATTTGCAACCATGGCCAGAGAGATTCTCTGATCTGTGGCAATCTTGCCTTTATGGTGCAGTCCTATGCATGCTAACTCAGAAGTACATCTCACTGTCTTCACTGGGGCCAACTCCTTAGTAATTGTGTTAGGGACATCAGCCTTGGCGTCTAGTATTTGGTAGGCAGTTCTACTGTCAAAACTATAACATGTTCCGCTATTCTATGTGGCTAGCCAAAATGCACCTAAAACATACAAAGGAAGCTTCGGGTCTAAAAAACCATAAAATTAATTAATATTGTCATTTATGTTTATAAGAGATTATAAAAGTATATCCAGTGCTTTTTTTAAAAAAAAGTCCAGGAGTACTCTCATTTTCCTACGAATATTGAAATACTGCCCCTCAATGAGGCCAAACTTAGATTCACAAAATGTTTAGGGGTATGCGTACCCCTGCATCCCATCAGAAAAAAGCACTGAGTGTATCTATTAATCAATATGATAATTCTACACCCCATTGCCTACAGCCATTTCACAAAGAGCTTTTGGCAATCTTGACCAGTGGAGGTGAAGCTATTAACAGGCAAAGGAGTTGAGTGTCTTTGATGAGGAATTAAAGCTTCTTTCCCATCGACAGGTGAATATTGTCAGCTAGTTCATTCTTCATGCTAAGAAAAATTGAAAGCGAGCTTCACAGGCAGTGGGGCACCTAGTACATTTCAGCCTCTAGACTTGACGGTCTCACCTGCTCACACCTTTAGATAGCAATGGGTGTTTTACTTCGCTTACTTCAAAATGGTGCAATCCACCCCTGGTGCCTTTGGGAGGCTTGTGCTCATTCTTCTGAGTGGAGCCCCTAAGTCCTGTCAGCATCATTTTGTGCACGCAGGGCTGGAGAAACCTACAACTTCAGACACCCCGATATTATTATTATTATTATTAGTCACAAACGCCCTTACCTTTATTAGGGCGTGAGCTTCCGCACTGCGACACTAGGGGGCATGCGAACGTCACCCTTCCGCTTCTGTTTTTGCGGCCGTGGATTTCGATACAGAAAAGGGGTTGCCAAATACCTGCCTTGACTTGAGTGATCCTCTGGATTCTGGTGAAATGGAATGCACCGTCCCTTATGGACCTGATCTTATTTGTACAGGGTTCGCGGTACGTAATTGAAGCCGGGGAACGCCAACTGAAACAAGCTATATTCAGAGGCAGGTGAGGCGCCCGAAGAAGGTGCCATCTGATCTGCATACTTCTGAACGTACGGCGAGAGATTCGCCATCGACTTCACTGGGTACCAAGGGCATCCCAAGGGGGACTCACGGCAGGCTGTCCGGCCACTTGGGTGCAAATCGGCTGTGCCTTTCCCCTCGGGGAATCGGACAGCGCTACCGGGGGAGGTGCGAAAGAAGCTGTGCTATGACACGTGTGAAAGGCTCAAAACAGTGTGAATCAGTTGGAGGGGGCGACCCCGTGGCCTTCCAAGGTGCTGTCGAGGGCCAGCTCTCACCAGCCCCGGTGCGCGTGGCAAAAGGTAACGGTTGAGGGGAGGCGTGGCCCCGCAACAGCCACGAGGACCCCGCTCGTGAATGAGATCGGCAGTATTGAACCCAAAAGTTAGTTTGTCTCTAGAAACACGTGGTATAAAAGAGACGGTTGTTGTGCTAAGAACATGCAGGAGTTGTTGCACTGCAGCACCCCTGACCTGGCTGGCTAGGACTGAGTCCAACAGATGTTGCTCCCTGCTTTAAATGATGACCCTCCATTTATGTATTTATTTTGGAGGTCAACCGACAGCCCCGTCTTCAGCGTCTTCTCATCCAACATCAGTCCCACGGAGTTCTATGGGACTCAGAAGTCTATAGCCATGCACTGGATTGCCACATTGATCCGGAGTACGAAAGGGAGCGGAGCGTTGGCGCGAGCAAATTCTCTGGAAGGCGCGCGCGGCTCCTTCTCCATGTGGCTCCTGCGTTCTGGACAGGGGTGCCAACTTTAATAAAATGGGGGGAGGCAAGTAAGCCGCGCCCCACCTAATTGATCACATGACTTGGCACACGCACACTGTTTGAATGGCAATGCCCATCATGGGGGAGGGGGGACGGCCCCGTCAAATATTTTAGGGGGGGCGGGCAAGAGACCTAGGTGCTTTGGAGCTGGATCCTATGCCAGTTGATGAGAAATCCACGATTTCTTTTATACATATGTAACAACGATCAACATTATTGCTCCCGTAGTAAAACGCTGTTGGGTTTTCCTTTGCACCAGTTGATTCAGGGATCTCCTTGGGGAGCTCCTTGGGGAGCACAGCTTCCCTTCGGCTCTTCCATCCAGGGTCTTCATTCTCTGTCGGCCCGACGACCCGGACACGCCCTAAACGCTCCTGGCGAGGTCGGCGTCTGCTGCAGGGATGGCCGTGGTGCTGGACAGTGACTCCGGGGAAATGGGCAGCCTCTCGGAGGCAGGTGAGTGGAAGATCTCTTGGAGCAAACCCAGATCCACTCCTTTGCAGGAGCCCATAAAGCAGATGAGAGCGATGAAACCGACGGCCTGGTCACTATAAGGAAACCACGTGAACACATGGCGTTAAACCCAGACAAATGCTTCCTACACACCATGTGTTTACAAAACGTTTAGAGCACACACCACACCCAAATAAAAATAAGAATAATAAGGAGAACTGTAGTTTGTAAAGGGTGCTGGGAACTGTAGCACTGTAAGTATATATGTTCCCAGGATTATTATTGGGGAGGTGTGTGAATGTATGATGTCTACCTTAATTTGCACTTAGTTCCCACTGAAATCTGTGGGAATTGACCAGATGCCAGCCATGGGATATAAGATGGTACACCACCACTGCACCACCTACCAGCTGTGATGGTGCCCACTGAAACTAGGATTGGGCAGTGTGGCAGCAGGGACAAGGGATACACCAGTTTGGAAGCAGCTGCCACACACCTGTGCCTGGCACCAACAGCCACCCAGTTGGGAAGACGCATAACCTCCTTGCGTATGAATCAGAATGAATGCTCAATAAAGAGTGCACCTTGTATAACCTCCACATTTTAACCTACTATTTAAAACATAAATAAGATTATATATATATATATATAACTCCAGTCCTTCAAGTACATATGTCTGAAATGTTTCAAGCTGCACTGTTTCCCAGCCCTTTCAACTTTGCTGGAGCAGTCAGCATGAGCTGGGTAAGTCAGAAAGGTCACAGTTCCTATATTGCTCTGATGTCTGTCTGTCTGTCTGTCTGTTTGTCGGTCTCTCTCTCTCTCAGCTCCATCATCCAATGGAGGAAGTTTCCCTGATATCATTTCCATCAGTTCTGCGGAAGAAATGTCTCCTTCAAGAACCCTAAGGCCAAGCACAAGTAATGAAATTACAGTTCAATAAGAATTTAAAAGTTATGACCACGGAAACAGGTTATGGATCTGTAACAAAACTTGATGCTGCGAAGAACAACTCTAGAAAGAAGCTTTGCCTTTTGTCCCTCTGTTTTGGTACCTTAGTGCAGTGTTTCCCAAACGTTTTTGGGCAACGGCACACCTGCTTACCGGAAAAAAATCTCGCGGCACACCACCATTAAAGCCCCGCCCCGTGACGTCAGCGCGCAGCGTCACGCCGGGAGGGACGCACAAAAGTGAACGTTTTTTCCCTCCCCCTTGCCGGGGTGGGAGGAGGCAGCAGAGCGAGGGCAGCTGAGGCGGCGGCGGCAGCTGAGGCGGCGGCGGCTGCGATAGCGGGCGGAGGAGGAGCCGTCGCCGGGAGTTGCTGCTGCTGCTGTTGCTGCTGCTGCCTGGACATGCCGGCCTCCTCCTCCTCCGCTGTCTCGCGCTCCTCCCTTTTGCGCGCGCTGCCCCGCCGCTCGGCACCACCACCGCGGAGCCGCCCCGGCTCGACGCGGATCCTCGCCGCCGCCGCCTCTCGCCGCCGCCTCTCGCCCGCCTCCCTCCCACGGCACACCAGCCGGTGTCTCACGGCACACTAGTGTGCCGCGGAACACCGGTTGGGAAACACTGCCTTAGTGCAGCACTTCCAGAGTCCAAACTTGGCTGTGATTACTCATTTTCTTGTGGCATTCTGTGAACTTCATTTTTTTAAAAGATTATTTTAAAATCTTTTAGCTTCTTGTAAATTGTTATTTTCAAATGATAGCACCATGCTAGATCCTTTCAACAGTACAGAAGTGTTTCACTAGCAAAGTTGCCCCTTCCCCTTTCAACTAGTATCTCATAGACCTTATAATGTCTTTTTATGCATAATTTCCCCACCCACCTACTGCCACCACTTCTCCAGTGCAAGGAAGTCTTGCCAATATTCACTGCCCTGATTTTGACAGCTAAATTCAGTAGTCAGAGCTCTCCAGCAAGACATTCCCCATCTATACCCTGGGTACACTCTTATTTAGTGTGATGCATACACTGCTAAGAGTAGCCATGTCCAAAGTCCGGTCCAGAAAAGTTGTTTCCCTTCATTTGCAAGGAATCGTACAAAACAAAGTGGCAATAATAAAGAAAAGTTCCAGGGTGACAACAGAAAGCAAACTAAAAGTGTTTTTGCAGTTCATCAAAACTATCCAGCAATATCAAGTTATAGGAAAACTGGTGCTATTAACAGTAATCCTTCTAGTTGGTTAATTGGTTCGGCAACTTGACTGATGCTAATTATTTCTCCCAATGCACATGACATGTAATGCTAATTATTTCCCCCAAGAGTTAAATGATAACTAATCAGAGGCAGCTACAGTTGCAAATGGCAACAAAATATCTGTGAAAGGAAGAGGAGCAGGTTTGCTCAAGTGTGTTGCAGATAGAAATACTGTTTGTAATGAAGTGAGAGCAGTAGTTTACTTGCTCGAATTAACAAATAAGAAAGTTTTGAGAATTTAAATTCTAGATTAAAATTGATTACTTAATTGAGAAGGGGATTGTAACACAAACACTGGGGCCTAATTTGAATAGTAGAGTGCCTGGTATCTGGTGGGCAGACCAAAGCACTCGTCAGGAGAGCTATGAAATTCAGATGAGGGTCAGATGCCTTGTCAATCCCAGCAGGTATATAACAGGAAGACCCAGCCTGTGGCCTGCCCAGGCTGGCTGGGGCTGGTGGAAGTTGGAGTCCAACAACATCCAGAGGGCATCTGGGTCTCTGTCTCTAAATATAGTGTTTGTGTTTGCATGCAAACATATACATGCAGGTATTTATCATCATCATCATTATGTATTAAATTTATTAGTCACTGTTTTGCCAATGCAACCCAAAGCAATTTACAATAAATGCTTTTGCTGAAACATTTATTGCAGTTTTGCCACATTCAAAAATAGCCATCATGTACCTCATTCTGTCTCTCTGTCTTTCTCCCTACATATCCAGCTGTATCATTGGAGAACTATAGTTCTGGTGTAATTTCTATAAGTTCCATGGAGGAATCAAACACTCCCAAACCAAGGAGAGGTAATCTTGTTTTCAAGAGGCACTAAAAACAATGCTAGCTGAAGATTTGTGTGCCCCAGTATAGATTGTATCTGCTGCGGGAATGAACCCTTTACCTACCTGTTTGTTTCCAATTTGCAGTACAAAAACAAGTGAAACCATCTAATGTAGAGGAAGGGATTGTAGGGCGGGTTTATCTCATCTATCGCTGTTCTTCCTTTGAATGAAACTAAAAGCCTTTCTAATTAGCAAAAGATACGTAGAAGGAAAGTTTCAAAATACGGCAGAATAATAAAGAGAAAGGGGCAATGTACAGTGGTGCCTCGCAAGACGAAATTAATCCGTTCCGCGAGTCTCTTCGTCTAGCGGTTTTTTTGTCTTGCGAAGCAACCCTATTAGCGGATTAGCGCTATTAGCGGTTTAGCGGCTATTAAAGGCTTAGCGGCTATTAAAGGCTTAGCGGATTAGCGGCTAAAAGGCTATTAGCGGATTAGAAAAAGGGGGGGAGTGAAAAAAAATCGGAACACTCGCAAGACGTTTTCGTCTTGCAAAGCAAGCCCATAGGGAAAATCGTCTTGCGAAGCAGCTCAAAAACGGAAAACCCTTTCGTCTAGCGGGTTTTCCGTCTTGCAAGGCATTCGTCTTGCGGGGCACCACTGTATATAAAGAATTGTGTAGAAAAATAAGATACATTAGCTAATTTTTATTAAGTAGAATTGCTCTCTGAGTCTCAATGGAACCTTGTGCCCATTGATAATAACAGGACAGGAGGTAGGGAGACCAACAGAGGATGGAGCCATAGCCAATTGCAGGCAGAGTTTTGTCCCATCCTTCTTCCTGCTGAGGAGTTCAAGGTAGAGCAATACTAAGAAGGAGGAAGCTGGCAGCCAGTACCACCTCCTGGACAGGCAGAGCAGAGCCAGCTGGTGGCAGACAGAGGTTGGTGGGCCAGTGCTGCACCTGCCATAATGGACCAGCCTCCATTGGTGATCCTGAAACTTATACCCATTTACATGGGAGCAATGACATTGAATTTGCTGCTTACATCTTAATAAACTGTATAGGGTCACACTGTTTCAAAGCAAGTATAATTCACATCCCTGCCTGGTGCTGAGCTTATTTTTATTGTAATCTTAGAGACGACTTTCATGCCTGATACAAAAACAAAGTTTTGGCTCTTTCTGATGCTGTCTGTGCCACATGTGATGAATGTTGACTACAGCATGGAAGAGCAATCCAGTGCACGTTCTAGTCAGATTAGATTGTACATTTAACAATGCAAGCAAGCCTGAAAAGTACCCTGACTTTTTTCCTCCATAGAAAACATTGCATATGAAGTCAACTTCAAGGAGAGAAATATTGAAGGTACTTGTTGCAATTGTTACTGCTATAACTGTCTTTACTACAGATAGCTAATAGGAGGACTTCAGTGTTTAGTCAGCCAGTGAGATTAATTGGTATAAACCCCTTTGGTTGAGTGACAAGGTACTACCCAATTAATCAGGCTTACATGATAAAAACGCAGGATGTATGGATTGTTTAAATCCACATTTATTGGGATAGAAACTGTGTCTCTTTCATATACTTCTTCACAATTCATCCCAATCCCAGATTGTAGAACTGAGAAGAAATTCAGAATTCATAAACGATACTAGGCCTTTTTAGCCCTGTATCAATTGGGCGTATGGACACCTTGTATATAAATGCTTGATTATCCTTAAAAAAAACCCTGACGAACTGATTGAGAAAATGAGAAGAGAACAGGCATGGTCCTCCTAAGAAAAATATTCTTTCATAGGCAAAGAAAAGTAGCTTTCTTTGTGTGTAGGGATACCTTTCTTGAAATGTTTACTTATTGTTTGTTTGTTTATATGTCTTTTTTTCCAAGGGCAGCTTTTTTCCTCTTGCATTATCAGTGCAAATCAGCAATTATATTTCTAATTTTATTGGAATTTTAGTAGAAAATATAATTGTAATCATTCCTTATGTGTTTTATGTATTCATGTATTGTGTATTATTTGAATAGCAGAACTATTTTAAGAAATACAGGAAGCTCTGGGAATTGATGCCAAAAACACAGTGAAAGATGTTCATCTTTTGTGTTTGGTAGAAATCTGCATATGCTGTGGAAGCCTTGAGATTCGCACTCAGCACCCTTTGTTTCAAGGAGGAATGTGTGCTCCATGCACAGTGAGTAGCTGATTTGGGTCAGACATGCTACACTTCCTTTATCTAACAGGATAAAGGACAGGATCACACTTCAAAACGACCTTGACAGATTAGAGAACTGGGCAAAAACAAACAAGATGAATTTTAACAGGGAGAAATGTAAAGTATTGCACTTGGGCAAAAAAAATGAGAGGCACAAATACAAGATGGGGGACACCTGGCTTGAGAGCAGTACATGTGAAAAGGATCTAGGAGTCTTGGTTGACCACAAACTTGACATGAGCCAACAGTGTGACGCGGCAGCTAAAAAAGCCAATGCAATTCTGGGCTGCATCAATAGGAGTATAGCATCTAGATCAAGGGAAGTAATAGTGCCACTGTATTCTGCTCTGGTCAGACCTCACCTGGAGTACTGTGTCCAGTTCTGGGCACCACAGTTCAAGAAGGACACTGACAAACTGGAACGTGTCCAGAGGAGGGCAACCAAAATGGTCAAAGGCCTGGAAACGATGCCTTATGAGGAACGGCTAAGGGAGCTGGGCATGTTTAGCCTGGAGAAGAGGAGGTTAAGGGGTGATATGATAGCCATGTTCAAATATATAAAAGGATGTCACATAGAGGAGGGAGAAAGGTTGTTTTCTGCTGCTCCAGAGAAGCGGACACGGAGCAATGGAGCCAAACTACAAGAAAGAAGATTCCACCTAAACATTAGGAAGAACTTCCTGACAGTAAGAGCTGTTCGACAGTGGAATTTGCTGCCAAGGAGTGTGGTGGAGTCTCCTACTTTGGAGGTCTTTAAGCAGAGGCTTGACAACCATATGTCAGGAGTGCTCTGATGGTGTTTCCTGCTTGGCAGGGGGTTGGACTCGATGGCCCTTGTGGTCTCTTCCAACTCTAGGATTCTATGATTCTATGAACAGGCTGGGCAACTTTTCTTTAAAAAATAAAGGGGAAAAGAGGAATCAAGGAATTGCTGGAAAAGCCAGTGTTAGATTGTCCACCAAATTCTAAAGCAAAAATAAATGCATCTGTCCAAAAGATGCTGGCAGTCTCCAGTTCAACTCTCACTTTAGCCACAAACTCCCTTGGTGGCCTTAATTAAGATGTTTCCCCAACCTCAGATCCATCATCTGTTCTAGGGGAATAATGATGGCCGCCATCTTTAAAGGGTTGTTTTAAGAAGTACTGAGCTTGGAACAGTTGAAATGCTAAATCTCATTATTAACAACTAACTGCAGTTTTCTGCTGCTGCTGCTGTTTTAAAAGGAACATCTTTTGGAGAGATTCTTCCTGTGTGACAATGATGGGTACAAGACTGATTGTGCCATATGCTGCTGGAGCAAATCTCTCATAATGTGTGATGATCCAACCTGTAACAGGTAACTGACCTCCCAAACCACATTCAAGTTTACAGCAGCGCCTTTGGATATGGGAATTTGATCACACATACTTCCAGGGAAGTGAGGTTGGGGGCACAGCCTTACAAGCCAAAGTCAGTAGTTCAGTTGTGCCTCTCGCTTTCATATTTGTGGAGCCCCCTGCAACACCCCCAGGCTCTGTGTGCAGTGTGATCGAACCAGTTAAAGGTAAAGATAAAGCGACCCCTGACAATTAGGTCCAGTCGTGGCCAACTCTGGGGTTGTGGCGCTCATCTCGCTTTATTGGCTGAGGAAGCCACCGTATAGCTTCCAGATCATGTGGCCAGCATGACTAAGCCGCTTCTGGCGAACCAGAGCAGCACACAGAAACGCCTTTTACCTTCCTGCCAGAGCGGTACCTATTTATCTACTTGCACTTTGAGGTGCTTTCAAACTACTAGGTTGGCAGGAGCAGGGACCGAGCAATGGGAGCTCACCCCATCGCGGGGATTCGAACCGCCGACCTTCTGATCAGCAAGTCCTAGGCTCAGTGGTTTAACCCACAGCGCCATCCACGTCCCAGCATGATCGAACCAGTTACACTCCCCTAAATCCGCCTGGTGCTTGGGTTGGGTCCCTGTGGTGCTGTAAAGGAATGAGGTGTTCTGTGGGGCACAACTGCTCTATTCTAGGATGTGAATCATTGTGATGCAGGGATACAGAGTGGAGATAAGAGTATCATAGAGCAACTCATTTGAGTGTCCAGTTGCCCAGTTTCCTGTGCACCAACCCTCAGCTTCAAACTTCCATATCCTTTTAATCTAAGTCAGTTTTGTGTAAATCAGGTCCTTAGCCAGGGCTCACTCAGAAATTATGAGGAAAGGAAGTGCAAGTCACCCATACTTCTGCTTTTGCATTGCTGGTATAAAATCTAACATAGATGCTCACATGTTTTTCCTTGTAGTGAAATGTGTGAGCTCTCCCCACATCAAAAAACATGCAGCACTCCTATTTAGATGCCTCTCCCCCATCTGGATAATTTTCAGAACTCCAGCAAGAGCAAGTCCCTGTGTGAAACAGCAGCGAAATTTTTGGATGTATGACAAATATTTGAAATGTAAAATGTAAAAATGCCTTCAAATCATCTTTTGCTGTCTGTTTCAACAATGCAGGTGTTTTTGTGAAGAATGCATGGACAGCCTCGTGTGTTCAGGGTTCTCAGACGAGATAAAAAAGAAGTCTCCCTGGATATGTTTCCTGTGTGCACCACAGCGAGCATATGGTCTACTCAAGAGGAAGAGAAGATGGCGTGCAGAACTGAAGCGCTTCTACGATCAAGAGTCTGTAAGGGAAAGTTCTGTTGCCTTTTACAGATGTATACAGAAAAAGTCAAAGGGCTGCAGAACCTTGTATTAACTGGATCACTTTTCAGCAGCAGAGGTGGGCAACCTATGGACCGTCAGATGCTGTTGGACTACCAGTCTTATGGTCACTGACCATTGCCCATGCTGGCTGGGGGTCGGGGAAGCCACCTGAGGTGAAATGGGAAGTGCTGCCTCCTGCCGCCCCCGTCCCCCCCGTGCCCCACCTACCACCACTTCTGCCACCACTACACCCTGGGAAAATTGGCTGAAAAAGAACTAGCGTATTTTTCGCTCTACAAGACGCCCCAGACCACAAGACGCACCTAGTTTTTGGAGGAGGAAAACAAGAAAAAAAATATTCTGAATCTGAGAAGCCAGAACAGCAAGAGGGATCTCTGCGCAGTGAAAGCAGCAATCCCTCTTGCTGTTCTGGCTTCTGGGATAGCTGAGCAGCCTGCATTCGCTCCATAAGACGCACACACATTTCCCCTTACTTTTTAGGAGGGAAAAAGGGGGTCTTATAGAGCAAAAAATATGGTAACTTAAACTAGATGCTCCATTTCCAACAGGTGGCAGCAAAACTATTTCAGCTGACCTGAAACATTGCATGGTCATTTACTAAAATGACATTTTTAAAGGGGGTGGGGAGAGAGGACCCTGTTAATTGGAGGTTTATGCCAAGCAGCCTCAATCTCTGCTTTCCTTTTCACTAGTAGTGGTCATATGGAGAGGCAGAGCCACCCTCCCAACACCAGCATCACTGCGGCTTACCTGGAGAGGCCTGGGCTGGGGTGCCAGTGAGGCTGGAGCTGTGCAGTCGCACTAGAAGGAGTGCCAGATTGACTGGTGGGGTTCCTGCAAGTCCTACCACAAATCCCACCCCCACCCCCCTTGAGGCTTCAGCCTGTCCAAGTAAGAAGCAGCAGGGCAGCTCAGCTCTTCTGACTTGGTATTGCCAACACGGACTGGCAGCCATCAGGAGCCCTTCCCAGACCTATCTGAAGATGACGAGGTTTGAACATCAAACATTTGCCATATGATGCATGTGCTTTGGGGCCCTGACCTGTGGCCCTTCTCATAAGCCTTTAACGCCATCCTAGAGAAAAGAAAGTCAGAGGAAGGAATAAGAATCAGGAAAGCCACTGCCAGTGTGAGTAGCCAGTAGTGAATTGAACAGAGAGGCAGTTTGGCCTGCTGTAAGGCAGCTTTCTAGGGAAGTGTGTGGCAGAGGTTAGGGGTAGAGTCCTTGCTTAAGAAGAGAGCATTTATCCTTTGCCTGAAGGGAAAAGCAGTTGATACATGTTGTCCACTCATCAGCAATGTGGTCTCTCCCCAATGATAAATTTCTAATACCCTCCAAAGAGCTTCTCCCAAGGGATCTAGCAATGGGTAGTGGTGCCACATTTGCCTTTAGTTAGACACATTCTTGGAGAATATGGCTAAGTTCTTTCTCCACCGTATGCCTCCGAAGGCTAGTTGCTGGGAACTGCAAGTTGGGAGAGTGTGTTCTGTTCAGGTCCTGCTCAGGCTTCCCATAGGCACCTGCTTGGTCTCTCTGAGAACAGGAAGCTGGACTAGATGGGTCTTTGGCCTGATCCAGAAGGGTTCTTCTCATGTTCTTCTGTATCGCCAAGGAAGGCACGGTGGACATTTGCCCTGAGGATGGATCCATGAATCTCAAGGTCATATATGTTAGGAGAACCTCAATAGCTTATTATTTTGCAGGGATTTAACTGCTACGGGCCCCAAATGCAGGTACTGAGTAGTCAACATTATTTAAGCTGTGGAAATCGTATGGTGATTGTTTCTGCATTGCATGTTAACGTTGTTTTGCATTTCTTAGCCCTGGTGCTGCAGCTACCTGTGACTTAAATAGCACCTGCATCCCTGTTGCAACTTGATATAGATGTAGTAGAACCCTTGTATTTGTGAATGTGCTCACAGCAGCACATCATTCCATTATCGAAAGGCTCTGATATGATCAGAGTAGCATTTATATATTTCCCAGGCAGGTGGGATAGAAATAATTTATTACATTTTAAATATAATTAATAATTCATTGATTTATAGAGTGCTGTCAAAGCCTGTTGATACCCAGTTAATAAAAAGTCTTCATGTTAATACATGTAATAACTAAAATCACATACTATGTGTTCGACAAGTTTTGACAACAGCAACAACAACATCTTATGCAAACATGTATCTTTTTATCAATTGTGTTAGAGCCATCTGTGGATATATCAGCCTTTGCAGACATGGGATAAAAAACCAGTCCGTGTGCTCTCCCTTTTTGACAATATTACACAAGGTACGTAACTGAGAAATTAGGTTGTAACATGTTTATCCTTCCCCTGTATCAGAGGTGGGGAACCTTTCTAACCCAGAAGGCCAGATTATTATCTCCCCGAATTTCACGGGTAGGTGAAAGTTCCTATCTGTCAGTCATCTGATGTCACAGTGACCAGTCCCCCCCCCCCCAAGAGTCTGCAGAAGTCCCATTCAAAGCACTGCTAGCAGCACCTTGTTGGATCTCCAGAAGCTCAATTTAAGGAGCTGATTAAATGAAACTTCTGAAGATTTAACAAAGCATAGGACAAGGCAGAGCTTTGTCAGGGGCTGGTGAATATTTATTCAGAAGCATCTCTCAAAATGCTGTTTTGCCCAACCCTTTTAATGGGGCGACTGAAGAGCATCAGCTGATTGAGCAAGAGTTCTTTGAAAGGGGCTTCTGATATCTGTGGCTTGGCATAGTTGTTAGGGTAATTGGGAGCTTATCTAAAGATGGGGTGCTAAAAAAAAAAGTCATTGCTTTCTGAATGTTGCTTTTTAAAGTGGTCTTTGCTTATCTTCAAAATATTACATGGCAGTTTCTGTCCAAAAACAGCCTCAATCCAACTATACTTGGATAGCTTTAAAGTCTCTCCGTATCAGTGGGAGATAATGAAACATGTGCTTTAGCTCTTCCATTGAAACCAGTCCCATTTATTATAGAGGATTGTGAAAAACTTTTTAACATGTTTACCAACCTTCACTTATAAGTAAGGTTTACAAAACAAAAACCATGAAATTAAAGCACTGCTTACAAATTGGAGAAAAATGGGTGCCCCTTGCCAAGCGGAAGAGAAACAGCCAATTTGGGTGATCTTTATCTTAATCCTTCCTGACTAGCTCCTTGGGTGCCTTCCATACTAAGCAATTAATCAAGAATCTTTCATTTACTCACTAGCTGCTGCTGCGAAATCACTGCATTCCACTGTTTCCTGTCTTCCCACACCCACTCTTTTTGAGACCTAATTTGTAGCTGTTCTTTTTCCACTGAAAAGGCAATTTCATCACAAACTTTCTAGTATGGACTGGCAAAGCACTATTGAGAAACCTAATGGGGTTTAATCCTAATGTGGATTAAAAAGTTGGACCTGGTTTGAAAACCATCAGATATCCTGCAACTTCCCTTGCCCCACTACTTTTCAATAATGGTTTGCCAGTTCACATTTATTCCATTTATTTTAGCTTATTTATTTATTTGGAGCCAAAATAGAGATTCCTGCAACATTGTCCTAGGAAGGGGAACACATTGAGGAAGGGTGTCAAAGCCTCAGTGGTGGTAGAGCACGTGATGTACCTGCAGAAGATGCCAGGTTCAATCCCTAGGAGAGGCTCCTGTCTGAAACCTTGGAGAGCTACTGCTACTCAAATACTGAATTAGATGGACTAGTGGTCCACTGTGGTATAGGGCAGCTCCTTATGTTTCTAGCCACTATTGATTGCTTTTCTGCAATCTTCACACAATTAGCTGAGCAGCGAGCAAGTGCAACTGAGTTGAGTGAGGTTCTGTTTTGAGTAGACACCTGTTGAGCTGCACTGTCAGTCTGCACTATGTTGTTGTTTTTAGTCTCCCATCTTTTCTGTGCAAAATAAAATATAATACACCAAAGAAAGAAATGGTGGGATAGTGAAAGCACATTTGCAAGTGATCTCCCTCATTCCTAGAAACACTTGGGAATGTTGTGGCACTAAAGAAACATCCACATTTTAAAAAGAGTAGTGGGAACGGCAGTAATTTGAACCCCTTCCCAGAACAAGCCTGCTAGCAATCTGCTGTCTCTTAAAAATAGGAGAGGAATTTCTTTAATTCAGTACATCTCCCACTCTTCTCTAAATCCAGGGAAATGGCAGAGGGAATCTCCATAGTCTAGTCTAGGAGACACTGGGAAGAGAAGAGTGTGGAGAGAGGAGAAGGCAGCCACTGCAGGAAAGGTACAGAGAAGAAAGAAAGATGAGAAGGAAGCTCAAATCAGCACCCAGGAAAACCTATTCTCCCCGCCCCCACCCAAGGAGATTGAATGAAAAGCCTACATTAGGAATGAGAAGCCTGTAGCTCTCCAGATGTTGTGGCATAGCCAATGGTCAAGGGTGATGGGAATTCTAGCCCTGCAAAAGGCATGCCAGGGTCTACATTTAGGTTCCAAAGTCCAACACTGAGGGGCCAGAGCCATTTTGAATAACTTACATCCAGCACACAATAAAGCACTTATGAAGCATTGTCTGCAGACCTTCTGTGTCTCCTTTAGGGCACCTCATCAGTAAAACACAAATGTGTCGCGTTAATATTGGTATTCATCTAGGTCCTCATTTCTATTCTCCAGAGCTGAAAAGTTTGGGGTTTCTGGGGGAAAGCAAGGGCAATGGGACACTGAAGTATTTGGATGATGTCACCGACGTGACACGAATACATGTAAGTAAATGTCACTGAACTTTGTACTACTCATATTTCTAATTTTGTTAGATGGGTATATTATTTCTGCTCCTAATATATTTACTGGGATAAAATCAGATTTGCTTCCAGTCAAAGAATTACAAATTCTTTCAGTGTTTATTATGTTGAAGTCAAGGAAAGGACAGTCTTGCCCCTTTAACACTGGGCAATCTGAAAACTAGTCATAACTGGTTGATGCTGGTAATAACTGAAGAAAGAATAAGACAGGGCCAGCACAGGGAGGCAGTTACCCCAGGCAGCAGATCCACTTGTATGGAGTTCGCTATTCACTGCTGCGCCCCTTTGCCATGGCCATAGACCCCTCCATGTCTTCAGCCACACCCACAACCCTGTGGTTTTGCCCTCCCCACCACACCACACACCACACATGCTGCCATGCCACTACACTGCTGCTGCCTGCTCCTCTCTGGCCTCCTTTTTTGTGATAACAACATGTTATTACTTTAAAATGAAGTTGAAATTGGTAGTAAAAAAGATAGAAATAAGCAAAAAATCTGGAAAACTCTCTAATACAATAACTAAGATGCACAAATCTATAAACAGAACATATGCCACAGTAATATTTCCACAATGGATAAAGAACTATGCAATAATCTGGATCCAAAGAAATCCTCTTTACAGTGCATGAGTTATACTTATGTTTATTTAGAGCAGCACTTTAGATAGCTAAAATGCCAGTATATTATGTTCACCCTTCAGATTTTCTGGATAACTAGAATGCCAAACATGCTTCAGCTTGTTAGGCTTCTTCATTGGTCTATTCTTTTTAATATATACAGCATCCTTGATGCATGAATTCAGCTTATCACACGTAGTGTAGGTTAAATAAAATTAAACAGTCTGAGGAGCTGCCAAAGGGTTAAGCATCAAATAGCACTGTAAGGAATTTCTTCAAGAATAAGTTTATTACCATCAACTTCTTTGTTCAAACACTGCTGTTTAATCAGTGTGTAAAACTGATTCTTTTGTTTGTTTTGGATAAAAAACAGCCTACCAGAAATGCTGGAGAAGGAACAAGAAGCCATGGGTTTTGATTACATTGCGATGGTTAACCTGTGGCCCTCCATATGTTGTTATATTTCTGCTGTCACCATCCCTGACAATTGAGTATGCAGTTGGGGCTGATGGCAGTTGGACGGCAACAACATCTGGAGGGCTGTAGATTCACAACATCTGTTATAGATGGAGGGGAAACTGTCTATTTTTTATTTATTTCTTTGTCTACTTAACATTCTGTGAGTATTCTGCATGATAGGGTCATTTATCTTGTGAACTGCCCCGAGAGCTTTTGATGAAGGGCAGTATATAAAAATAATAGGTTCAGAAATTAAATTTAGTATTTCTAATACTTAGTGGAGCACGTCATAGTCAACCTGCATAACACCACTGTCGATTTAATAGTTTTGTCATTTGTCAGAATTTGGACTAATCAGAGTAGTTAGTAGCAATGTGGTTAAAGGTAAACTAGTTGGTAAGGTTAGGTTGGTTCTGTGGCTAGGAAGTGGTAGTAATCCTGATCCAAAACATGCCCATCAGAATGTCTATAAAGCAAACTGGTGCATTTCTGAAAGGAGGAGGAGGAGGAGGAGGAGAACAAGAACCCATGTGAAATTAAAAGATGAAAGATGGGATCCTGCATCCAAACTACTGTGATGGTTTTGTTTTGTTTATTAGATAGAAGAATGGGGTCCATTTGATTTTATATTTGGGTCTACGCCACCCATTGGAAACTCTTATCAACATCCCTCTGGTAAGAAAAGCAAACATGCATGAAACTGTAGCTCTTATTGTGTCTCTCTGACTCTGGTCAGTTCCAAGAGACGGACCATTTCTCTCTCCACTCTTCTCCAAAACAGGTTAAATACTGCAGCTTCAACATACAGTATTTACTTGGGAATAAGTTTCACTGATCTTGCTTCCTTATAAATATTTGTAGCTAAGCTGCACAATCTTAAGCATGATTACTCCAAAGTAGGCCACACTGTGATAATGGGACTCAGTCCCTGGTGATTGTGCACAGGATAGTGGTTGGGCAGCATGAGCCAGCCTAGGGTTCTGCAGTGTCAGCTAACAACATCCCAATGAGCTCCCAGTAACTCGTGGAAAGCAAAATGATGCAATATAGTAGGAACACTGATACAGGAAACGGGAGACACCAAGAGCCACGGCTAGAGCATGCTGTGACAGTGTTGCATCACACATCAGTCACGATCGCGGTCACGGACTACATTCCATATTAACATCAAATCAGACATGCATGGAAAGTACCTGCTATTTGGCGTGTGACGTAACCTCATCCTCTACTACCATCTTGCTCTCATCCACAGAGCACCACAAGGAAAAGCTGACAGTGACTTCTCCCTGGCCTTCCCCTCCAGCTGCAGTCTTGCCTCATGATTTTGTTCCACAGCTAGAGGCAGAACTTCCTATAGACAGATATTCAGATTCCCTAGCGGCCCAAATACAGACAGGTTATACAACAAAACTATTTCGCTGGAGTTTCCTCGGGCCAGTGGTTCAGAGGAAGTCTCTACTGACCTGCACTGAGCATAGGTTTCCCACTGACCTCTGCCCTAAAGGTAATGCTATACTGGGATATTAAAAAGGAGGTATAAGGGCTCAGACAGGGTCTTAGAGTCTTCCTGTCTGCTTCCCAAAGCTGGGCAAGCACTTGCCAAGCTTTGGGAAGGAGATAGGGCCCTGCCAAAGCCTCTTGCCTCCTCCTGAAAGCCAGCTTAAGCTGGTCTTGTGAAAACTAGACAGAGGGTGTAAAATGTTGGTCTCGTACCATATTACCTAGATACGCCCCTGGCTGGAGACCTTCTTTATACCTAAAGTGTCCAGTCCCTGTCAGCGGATGGATGGAGGGTGGATGCCTAAGAGAAAGGAAAGCACACCCCGCAGGCTTTTATATCTTGCTACCTACCCCACCTTGCAATCTATCTCTAAACATGAGACCTGTGCAGCCTCAGACTCCTGCTGTTATATTTGCATGTCTTTATAACATCTAATCTCTTCAGGAGTAGCCAGTTTGGCACCCACAAGCACCCATTTGCCTCCAGAGGCTTTCCCTGGTGCCCAGAGGTGGCTCTCTTCCCCCTTTCAGTCATTCTTTTCTTTAAAAAGGAAGCGGGTGGGCTGGAGCCCCTTAGAAAGGCGTTTTCAGAGACCATCTTTTTATAGCCTGTTTTCTCTTCTCCCTTCCCTTTAAAGCCTGGTATTTTTACCAATATTTTCGTATTCTTCAGTATGTGACACCCCCGGAAAGGATGTTTTTCTGGATGTTTGTGGATAACCTTGTGCTGGAGGAAGAAGACCGCGATACAGCTTCTCGATTCTTTCAGGTGAGTAGCAAAACAAAATGCCTTCAAGAGGTGAATGAAGAGATCACCACTCTCTTCACCACCCACTTGCAGACATTAATTTAATACAGATTTTCATTGGCTCAATTCGCAGTTTGAAACAACAGTTTTATTTTGTTTATGTAATTATTTGTTGCATTTCTATATCTCTTGGAGCATCTTACTTCAGTATTGTTCAATCTGTATTGGCTCCCAGATTTTGAATTCTGTATTATATTCTATTGGCATCAAATGCGAGATTTAGTTCTAGCTCTTGAGACATGTGTATGGTTTTGGTCCTTTTAAAGATGGAAGCTGTGATCAGATATAAGCAGCATGATGACACCATCCAGAATGCAGTACACATATGGAGTAATATCCCATCTGTTAACAGGTAACTGCTTTCTCAGATATCACAGAAGTTTCTGTGTGTGTTTGCTTGTGTTAAAGCCAAACCAGCTGCAGAGCATTTAAGATTTTGTTTTCTACATCTGGCGGGAAGGTAAACGGCGTTTCCGTGCGCTGCTCTGGTTCTCCAGAAGCAGCTTAGTCATGCTGGCCACATGACCTGGAAGCTGTACGCCGGCTCCCTCGGCCAATAAAGTGAGATGAGCACCGCAACCCCAGAGTTGGCCACAACTGGACCTAATGGTCAGGGGTCCCTTTACCTTTACCTTATGGCTTCCAACTCACTTTTACAATAGAATCATAGGACTGCAAAATTGGAAGGGGCCCTGAGGGTTATCTAGTCTAAACATTGAAGTACAGGAATCACAACTAGAGCATCTTTGACAGATGGCCATCCAAATTCTGCTTGAAAACCTCCAATGAAGGACATTCTACCACCTTCTGAGCGAGTCCATTCCACTGTTAAAAACTCTAACCATCAAGAGAGTTATTCCTAATGTTTAATTGAAATCTCCTTTTCTGTAACTTGAATCCATTGGTTTGGGTTCTACCCACTGGAGCAGCAGAAATCAACTTTGATCCATCTCCCATGTGACAGCTATTTAGATAACTTGTTAATATCACCAAGTTGTTATTGTTGATATAGTAATCAGAAACACAATATTCAAAAGCTGTAAATAAGCTTGGATGAAAGGAGACTGCAATGTGAAACCACTGAATTAAAATACATCAGGATTTCACTTGTGGATTGAACCCAAACCCAAATGAAGACAATTAATTTTTAGCACATTATATGTGTTAACTGGGTTACATAATTACATTTGCCACTTTTCTGCATTTCCCTCTGACCTCAAATTTTACAGCTTCTTCCCTCAAACCAGCCAAAAAACAACAACAACAACCCCATGTGATACTCAGGATAACACTTCATGCATCTGATGAGCCAGTAGACTGTAGTTCACAAAAAGTTATGGCATTATAAAGTTGCTAGCCTTTTAAGATGCCACAAGACTCAAAAGACTAATGCTGCTCGTCTGGAAATCGTTGTAACTTGTTCACCATCCTGTCTCAGTTTGTGTGGGTCTCAAGGCCTGTTGAAACTAGAAGGCAGCGAAAAAAGAGGAAGAAACTCAAGTTGCTTGAAGGAAAATACATTTGAGGCCTGACGTGTTTTGGAACAATACTTCCTTTGCGTCACTATAAATATATAAATAATACAAGCATTTATCTAGTAAAACCAAATAAAAATAGAACACCTAAAAACAAGGCAAGTCTTACATCTTCCGCATTACAGTATTGGTTCTCTAATTGTTCTCCATACTTAAGAGGTTATCTCATTTTTACCCCAAATCTGTACTGGTAGAATGGTTTAGGATGACACAGAAGTGTTCATCTGCTTGGTGCTATTTCTTCACTTCTCTCAGTTTAATATAGTTACACGCTCCCAAGCTAAGAGGAGTTGTCTCTCTTTTGGAGACTTCTTTCTTTTAACGCCCTCTTTCTTTTGGAGACTTCACAGACAGATGTACAACAGAACACAAACGGAGGCAAACATAGCAGCAGATCTGATACCCCGGATCAGATTGGGAATGTGATCCCAAACCCAACTGGGGCCTCATGCTGGTTTCTTGCCAAAAATGCCTCCCTCCCTCCGCTGCTATTTTCTCCGAAAGGGACTGTATGCAGTAAATAACACCTTCGGTGGCAAAGGACTGGTGGGGCATCATTATTTGCAAGAAATTGGTGCAGGGCTGCTCTCTACTTTGGATCTAGGCCCCAGAGCTACCTTTACTTCAAGAATAAAAGGTGCTAGTTTAAGGAAGCTTTTTTAAAACAAAACAAAACAACAACCAATATTATCATATTGCGTAGCTTGGGCCATGTGTTATAAAAAAAAGTGACATTTTTATTCCTTACAGGCCAGAAAGAGACTCAAATTGTACATGGGATGAACTAAATAAAATGCAATGGAGAAAAGGGATAATACTGGAATGGGGAAAAGGATGGGAAGTAATAATGGCACAGATTGAGTAAGGTGCTATTGAATAAAGGGGTACAAATTAATAAAATAGGTTTTTTTTGTTTTTGCCTTCCCCTTTGGCCCTTTCTCCTTTGCCTCTGGCCCTACCTCTTTGGTCCTCAGAATATTGGCCAGGTTACTATTTATTCCAGGTAAAGATTTGGCTGCTAAATTTCTCTATGCTGGGCTACTATTAAAGGCATCACAGTGACAGTAGCATTTGGTCCAGAGAGCTCGTCAATTTGAAGTGCACAGCTCCTTTTGAAGGAACCACATAGTGACATATATTTCAGGGGTATTGCAGAGATGAATCAGTTTGTGTCAATGACACTTCTAGAACATTTGAGCTACAAAAATGCTAACAAAGCATGAATAAGATTATTAAGCTGTTTGCAGACTGTGGCCAATGCGGGCATCTGAGAACAGGCTCTTGTGAAAGGAATCATTCACTGTTCCTCATTTCACAAGCTACTTATCTCTGCAATATTCTCCCCCATGGCTAGTTCAACAAGTCCATGGTTCATACATGCATGTACATCACTTGATATCTGAATACTCTTGATGAACTGATTCCATTGAAAAGTTGTGTTTTTAGATAGTGTGAAATATGCCATTTCACAGCTAACTTGTTTATACATGCAGCTGTCAAGTGGTGTGTTATTCATGCATGAACTAGACCTAAACTAAATCATGTCAAATCAAATGAACTGCATACTCTTTTATCTAGGTATCTAGGGATGGAAAGTTGTACCAGTTTCGGTTCTCACAATCTCCATGTCCCGTCCCCGTCCCCCCACCTTAAATTCAGTTCTCTACTTTTCTGCAGCAACATGCAGTTTACTCATTTTTAAAATCCTCATAAAAATTATTCCACATTTTAGTGTGAATTTCTCCAAATAAGCATGTTTGTAGTGCAGTTTTGGCTCATATACGTATTTTTGCAAGCAGTTTCTTCTAATATAGTGCATTTTACATGTTATTTTCACTAATATAATCATTTTTATACACACTTTTACCAATTCATTTTTGTAACCATTGGTTAGAGAACTGCATCACAAAATCTGAATATGTGCAAATGACAAAGGATGACTCTTTTTTGGTTCTAAACATTGTTTCAGAAAGTTCAACATTTGTTAGCTTCACCTTTAAATGTGAACTAAATCAAATTCTTTCCCCATCCCTAATTTGAAATTGAAGAATCATGTATTAGCTTTGGCTTCTGGCATGTGGGTTTAATTAGCTACTCATACAACTATTCTGGGGACGCAGGTGGTGCTGTGGTCTAAACCACTGAGCCTAGGGCTTGCCGATCAGAAGGTTGGCGGTTTGAATCCCAGTGACAGGGTGAGCTCTCGTTGCTCGGTCCCTGCTCCTGCCAACCTAGCAGTTTGAAAGCACGTCAAAGTACAAGTAGATAAATAGGTACCACTCCAGTGGGAAGCTAAACGGCATTTCCGTGCGCTGCTCTGGCTTTGCCAGAAGTGGCTTAGTCATGCTGGCCACATGACGCAGAAGCTGTATGCCGGCTCCCTTGGCCAGTAAAACGAAATGAGTGCTACAACCCCAGAGTCAGTCACGACTGGACCTAACGGTCAGGGGTACCTTTACCTTTACAACTATTCTATTCTGGTGAACATTATAATATATGAGAGAAGAATTGATACAATCCTGTAGATTAACTTCAGTGAGACCTGAAGATGATATCTGATGCAGCTGAAGGGATCCCCAAATGGGGGTGGGTTTTTTCTAATTTAATCCCAGAAGTATGATTCCTGGTCTGCTGCAGCAAAAATAAGAGTCGTAGGACACGTTAAAAGCAAACAAACACATTGTGTTATGTTACATTCTGTGTTATTTATATACTGCTTTGGAGCCCAAAGTGGTGAGCAGACCATCACGGCAAAAGAAAAATGCAACATTAAATAAATCAAAACAATAACAAAATCTACATTCATGAGCTGCATTCATGTTCTTACCACAGATGGAGCTACCTACCATGCCACCTTTCATGTAAAAGCTGGGTAAACTCTGGCCCAACATACCCTACCCACTCCAGTCTCTCACGTAGGAGCAAGCCCACCCACAAACAATTGCCTGATGGAAGTGGCCTTGCCCTCATCACAACCCATAGGAGAAAACCCAATGAGAACTTTCCCTTTTGGTCTCCTGCCTTTAGGAGCCACCCCACTGAGTGACCCACTGCCCCTAACAGCCTCCAAATAAATATGGTTCTCCCTGGAAACAGCTACAGCTCTAACTCTTGTTCTTAGGGTGGAGTAGCTGGCAAAAAACCAACAACCATCTGGCTCCTCAATAGATTGCTGTATTCCAGGTGCAGCAATAAGTAACCAAACAAACCCCTGTGTTGCAAAGAGAACATCAGCAATGTCTAGGCAACACGATGACTATGTACATACGCAATAGACAACCTTTATAGAATTCCTTCAAACCATAACAAGCACAAAATGAAATCTTCCGGATATTGACTACTGTTTCGTAAAATTCTTTGTCAGCGTGGTGGGAGGATATAGAATTGCTTTTACATTATTACATGAGCACTGTTCCACAGCATTTGATATTTTCATTTACATACATTCATTCGATATAAGATGGGTTTATGAAGCAATTCTATATCCTCCCACCATGCTGACAAAGAATTCTACGAAACAGTAGTCAATACCCAGAATCACTGTTCAGTGTTGGACATCATATTTGCTGAATATACAAAGCTTTACATCTTGTCTTTCATCGTACGAAGTCTGGTACCTCAATTCATTTAAAGATTTTTAGATACTTTGAGACTAAAGATTTCATCTTGCACTTGTTATGGTTTGAAGGATTTCTATAAAGATTGTCTATTGTGTATGTGCATGGTCATCGTGTTGCCCTAGACATTGCTGACATTCTCCAGCTGCAGCAGAAAAGAGCCAAGGAGGCTAAAGTTGATATCCACATCCCAGAGAGCAATAGTCCTGTTGCTGCTATTGCATTGTCTCTGAATGCATGGCAGTCCCCAAATAAAAGCAGACACTTTCACAGATTAGTCTCTAACTCACAAATCAGACTTTAATCTGTGAGAACGTTTCCCATAACTTTGAAAACCAAAGTTGTGCAAGAGGAAAGCAGCTCATGCAATTGAACTTCCTTGTCCCTTCCTTCCCCCTAAACCTCTCCTCAACAGCAGAGGCTCTGGTGCAGCTGCGGCTGTATTGGAGAAGTCACCTAAAATTAGATGAGGCATTGTCAGGAAACAATGTGGCAACCCTAATCAGTGCACAGCTAATAAGGGCACAGTGAGATGTTAGACCCTTTTATATAGGGAAAGGGAAAGGGATCAGGGTGTGGAAGCAGCATAATTTCCTGTATGGCCTGAAATGTAAATATAATGACAAGTTGTTTATTTCCTGTTAAGGGAACGAAAGAAGTCACGTCTTTTAACATTTTTACATGAATATTGTGGGGTGTTGTTTTTTATTCTCCAGCAAATATTCTGCATCTGCCTTGTACGTGGATTTGTCTCTGTTGGCAAAGAACATCCTTGAAACCAGAATCTTCTCTCAGCGTCCAGCCACTCTGATTAAGGACTTTTTTGTGCCCTTGAAGGAATATTTTAGGACATTTCCATAAGACATTCTTTGTACTGTAGGTCAGCCTATAAGCAGGGTTGCCATAATCATCTGTCCCTTTAATACTGCTTTGATATTAACAAGAAAGATTTTTATCTCAATGCAGAGAAATTTCATCTACTGATTTATTCATACCAAGCTGTTTTCAATGCAGAGGAGCCAGCCAAGCTGTTTTTCTTCTAATCAGTTGGCCATCATCCTGAAAAAATATTTTTGGATTGTTGATACAATTCCTATTCCAACTGCCTTCTGCAGGATTCTTTATTTTATTTTACCTGGGTTTGCATCATACATGTACACAAGCTCTAATTGTTATGCTATTTATTCATAATTTTAAAACTTTATAAACTGCCTTTTTGCCCTAACAAGGGCTCGCAAGGCAGGATACAAAAACAAAAACAAAAACAAAATGTAATACAATAATATAGTGTACATATTTATGCTGTACATATTTAAATAATATTTAAATGCTAGAAATTCATGAATGGTGAGGAATTATCACAATTAATGGCTGCAAAATGTTCCATCAGGAGAATGAAAAAATAAAATTTGCAGTGTTAAGAGAATCTTAAAAATTACTTGCTTTTGAGTATATTGTACTTGCTTATGCTTTCCGAAGGGTACTTTTAAAACAAATAAATGTTATTTTGTCATAAGAGAAATGCAATGTTAAATTTGATTTGTTCGCCCCCATTTAAGGAAACAATTTATAAAGTTCTTTATCTGAAATTCATATCACATGACAGTCTTGATCTTTTTTATGTCTGAACCCCAATGAACCCCTAGTGGCTTAAAATGCAGCAAAGCTAATAGGTTTTAAAAATAAAATTGGTCGGCTTACAAAGTAAAAATAGCTTGGAAGCTGGAGCTAACCCACCACCCATTGTCTATCTTGTTCACACATCACTAGCATTGCTTAAAAGAGTAAAATAAATTACACAGGAATCTCATTGGTACTGAAAAAACGGTTACTTCATATTCGCAAGGAGAGAGGAGGTTTCATGGCTGTCTCATGCAGGAGGAGAAAGGGAGGATGATGGAGGAAGGGGTGGAGGTTAGGTGTTAAGTGGAAAACCACAACAGTGTATTTTCCATGATGATCTGCTGGTCTCAAACTTGCCCTCTACTGACTGGAGTCCTACAAAGTTGTTTATACCCAACATTTCTGTCCACTGAGTTTTATGTTCCTGTACACAGCAGAGAGAAGGCAGGGATGTCTTCACCCAATGTGTATTGCCTGATTTGTTTCCCTGCGCATTCAGCTCCCCCCTTGCACTCCTATTCAATGCAGATGTCATCTGCACATGTGCAACAGCTGTCCCAAATGTACACACCTCAACTTACCAGTAACCACAGCTTATCTTTCCAAATCAGATGGAAGCTGATTTGAGGAGAAACACGGGAAATGGGGAAATTTCTCAAGGAGCTACAAGAGACCTGTGGATTGTGGTTAATGTAGTGTGTGTTCAGCTCAAACACCTGTGCTAGGGGCACACTGGAGCCACCATAAATGTTAATGTATACTACAGCTGTAGTGTCAGTTATTTGAATTAATAATTATATTCCAAAGCACAGTGCTGGGTTGAAAATGTGTATATCAAAACAGAGAGGTAATTAAAAAATGTATGTTTCTATAAAGGTTTCTGTTTACCAGAATTTTAATTTCCTGGAGGACCAAGCTGATCAACAACATCTTCATACCAGAATAATGTGTTCAGGGTTTTAATGTGCCACCACAGTAAGACACTGTGCATATTTTTGTAGCAGGGGGCAGGGGGCAGAAATCTGACCAGCACTGTCTGTCTATGTTTGGAGCAATTTCAAAACTTTTCAAAAAGTTATTTAAACTCTTTAATGTGTAAAATGATGGATACACATGCACTCATGCAGGTTGTTGGGTTTTTAAATTGTGAAATTTCCTTTGTAGGATAAAATTCAACTCAATTCTCCTACTGAAATCTGCCTAGATTCTAGATTATAAATCTATTCTGTACATTCCAGGGCTCTGAACAAAGGTTTCAGGGTTGGTGAGTCATTTTCACAGGTTTTTAAGTATTTTATTGAATGCTATCCCAGACAAAGGGAAGGCCTAAGGCAACTTTACCAGGAAACTGAGATATTAACAAGTTCAAGACTCTGACCAAGTATGTCTCAGGAGATCTACACTGTTCAAAAACTCATTCACAGATACCTTAGTCAAGTTAAAAGGAACTCAAGAGACATCATCCCACTCAAATCCAAATGCCAAAAATTTCTTCATGTTATCATTTAGTCATTCATATTGATATGTATAGAATTAGGGAATGCAACTGGAATGAAGACAATTATGGAATCTTGTTTTCCCCCTGCCTCAGTGATACCCCTCCCATCCTTTTGTACAATTATCCAGCTGCAAACCTTTAAATACCAGAACAAGAGCACAGCTATGGAAGCAGTAAGGGGGAAGAGTCTCCACAATAACTATTATATTACTCTTTTTGTTGCTGTTCCACCATAAATATAGTTGTGGTGAGATCAGAACTGAAGCCCCATTTGCTATCAGTGCATCATAAGAAAACGTCTAAAAAATAAAATAACATTCTTCACCCTGACATGGCCTGTTGGGAACAAATAAACATTGACACAAGCACTCTCTCTACTTCTGCCAATGTGGGAACAACTTACAAGAGCTAGGTAATTTGTTAACTCTGTATCTGTGTTTAGTGATGGATATGGGTCAATAAATTGAAGCTGAATCCTTTTTTTATATAAGATGTTTTAAAGCTTTTTCATAATAAGATAAAATAAACTAATCTAAATAAAAGCAAAAACAGAGAGAGATAAAACAGTGTCCTTTCTCAAAGGTAGTTCTTAACCCTTGTATAACTAACACAGCTTAAGCTTCAATCAATAAAATGAAGCTGAATCCTGATGAGACACAGGTATTGTTTTTCTCAAGTTCTCCAATCTGGGGATAGCTTGTTGTGGTATCATGATTAAAATGAATTGTGTTTCTCTTGTATGTAAGCATAATAATAATAATAATAATAATAATAATAATAATAATAATTTTGGCAATATGTAGCAAAAACCATTAAATAAACTGGCTTGCTTTGAGTACCTTCTTATCTGCAGTAATGGGGTACTTCTTAAAAAACTTTATATGATGAAACTTCTTTTGTTTATTTTAAGGGATCTAAGGTTCCTTATATATTTTTAGCAGGCCTTCTCACTCCAATGTTAATGGTTCTAATGCATTTAAAATTCAGGACTTCTTTACTTAAGATTCAATTTGGTTTCCCTCAAGGCTAGCCACTTGTTTATTAGGAAAGTCCCCATTTGATGTCTTTAGGGCTTAATTTTTGGGGGAAATCAAATCTAAGCAGCAGCTGCATAATCTGTGAACATGCCAAAAAGCCTGGCAGGGGTTGTTTTTGTTGCTTAGCCTGTTTATAAGTTAAAATGTGAAATTTAAACAACTGGTGAAAGCTGAGAACACTAAAGTAGGAATCTGCATTTCTTAAGGATGGCTCAGTTGGTTATACTGTGGTGCTGATAATGCCAAGGTTACAGGTTTGATCCCTATACGGGACAGCTGCATATTCAAGTTGGACTAGATGATCCTCAAGGTCCCTTCTAGGGACAACAGAAAGCCTAAACCTATTTTGTCATATGATGAGCCAATAGCAAAATAGCCACCTACATCCTCTGAATTCCATAGCTATGTTTCTGTTTTAACAAGGGCAACAGAAAGAAGAATAAGGACTTTTACTTATGTGTATTCTATATATTATGCTCAGGGTGTTTTAGAATGGAGGTTTTGAGATTTAGCAAACACAGTACAGCTGTGATATTAAGGGTACTAAACACAGACACTTCCTTTCCAGTTTCCTGTGTTTGTGCTATGACTGAAGTTTGAAGAAGTTGCTTTCGGGAAGTACCCTGTATATTGTAATAATGCCATTAAAAATATACAATTATATAAAATATACATAGTACAAGTGACATGTCTAATGGTGTGGGTTGTTAGTCCATATCTTATCTTCTAGAACCTAAATTCTCTTATAGCCTTTTGGGGAGAAATCCTGCTTATTTGAACTGTATTTTAATGAGTACTGCGAATGTATCCTGTCAGTTTGATAGGGGAAGTCTTCTGTCTTGTCAGGTGAAACTTTGTTTAACTGTCACAGGGGAATCTTAGCTGACAGCTGAGAAGCGGTAGGAGACAGAACTCTCAGTTTACAAAAGAAAGACTGTCTAGCTGGTAGTTGCAGGTGTAGAATTCCTAAGTTGATGAAATAGCTGAGTCTGGGCTAGAGAGGCCTGAAGAAGTGAATATACAGTACAGTGGTACCTCAGGTTACATACGCTTCAGGTTACATACGCTTCAGGTTACAGACTCCGCTAACCCAGAAATAGTACCTTGGGTTAAGAACTTTGCTTCAGGATGAGAACAGAAATCATGCTCCGGTGGCGCAGCAGCAGGAGGAGGCCCCATTAGCTAAAGTGGTGCTTCAGGTTAAGAACAGTTTCAGGTTAAGAACGGACCTCCGGAACAAATTAAGTACTTAACCTGAGGTACCACTGTATATGGCTAGTCTGTTGTGAGACAGTAACTGTTGGTTGGAGAGAGTCTGTGCTGGTTGGTGCTTTGTTTTCGTGGTGGACAGTGGGAAAAGGTTCAAAGAAGGAGGAAGAAGATCTGAGAGGAAGGCAGAGTGGCTTGCGGACCAAAGACTTTCTGGGGTTGCCAAATTACTTGGCTCAGGCTTAAGAAAGCCTAGAGAAGCAGTGGGAAGCAGTTTGGAACGGTAGGCAGGAAAGCCAGAGGAAGATTCCAGGACCAGCAGGACAGCAAAAACTGGCCTAACCTTCAGTAGGGATTGAAAAAGGCTTCAACAAGAGTCCTCAGTGAAATGTTGGCGAGGCTTAACTGGGGCAGAGTAAATACAACAGCAATCTAGAAAAATGCTTTTAATAAGGTTCCTCAAAGCTGCCTTGATTTTGTAAGAAGTGTAGTGTAACATAAGCTTTATTTCAGGAACAAGTTATAGTGTATATCTGTTTAAGGAGACAGTACTAAGCTATATTGCAATGGCTTTATACCACACCTACATCCCACAGTTTGCAGGGTTATTGTTAAGTTTAGGGTGTGAAGCATGTCAGTGATATTAAATGGTGGCAGTAGTAAGGACTGAGGAAAGCTGAAGTTGGGGTTTGTTAATAAAACAAGTAAGGAAATAACATCACCCCTTTCGCTTCACACTTTTAAGGTCATATTCTTTTAAATACTACAAAGTACATGTTTTAAAAAGAAGAAGAAAGGAACATACAGAATTACTGACTGAATTATCTGAGAGTGGGGGGAGATTCTGTTAAAACAATACACACCTCAACACCAAGTTTATTAGCTCTCTAATGTGAATTCCCCTTGTAACTGCACCATTCAGCTGTTGGTTTGAAATTCAGCTGTTGGTTTGAATTCCCCTTGTAACTGCACCATTCAGCTGTTGGTTTGAAAGCTTATTTGGGAGCATAATTTTCACCTACAGAAAGTAACTCACAATGTTCTTACTTTATTATGAGCTTTCTTTGTACAAAATGATCATGTACACACCCAGAGACACACTCCCAAAAGACCAATAAAGTTTTCTGTATTTTTTTATATGTTAGGGGTGAGTTGACGGAATCATTACAATGAGAAATCCAGGGATCAGTAGGTTCTATGGCTTATAGTTTAAAAATGATTTACTGGACTGATTTGAAACTTGATAGTGTAAGAGAGGCACATTTGTAGATGGCCTATGCTGAATTTGGGGCAGGAAAAAAAATAACTTATATGAATAAAACATTCTGCGAGTTACAGGTAGTATATATTTTTCTTTCATAGACCATGTCTGGATGATTTTTCTGGAAAGATTTATCTGATAGTACTGTTTTTTTGGGAAACAGGTTGTTGACATAGATTGAGGGAAATGTCTGGTGTGTGCTTGTGAAAAATGTTTGCAGTTTTGATTAAAAAGGCATTGTTGTGGCCAGTGTTAACCAATGGGAATTCATAAGGGTGTTGTGTACACATGCTCTATATGAACCTGCTGCAAGGGAAGGTTCAGTAGAGGTTTAACTGGACCCAGTGGCTGAGTTGTAGTCTTTCAGTTGGATGGAATGCCAACATCAGCAACTCCCTGCTCAGTGAGCAAAGGTGGCCAAGAGTTGGGGGAAGGCCAGAGAATGAAAATTAGAATCAGTCTCTTTGGCAACCACCATCTTCCCCACTGAAGGCATTTTTGCTAGTTTTTCAATATATCTATGATGTGTACTCAGCATGGTGTTGAGTGTTGGACTATGTCCTGAGAGGTCAGGGTTCAAATCTCCACAGCACCAGCCACTCCCTGCTAGTCTCAATCTTTAGCTCACAGCATTGCATATCCTTCAACATTTCTCCGATGAAAATAGGGACGTCCTAAGGAAAAGCAGGACATTCCAGGATCAAATCTGAAACCAGGGCAGCTTCTATAAATCTGGGACTGTCCCTGGAAAATAGGGACAATTAGAGGGTCTGGCATTGTTGTGATGATGGGGAAAGGGTCATATACAGTGGAACCTTGGTTCTTGAACAGCTTAGTTGACCAACAAATTGGTTCCCAAACACCGAAAACCTGGAAGTGTTCTGTTTTTGGAACGTTTTTGGAAGCTCCTGCAGCCACGCTTTGGTTTTTGAACAGTTTCAGGAGTCGAACGGATTAAGTTCGAGAACTAAGGTTCCACTGTACACCACCTTGAGCTCCTGGGAGGAAACGTGGGGTACAAATGTCATAATAAATAAAACAGTAATATGTTTCTACTCTCTCTTTTTTGAACGCATTTATTGAAAGGCTGGATAAAAATCCCTCACAATGCAACCCTGCATGTAAAGTAAAAGGTATGTCTGCTGATAACTGGGTCTGTAGATCCAGTTACAGATAGGTAGCCGTGTTGGTCTGCCATAGTCAAAATAAAAAAGTTCCTTCCAGTAGCACCTTAAAGACCAACTAAGTTAGTTCTTGGTATGAGCTTTCGTATCTGAAGAAGTGTGCATGCACACGAAAGCTCATACCAAGAACTAACTTAGTTGGTCTTTAAGGTGCTACTGAAAGGAACTTTTTTATTTTGGGTCTGTAGAGAATGAGATTCTTTAATATCAGCTTGACTGGGTTCAAGCCCCACGTTGGGCAAGAAGATTCCTCGTGCTCCCTTCCCAACCTTCAATTCTGCGGTCCCGGGTGTTCCTCTGAATACACGGAACTGACCCCTATCATGCAGATGGTAGCGAGCGCACCGAGGCCTCGAGGCAGAGCCAATGGCGCGCCCACAGTATAGGAAGGCGCGGCGTCACGGCACGTCACGCGCCGCCCGAGCGCCTATTTCAAGCGGGCGAGAGGGACGGAGGCGCCTCCGCCTGGGCGCCAGGCCTCGGGAATCCCCGCTTTCTTCCCTTCCTTTCCCTCCGCGGGAGGGAGAAGCCTCGGCGAGCTGCGGCGCGAGCTTTGCGGCCGGGAGTTTCCTCAAGGAAGTGGCTGCTCCGGAGAGCAGCGTGCCGCACCCCTCGGGAGGCGTGGGCGGCCAACCGCAGCGCGCCACCACCGGCTCTCCATTTGCGGCTGCAAGGTGTCTCCGCGGGGGAATTTCGGGGTCCGGAGATGGCGGCGCGAGGGGCGCCCCGCCGGCGGGTCTAGTTGCCCTCGCGCCCTTTGCAGCTGAGGCCGCCGCCGCCACTATGGTGCCGAAAAGGTGAGTGGAGTCTCCAAGCAAAGTCTCGCACTTCGCACGCTCCTTCTTGGAGCTTCTCTCTCAGCTAGTTGTTGCTTTGCTTGCAGGCCAGGTGGCATAAATTTGCTTGCATGCGATATTTAAAGAGAGGATAACGCTGAGGCGATTTCCTACACTTGGATGTTGCTCTATGCTGTATTCCGATCGCTGCTGCTGCTATTATTATTATTAAAATGTTGCTTGCATTGATATGCTTTTAACAGCAGTCAGGCACCTTTGCTGAAACTTAAGTATTACTAAATTGAATGGAAACAACCCTAGTGCAAGCTGGGGTGATCCAGGCTTTATTAATTAAATTGTTTTCGTCTCGAAGGGAGCCTAGGGTAGCAAACGCATCACGAGTAATGCAACCAAAAGTAAAGGCGTTTTAACATTGCTTTCTGGATATATGTATTGAATGGCTGCTAGTCAGGACAGGGAAATGAAGCTGATATGCTAGTAGACAGAACTCCTGATTTTTGACTACTTTGTAAGCCAGGCTTTTTTTGTGTGAGACTGGTCCCGCTCAATTCAGCTAAACAACTGAAAGACATAACACAAATGACTCATCTTTATTGATACTATGGCATTTTTGTAATATAGTTAGTTAGCTTGTGGGATTCTTCTTTGTAAGTTTTGAAAGGTGACAAATAGAAACGTCACAATTGAATTTGTGACTCAAAACACTCTGGCGGTGTTAGCCCAGTGTTGTGGAAGTGGTTAGTGAAACTAACCACAACATAAGCAAACCTGAATACCAAGAGAATGAGACAGGAATAAATAGAACATGAATTGAGTAAACAAACATTTTGAAACAAATTCTGATGGCTTTTATTTCTCATTGGTTGGAAACCAGCTGTTCCTGACCATTGTTTGTGAAAGAGCAGGTATACTTCCTGATTCAGAACCAGTGCTTCAAATAAATATAATGCAATCGTGTTAGAAACAATTGAATAATCTTGATTATCTTGGCAAAATAAGTGCTTAGGGTGGGGCTTTCTTGGCTAAATCTGCTTAACAGCACAACGTATGCTTCTGGACACATTAATTTTGCAACAGCATTGTCCCAGCATTACAATGCTGAAACAAATGCTTAGGATCACACACTAACAATAATCTATACTGCATTGTAGCTATGGCAGGGATGTTTATGATACTGACTGACTGATTAACTTGAGTTGGTGTGAACTGGTTGACTGTAGCTCCCAACACGACTAATTGTCTGTCAGGGATTGAGGTGTGTAACCACCAGGGAAAGGCACCCTGGATAGTTAGTTATTTTACTTATAAAAATATTTCTGTGCAACTATTTCATAAAATATATCAAAGTGGTAATTTTTAAAAAGAAAGATGAACATGAGACATCAATTAACCATTGTGGAATTAACCATTGCTTCCTGGGGGGGGGGGGAGCTGCACCGCTTTGCCAGCAGCCTTCCTCCCTTCCCTCTTCCTTTTGACAGCTCGGGGGAGGTTTCCCTCCCCCCAGGAAGCAGCCCGGGAGCGGGGGGGGCAACGGCGCACCGTCCGCCCATGACTCCCAAGCCTCCCCCAAGCTGTCAAAAACAAAGGTGTAAAAGGGGAAGGCCGTCGGCAAGGCGGTGCAGCTCCGCCCCTTCCCCCGACGGCTTGGGGTAGGCTTGGGGGTTGCGGGCAGGCGGCATGCCGAATGTCACCCCCCCAATAATTATACCCGGGGTGGACCACCCCCTTTCTCTGCCCCTGCTTCAAGAACAGCAAATTAATAAATATACCGTATTTTTCACTCTATAGGACACACTTTTCCCCCTTCAAAAATGAAGGGGAAATGTGTGTGCGTCCTATGGGGCGAAGACGCCATATCCCCGCGACCCTCTCCTGGCTGGAGAGGTGACGCGCGGCTATGGCAGGAACCTCCACAGCCCCGTGTCACCTCTCCAGCTGGGAGAGCGTGCGCGGGGGGCTAAAGCAGCCCCCCGCGACCCTCTCCCGGCTGGAGAGGTGACGCGCGGCTATGGCAGGAGCCTCTATAGCCGCGCGTCACCTCCAGCCGGGAGAGCACTCGTGGGGCTAAAGCAGCCCCCCACGACCCTCTCCCGGCTGGAGAGGTGACACGCGGCTATGGCAGGAGCCTCTATAGCCGCGCGTCACCTCTGCAGCCGGGAGAGTGCGCGCGGGGCTAAAGAAGCCATAGGCGGCATGCCAAATGTCACCCCCCTCTCCCCCCAATAATTATACCCGGGGTGGACCACCCCCTTTCTCTGCCCCTGCTTCAAGGACAGCAAATTAATAAATATACCATATTTTTCGCTCTATAGGACGCACTTTTTCCCCTTCAAAAATGAAGGGGAAATGTGTGTGCATCCTATGGAGCGAAGACGCCATAGCCCCGCGACCCTCTCCCGGCTGGAGAGGTGACGCGCGGCTATGGCAGGAACCTCTATAGCCGCGCGTCACCTCCAGCCAGGAGAGCACTCGCGCGGCTAAAGCAGCCCCCCGCGACCCTCTCCCGGCTGGAGAGGTGACGCGCGGCTATGGCAGGAGCCTCTATAGCCGCGCGTCACCTCTGCAGCCGGGAGAGCGCGCGCGGGGTAAAGAAGCCATAGCCCCACGACCCTCTCCTGGCTGGAGAGGTGACGCGTGGCTATGGCAGGAGCCTCTCCGCTGCGCCTTTCCGCTGCTCCCTGACCTGCTCTTTGGGGCTTCCCCCCGCCAGCCCCAAAGAGCAGGTCGAAAGGAACCTGAAGCCTGGAGTGCACACCGACCCCTCTCGCTCTCCAGGCTTCCAGGGTAGCCGCCTGAACGCACCTTAAACGGCACCTTGTTTTAGAGCGGCAAAGCAAGAGGGGGAAAGTTCTCCCCCTCTTTGTGCAGCGCCTCCTGCCGCTTCACTGAAGGGGCGCTGGGCAGAGAGGGGGAGAATTTTTTTTCTTGTTCTCCCCCCTCTAAAACAAAGTGCGTCCTATTGTCCGGTGCGTCCTATGGTGCGAAAAATACAGTAAATACAGTCACAAAAGCACAAACACACATGAGAGTTGGTGTAATGATTCAACTCATAGTCTGGACTGAAGTGAAAACATAGTCAGAACTGAAGAGAGCCACAATCTCCTGGCTTCAGGCCTTTCCCATAAGCAACACAGAGATAAAAATATTGACCTGCCTTCTTAGAATCATACAGTTGGAAGGGAAGTCAAAATGCTGCCTAGTTCAACCCCCAGGCACTAGCAAATGTGCCAAAAGAAAAAAAGCTTACAGAGGAGTCTTTCACCATCTAAGCAGCCTGTTCCACTGTCCCAACAGCTCATACCAACAGAGAATCCTTGTTGATGTTCATTTAGCATTCCCTTTCTTGTAACTTGAACCCTTTGGTTCTGGTCTTATCCTTTGAAGCAACATAAAACAAATTTCCAGCACAGTTATTGGGTTGTTGTGTACAAAAAGAAGAAATTCTGAAATATGGGAATACCTGTGAGGACTGCAGAGAAAAATTCTAAAGTTGCTACAGTCTTTGTATCAATATTTGTTGTTTAGTTGTGTCTTACAAATTCTGAATATGTATTTAGTAGTTTATAAAATTCTTGCCTCGTAATCTGTTTTTATTTTGTTTCAGCTTTGGATTTATGATGTTTCTTTGGGTTCAGACAGCTGGTAAGTTATGAATGCATTGTTTGCTATGCTCAAATATAAAGCAAACCTTTAAATATGCTGATAAGGTGGATGATCAATCCTGTCTTTACCCTAAAGTTCAGGGTGGACTGCAGAAATGCAAAGCCACTTTAAAATATACAGATGACTAAATTAACATTTCAGGTAATAATCATACTCTTAATACAATTCCCATAATGCTTTCTCTTACCTAGGAGAGCTGCCATGCTAGAATCTCCTGTTAATGTTTCCCCCTCAGATAGGTTCTGTGTCTTTAGTATGTGCACTGCTGGAAGATAATCAACATATGCATTGCCACATTTGCATGTTAGGAAGAGCTGTACCTGTTCAGTGCCTTGTGGCATGGAAGATGTGGCCATGGACTCTTGGAGAAGAGTCTGAGAAGACCCTGAGACTCAGTTAAGTTTCACTTGGACTCAGTTGCTGTGACATAGGTAGAAGGTAATCAACAAGAAATCAGTAATAATAAAGAGAGATGCCATGAGGGCTTTCCCTATTAGACCGAGGTCACCTTTCCATTAGAGTGTATAATATCAAGTGAACTCAAACTAGTGAATTAAATTACTCTCTTCAGTGGGAATGAAAAGAAATGTGGCCCCAGTAAAACTGGATTTTATGGAGACATTCGTAAAAAGCATATGTTTAATTTCCCATTTTGTCTTTATAGCTAACATATCAGTCACTGGCATAATAGGAAGTACTGTTGAACTGAGATGCGATGAGTTAAATGGCACGTTCATCTTAAATAACTTTCGAGTAACATGGCGAAAAGAAGGGGAAAGAGAGTGCTTTGTAGAAACCTATGATTCTGATGAAGATCTGACTTCATACCGTGAGGAAAACCAGTGTGCAGACTTCAGAGACAGGACTCGGTTTAATGAGGAACTGAAGGAGGGCAAGTTTACTCTGCAACTGTTAAGGATCAGTCCTAAAGATGAGTTCACATATACCTGTGTGGTACTGAAGAAGAATGAAGAAAGGCAATTTAAAGTACATAGAGAAGTAAAAACAAACCTCAAAGTGGCAGGTAAAGCAAATGTTTATAAACCATCAGTGATAAATTCCTGCTCTTTTGCCAAACTTTGTGTATGTCAGAGAATGGCATAGAAGAAAGGTGTGTTCAAGTGTGTTTCTGAGTTAACACAGGGCACGGAGGACCAATGGTGTTTTAAACAAGAAAATGTGCTTGGCACACCAGGGCCAATCCAGTCCATTGCCCTGTCCTTCTTTTTCTCCCACTGAGCAAGGGTCGTAGGAAACTGCCTTGGTCCATCCAGCTGAGTGTTGCCTACACTGACTGGCAGCAGCTCTCCAGGGTTTCAAATAGGAATCTCTCACAACCCTACCTTGGAGATGTCTAGGACCTTCTGCATGCTGCAAAGCAGATGCTCTACCGTGGAAGTAGGGCCTTTCCCCTGGCACTGCCGTGTCAGCACCCCTCCTGTTCATGGAGAGCTTTTTGCAGAGGAGAGCTGAAGGTGTGTAGACCGAAACCTCATTCACCCCAACAGCCCATGAGGTCACAGTCTACTACAATGCTGCTTCCAATAGTTCTGGTTCAACAGTAAGGCATCAACCTGGCAGTACAGTGGTACCTCGGGTTAAGTACTTAATTCGTTCCGGAGGTCCGTTCTTAACCTGAAACTGTTCTTAATCTGAAGCACCAATTTAGCTAATGGGGCATCCTGCTTCCGTTGCGCCGCCGGAGCACAATTTCTGTTCTCATCCCGAAGCAAAGATCTTAACCTGAAGCACTATATCTGGGTTAGCGGAGTCTGTAACCTGAAGCGTATGTAACCTGAGGTACCACTGTACAAGTTACTTATGTTTGCAAACAGGACCCTATTCCCACTGCATGTGTTAGTGTAATCCGAGGACTGAAAATCCTTCTCTCAACCTTTTATACTGACAACAGCTCCAGACTGTGTTAAGATATGTCTCCCTTACTTCCCCCCCCCAGCAAATTACAGCACACCAATTCTAACTCACACGCCATCTGGAGAAGAAACAACATTTAATTGCACTTCTAGACACGGATACCCACAACCAAAAGTTTATTGGGTAAATCATACTGACATCAGCCTCTTGAACTCAACTCAACAGTATACTAGAGAGCCTGACGGGACGATCAGTGTTTTCAGTACGTTAACAGTTAAAGCAGCTACTGCTATCAAGTTAGAGTGTACAATTGAGAATGAGCTACTGCACCAAAATCTAACTGCCACCAGTAAGTTGATGTTCTTCATTTTATCTCCTCTCAAATATTTTTCATGCACAGTGAAATATTTATAGCGAAGAACAAATTTGTCAAGTAAGCTAAAAAAACAACAACTACAGTGTAATTCATGTCCAGAACCCAAAAAACCTTGACTTTCTGATCATTTGTCAGCTAGAACAAAAGCCTTTGGCCTCTTAAATAGAGAGGAAAGCTTCAAATTTAAATTCAGATGCAATAAGAAATCATATAGGTTCCAGGGCAGGCTACTTAAAACCTTTAAATAAATTATTGGCAGGTTAGCTCATATCAGAAGGTGACATTTGGCCCACCTACTCCTGCTGCATCTTTGCTATTAAACAGACCTACCTTAAATCATAACTTTTGTTTCAATTCTGCTAGCTGGAATGCCGTTTTTAAAACTCAGCAGTTGTGAAGTCTGTTATCTGACTGACCTTTAGGGAAATGGGAGCTGGATGAAAGGCTATAACTCATCTGGGAGTGTATGTAACTTATTGACTTAGATATGCTTAAGGAAAGTCTCTGGGTTATGACCAAAGTTTTCCATCCTTTTACATGCAGTGTGCAAATTATTAGGATAAAAGTTCCTTTTGCTAAAAGGTGATTCTTAAGTTTCATTGTATTTTAGTAAAATCCAGTTTTTGTGCATGTGTTGTAAAGCATAAAAACACTTAAGATGTGCAGTTTATGTTGTTTGCAGACCTGTTCTGTCTGAGCCTTTTTAAAAAACCTCTCCTCCTTCTCCCCTTGGCGTTGTTTCTATTTAGTTGACACGAGCAGTCCTGAAAATAGCCCCTCGGTTGATAACAGCACAAGTAAGACAAAAGGTGTAGTTCTGGCTTCTGTTGCAGCTGTCTCAATAGTCATTCTACTTATTTTGTACATCGGGTGGAAGAAAAGGAGGACTTCTGTTCTAATGACTTACACTGGTAAGTGAACAGTACACCCAGTTTAACAAGCCCTAAGGAGTAGGAGTAGAGAAGCAGTGGTTCATCCCCAAGACTTCCAGAATGGTTAAACTAGCATTTCTGAGGCAGCAATACAGCTGATACTTTGTGTAGACAACCAGAGTAGCTTGTCATGTAGAGTATACATCTTCACCCAAGGGTGCTTCCTGGGGAAGCTCTTCCCATGATTACCAGTAAGGTTTGCCACACTCCACATTTCAAGTACACACCAGGTTTAGCAAGGCTGAAGTGGACCTGCTGTTGAGATCACTGGAAAGGTATGTAGCATTATCTCCTTGAGTGGAGGAAGACAGCTAGTTTCTAATGAAGCGGGACCTATTTTAAGATCTGTTAGCATGCACCCTAGGCCTCAAACCACTTTCCACTTTCACTCCCACCTACTCCATTTGCATGCCTGCTTGTGAAAACTGAAATGATGCTGTAGTGGCCCATCCTGCAGCCACAAACTTAGGAAAACAGGCATGTGAAAGGGGAAACTGAGGAGATTAAAAGAAAGACGTGTTGTGCTACACTTATTGTAGTCCATTCTTAAAATATGGGGATACTTCAGAGTCGGCCTTCTCAAAGGAAGCCTGCCACATCTTATTTGTTGTCTCCGTTCATCCTGGCTTGCTCTGGTTGCTAGAACATGTAGGTTTCCTTTTTACAAATAGCCCTTGCTACAATAGGAGCTGAAGAACAAAGTGCTAACTTTGGACAACCTGTGGACAACGTATGGCAAATCTCCCAAAAAAGAGGGCCAGTTGTGTAATATGCACTTATCATGAAAAGCTACTGGCTAGAAATGCCTTTAGGCTTCCTTCTGTAAACTTCGTTGCTGGTGTAGAGCAGAGGTTGGGGAAGCTAATGTCTTCCAGATGGTGATGGACTCCCATCAGCTCAAGCCAACGGGACCAGTGGTTAAGGATGTTGTAGTCCAACAGCCACTGGAGGGGCTCATGGCCCTCATCCCTGGGGTAGTCACTCTGCTTCTAACTCAGGATTCTACAAATGCATAATTCAGGATTCCCATTGGGTCAAAGACAATATGCTCCCCTCCCAAAAAGACTCTAGCCACACTTGCACTAAAGAGAACTAATAATGTCAATAAAGAGAGCCAATAATGTCACCATGGCCAAGTATTCTTGGCTCCCATGCCATTCTTATTGATGTTTATGGCTCAGCTGTATTTATTTGTTTCACTGGAAGAATGGCTTCTGCCTCCAAAACATCATCTGGGTCTACCATATGCTAATTGTTACTTAAAACAATGTTGTCATATCAAAGCAATCAGAACAACATTGGCCATAGCAGCTTACTCAAATAAGAAAACCACAAAATAAACGAAGTATAGAATCAGTCCCACATCTGCAGAGCATCTGATTAATCATAGATGCCTTCCAGGTCATATCCATCTGTAAATTCCTAAACTTGCTTGCCAACAAATGCTGGCAAGGGTAATGAGACACCCATTCATCATGTTGGGGTTTTTCATCTTGTGCACTTTCATGTAATCCTGGCTCAACAGACAGTTCCTTCTCTTGGTGTCAACTCAAATTAGACTAGCTGTCTCTCTGTAATTCCTATTTAAAATATGCCATTGAACTTCCTTCCCTTTGTGATGTCTTCAGTCCTTGTGTGCCATCTTGAAAGCAATTTCAATGGTCCTCATTCTATTTAGAATACACAACCACGTGTAATACAACTCAGTCCAAAAGTTCTACAGATCTTTTTTTTCCTATCAATTGGTGTTCATAAAAATAAAGAATCAAACAACACAGTAGTCAGTAGAAAATGGTTCACTTAGCCCAGTAGTGTTTTCCTGAAGAATGCATACGTATTTCGGACCCCTAAACTGAAATTTTGTACTGATAAGAACATAAATTTTAGCTTGATGCAGAGCTCTGAGCATCTTGTAGCTCCCTTTACAATATTTTTGACATAAGAACTGGGTTTGCTCATTTCTTTCTCTTGCAAATAAAAGTTGGTCAGTGCTGCAACTGGGCTATATCTAGCTAATGATTCCTCTTATAAGGATATTGTGGTCCCTTGGCTTCCCACATTTTGGGAGCTCCATTGCTCTGAACATTCAGAGTGCTTGGATGCTGTCATGTCCCAAAGGAAATAAATTTAGGCTGGGTCCTAACCAGAGCTATTTTCAGCCAGAACTCAGTTCCGGCACCTCTCAGGTGGACGCCCTTGCCATTATAAGAGAACAAGGGCATTCATGGTGCGTTCCGGCACCTTCTTTTCTTAAAAATAAAAAATAGTGCTGGTCCTAACAAACCAGACACCATTACTTTGATTTGTTAGCCCTTGTTGCTGTGACAGCTGTAGATGGGCAAGACAAGAGGCCTTGGGGGGGGGGGCGGAAATGGAAATTATCTGGCAGCACCAGGGTTTGATGTTTTAATCCTGTCCTGCTACATAACATTTCTGTAATCTGACCCATATAACATTTGTATATTCTGTTGTGTGTGTGTGTGTTTTTTTAAAGCTCCTGCTGAAATAGGAAACAGAAATTTTTGACTGCCAGAGTAATGTTGCCTGGAAACATTCCCACAGAGACTGATGGTTGTGAGTTATCTATCTGCAGCAGAGCATGGACTGGAGCAGAACACTTATGTACTGCCAGCAGCTTGCCATGTTTACCCTTCTACTGGTGAAAGGCAGAATGCTACCTGGCCCACGTCTGATAGATAAAGGCTATGCTATAAAGTTAGTCCACCAAAAGAAACCCAGAAGGGGCACACTTCTTGTGCACAGCTCAGAACTGATTCTGTGGGGGGAGTCAACATACACCTTTGAGCTTTCCAAGGACTGCTTCACTTGTTAATGACATTTTGGTACTGAAGAAATTCACGGAGGAGCATTTTGTCAATGGCCTAATGGAGCTTCTTTGTTCCACAGCAGCATATGCCAGTGACTAGAACTTTCATGCCTTGTTTTTCGGCTTCCTCGAAGCAAATGATTGGCCTCTTTTGGAAGTAGGCTGCCGGACTAGATGGTCCTGATCCAGCAAAGGTGGTCATCTTCTGAAGTGTGGCGGCACTTCTGAGCCCAGTCTTCCAGTGGTGGTATAGAACAGAAGATTGACATGGAATCAGTCCCCCAACATTAGACCAAGAGGTCTGGTTGTATAGAACAGACACACAAGGACAGCTGTCTTTTTGGGGGGTATATGCCATGGACACCACCTCCAGGTAGGTGGGCAGGTCTGTTAATCAGTTGGGAATATGATCCTCTACACCAGACATCACTTTGGGACCAAGTTAGGCCAGAGTTCTTATCTCAGTTTAATGGCTTCATCACAATCTGAACGTCAACATATGCGTCTTACCTACGTGGGAACCATATTAACTGCAAGCTCTGCCACTGTTGAAGGCGAAGCAATCTTGAGCAAAAAATGAAAAGGCCTTGGGCTAATTATGATTGCTTTTCCCTGTTAGATACTTCAGCCAGTTAACAGTCAGCCCAGTTGTGTAACAATAGCAAATGGAATGTTTCAAATGCTGGCATGTGAATGCATTACCATTTGCCAGAGCTTCTTCAAGAGCAGCTTTAGTGGATAGACATCTCATTTCAGTACAGCTGCAAAATCTAAACAAACCAAAAGCTGGGCTTCAGACATACAAGATTGCAAAGACAGGAACTTGTAAATTCTAGTTTTAATATTTCATCCCAAGTATTCTATGCATTTGCAGGGGAAGTGTCATGTGCATTTACAGGTTGAACATTGAAGGAGTACAGACAGCTCTGCTCTGTTCATGCTTCCTCGTGAACAGTGTATGCAGCAGAAGGAATGCAGGGCTCTGGATTTGTGCAAGTGTTCGTATGATTTACTGAGTTGTTGGCTTCATGTTGCCAGTGTGCTAAGTCTGAACTGGAAGATATGATGGCAAGGTAGGCATGTGGAGATAGCAGCACACAGCGAATGGTGATACATGCATTAATATGGGGTTTTGGCGTGCTAAATCAAAATCTGTTTAGCACCATGACATCTGTGTTGATTGGCATGATAAAGTAGACAAATCTTGGGGCACATACTTTAAACAATGTACTTTATCAATTCAGTCATCATAGACACTAGAAAAGCAGTGTAAATTACAGCCTTGATCAAACCAGAAGACTTGAATTGTTTATTAGAGAGCCAGTGGAATTCTATTGATGTTCTTGTTACAACTCAGTCCTAAATACTTGGGAAAGTATTCAATTATTTCCTAAGTAAGCATTGTTGAAAAACCTGCCTTAAAAGCACCATTCTGCATTTTTACTCTGCAAATATTGTGCAATAGATGAGCTGAAAATTCTTATGAAGCTAATACTTCACTTAGTTAATCTCACAGGGATATCATCTATTTGACTTTACAAAAATATATTTTTTTTCTTTGTTTATAAATTCTGCAATGTGAATGTGAAACTTTGGTCTGTTTCTTCCCAAACAAATCATGTCCTGGTTGTTTTGCTCTAGTGCACTGTGATAAAATGGGTTTTCACACTGTTCAACACATCGGTGGAAACTTCAAGTTTTACTTATCTCAATGCAGATAACTCATTTTCTCTCATCCCACCCATCACCTCCTATTCCCTCACTGACAAAAGTCGGATACTTCCACTGCTACCAGCAAAGGAAAAACAAATTGGAATTTTCCAGTTATAAACACTTGTGCCCTGCATGAAGCATTATCTTTCATTTCTTTAGAAGTTTACTGAAGACTGATCTTTTAGTGCAGGATCTACCTGATGTATATGAGTGGACCTTGTACACAGTATTTTTGCGTGGCATTTTAATTGTGTTTTTATCACATTGTTTCAGTGTTTGTATGTTTTATACTGTTGTACACTGCTTGGAGATCAAGCATGCACCTTCAATGTACTCTTTTTGGCGCCTACTCAAAACATTCTTCTTTAGACAATCCTACTCAGATCCTTAGAAAGTTGAGGTAACTTGAATCTGTTTTAGTATTTAAACTTTTGTATGTTTTGAAGTATGGCTGTGAATTTTTCTTGAACTTAATTGCTTTATCTCTTTGCAAGCTGCTTTGAGGCTTTTTACAATCGTCGTGTGTAAATTTTATTAAATAAATGAATACATATTTTTTGAAAATGTTTTTAAACCAATGTAAGCTCTGTTTTCCTTTGAACAAAGAGCCAGTTCCTAGATGATGATTAAATTTTATTATCCATCCTCCTACAGATGGTCTCAGGGTGGAATCCAACATTATACAGTGGTACCTCGGGTTAAGTACTTAATTCGTTCCGGAGGTCCGTTCTTAACCTGAAACTGTTCTTAACCTGAAGCACCACTTTAGCTAATAGGGCCTCCTCCTGCTGCTGCACCACCGGAGCATGATTTCTCTTCTCCTCCTGAAACAAAGTTCTTAACCTGAGGTAGTATTTCTGGGTTAGTGGAGTCTGTAATTTGAAGCGTATGTAACCTGAAGCGTATGTAACCCGAGGTACCACTGTATAGCAATATAAAATGCAGCATTAAAAACAGACTTAAAACACTACAATCACAACTAGCACAAGTTATGCAGGGTTTTGGATTTGCAGTTCCTCTGTGTTCAATTCTCCTACCCCCAGTTCATTAAAAACCCATCAAATGTTTAAATGAATTACACCTGGCAACCACCTCCACCCAATTGCAGCCTGTGCCATGGGTTACACCAGTGAAAACACAATATTTAAAAAGCAGTTTAGAACAACATAAAATTGCAGAAATAGGGTGGGTCCTAAAAAACAATAACTATAAAATGTCAAACTATAGAAGTCCTGCTTTTGCCCCCCAGGCAAACCAAGTGGCTATGTCAGGAGTGGGGAATTATTTTCCGCCTGAGGGCTTGTGGGAGTTGCATGCCTGTGGTGGGCTGTGCTAGAGGCCAGAGTAGATGGAGCAAATGGGTGTGACTTGATGCTCCATACAGCCAGCAAGCAGGAGGTTTCTACACACATATACCTTGACTCTATCCATATTTTTTCATTCAGCAAATGAAGGGGCCTGACCACAGTTCAAAGACACATTTCAAGAGAGCATGAGCAAGCCAGATAGAGGTTGCGGCCGTGGAAGAGAGTCCCCAGAGCTTGTCAGAGAGGACTAGAAGGTTCACGGGCAGAAAGTTTGATATTCCTGAGTTACTTGCATACCATGGTAAGTTGCATTTTAACCAATGATCATCTGTCTTCCCTTGATTTTATATTCTAATACAATCAGCCACTTCTTTTACTGTGTTCCACCCTTGGTGATCAGAGATTCACTGGACTTCAGGTATAGGAGGAGATTTTATAGCCACTTGCTCAGTTTATTTCCTAGTTAAATGACAAAGAACTATTCACATTTTGGATCTTTAAGTCAATGATCTCAGAACATCCACCCCCACCCCAATATCCCCTCAAATTGTAGGTTTATGGGCTTCCCATAAACATTTGGATCCCCACTTTGGGAATAGAATGAACCTTGGGCCTGATGTTGTGATCTTACCAGTATAGTTAAGGAAAGGTTTCTCAAAAGTGTTTATTTTAATATTATGTATCTCAAACTCTTTAAACACATTTCAGCTCCATTACTCTTAGGTGTCTGATGAATGCTAAACCTGGTACCAACCATTAGGTTTATAAACATTGGGGAACAAAGCAATATTAAGAAAGAGGAGGCTCTGTCCATATTTCCTTAACACATATATGGTACATTTGCATATGCTGTTGACTGGGCTGAAAAATTGTACTTAAAACTTTTTAGGCAGATCAGAAAGGGGCTGGTTTTATTTTCAAACAGTAGTCTCTTTTACAATCACCACTTGTCCTGTTTTCTTCATAGTTCATGTAAAGTTTAATGTTGAATTCAACTAAATTTGAAGGCAAGTTCACGCAATCCACTGAAGTTGCCGTACTTGAGGTTTTCTAAATGTCAATTCTTTCATCATGTGCTAATGAGTCTGCTCTCATTATTGCACATTTGTTTCACTCATGTCCAAGCCCACTTCTTCTTTTGTAGGTGACATGCTGACACAAGCAAAATAAGTACATTACATGATGGTTTCACACACAAATGCCAAGCTGTTGGTCCATTGCTTATCAGGTTTGCCCATTGATTCAGGCTATCACTTGCCTGAAACGTAATCCAGCATACACAGCAGATTCTTGAATCTAAAGTACACATCAATAACATGAGCAATGTGGATGTTGATTATAACAGAGTACAATTATGAGAGTCATTGTAGTCTTTGATAAACACCCTTGGAATGTTTTGTGAATAGTTGCCTCCCATTTTTCTTTCTTGATACTTCATCAAGCCTTAGCCAGTATGACTTTGCATATTATGCTTCACTTTGGAAATGTTTAGAGAAGAGAAGCTATAGTGAGGAATGAATGCTAGAAGTACTAGGTGGATTTTGCACTGGCAGTGCAATTGCCTGTCCTCATGCAGTGGATAAGGGGCATAGGTAAGCTTGCTGCAAGAAGGACAGGCTGTTAATGTTCTACCCCCTCTCTTTAAAAAACCGATCAGGATTGCACCTATGTGCAGGGATCACATAGCTCTGTTCCACTAGTCCTAGTTCTCATTTTCATAATATATATTTAAAGGTAGTGTGTTCTTGAATACATGCCTGTAACCACTGGATGAGGATGGATCAACCTGACTCAGTCCAGAGTTTAGAGGGGCCTGCTGAAAATTGGCAAACTCTTACAATGTGTTACTGTGTCAGACAGGCACTCGTAGTTTGGCCTGGCTTGGCTTGCACTGCATGTGAGTTCATAATTTCTTCAGATAGCAGTCTAAGAGGAGATAATTTGCCTCAATCTGGGAACTGTGTGAAACAAAGGTTCATACTTAAGAGCTAAAAAATTATCACATGGAGTGCAGTACTGAAAGATGTTCATCAAGTTTCCATTTACCCTCCTAGGAAAGTCCCACCATGTTTCCCTACTCCTACTCTTTTGGCCCTGGTCTAAGAAGATATGAAACTATATTGTGCTATGACTGATCCTCTTTTCTAAAACTGACAGTATGTTGAGAAAATTTGAAGTTGTTGCAAACTTTGGTTTCTGGAGGGTTAGCCATGTTAGTTTGTTATACTGAAAGCAACAGAGTCTCTTGGCACCTTAAAGACTAACAAATCTACTGTGGCCCAACCTTTCACGTGAAACATAATCAAATACAGTGGTACCTCGGGTTACAGATGCTTCAGGTTACAGACTCCGCTAACCCAGAAATAGTACCTTGGGTTAAGAACTTTGCTTCAGGATGAGAACAGAAATCACACTGTGGCTGCACAGCGGCAGCAGGAGGCCCCATTAGCCTAGCTAAAGTGGTGCTTCAGGTTAAGAACAGTTTCAGGTTAAGAACGGACCTCCGGAACGAATTAAGTTCTTAGCCCAAGGTACCACTATACACAAAAAAGTTAAATTAAATTCTGTCTTCTGCAGAATAATTTGCTATCAGATTTCTTAAATGCTAAAGTTAATAAATCAATGGGGCATTTCTTCCCTATTCTTTTAAAGAAAGATACCGTACCATTTGAGGTAGATGGTCTTATTTTTATGCAAAAGGGGAATCTTTGCAATAATGAGAAGGAAACTCCGAGGGGGAAGCCAAGGGAATTTGGAGTGGGGGGCCGAGAGAGGAACTGGTTTTACTCCTAAAAGCGTAAATGATACTAAGGAAGCGGAATTTGATTTCCCTTTGTAAAAGGGAACTATCATATTTCCTCAGCAGAGAGGATATCTGAGTTAAAAAAATTAGGTCATGAGATTCCAGGAGTAACCTATTATTAGCACATACATTTAACAAAAATGTTCTGAAAATTCCACTTGCAAGTTGCAACTTGGGGAGTCCTGGTGGTGCACCAGATGATATCCTTCATAGTTTAGAGTACCAGAAGCGTTTTCAATATAAAGACATTTTACAGCCCCCTCACCATCTTTTTTGCACAGACCCTAAATGGTTGATGGGTTGTAAAGTGTACAATTAAGCGTGCAGCTTCAGTTATTTGCAGGTACTAGTGGGCATCATTTTACCTGTCATATTTCTTAGGGGCCATAACTTTCCCACAGGTCCTAATGAGGAAACATCTTTAGTATTAGTATTTAACAGTACAACTTGCCCTTACAGCTATGCTCCCATGCACTGACTTTACAATATTTTAGCTGTTATGGGGAGATATTTGTGTTTAGTAGTGTAGTGTTCTGTGCACTTAACCTGAGGAAAAAAACATAACAGATTGAACATAGTGGGACTAATTTCCAAATAAGCATGCAGAGGAGTACACTGCTATTACCATAATGCAAGGATGGGGAGAACCTACTGTTTTTCAGATATTGTTAGACTCCCATCAGCCCCAGCCCCAAAAGGCCAATGATGGGAGTCCAACTTCATCTGGAAGGTCTCAACTCAGCCAACCCTGCAGTAACAGGGTTACATATTTAGCAATGATCTTTAAAGTTAGATCTAAAGTTGCCCAATTTATTCAATGGTGACTAGCTAGTCTTTTATGTATTGTATGTGTATGGATTAATGTATTTGGATGACTTTGTACGATTTTATTGTTTAAGCTTATGCCAATAAAGGCTAATAACAATAGCAACATAAAACTCTTGATTCGTTAAGAAGCTCTATAGTATTTTTGGCTTTTTGCCAATTCTAATCTACAGTGTTATTAGGTAGGAGTAGACTCTATTGTCATGTGGTTTGAGCTAATCAGTATGTGCTTTCAAAAATTAAGCAATTGTTGACAATGAATTACAGTAAGAAAAGGGCTTTGGCTTAGCCCACCACCACCATGTAGAACCTCGGTGACATAAGCTACTTACTTAACTATGTCCAGATAATATGGAATAAGATACATTTGACTACTTACTTGTGGTGACAGGTTGTCAAGACTCTTAAACAACATCTTCGCAGAGGCTACTTGACAGTGCATCCCAACAGGGCAGAGTAACCTAATTTCTGAGTAAGTAAGCACCAACCTTTGGTTTTGACTTTGTAGCTAAATATACTGTGAGTTTGGCGCAGTGGTGATTGCAGAAGAATTCTGAGTACATTTTGCTGCAGATAGTTTGGCTCATGAGAGGTTCAGTCACTGGTTTGCACACAGCCTTCAGACTCTCCAGGTACCTTCCCGATACCAAACTTTAATAATTTCAGGGCACTTACCACACACCCAATCATGTTATGTTACACTGAATGAGACCATGCCTATATCTGATTTCTCAAGGGATATACAGTGGAACCTTGGTTCCTGAACTTAATCCATTCCGAGAGTCTGTTCGATTCCCGAAACAGTTCGGGAACCAAGGAGTGGCTTCTGATTGGCTGCAGCAGCTTCCTGCAGCCAATCAGAAGCCGCGGAAGCAGTGCTGGGCGTTCAGCTTCCAAAGAACATTCAAAAACCGGAACAACTGCTTCTGGTTTTTGTTCATCCAGGAGCTGGAACATTCGGCTCCCAAGGCGTTTGGTTGCTGAGGTTCCACTGTAACTGGTTTGAGGAAAGAGAAATTGACCCCAGCAAGTTACATTTTTAAAAAATAAGAAAAGCTGTGTAAGCTGCTCAGCATCAGTGAGAATCATATATAACCAGAGTTGATTGCATTCATGTTCTTAAGATTCACAGAACCAGAGGAAGCTATTTATCCATGTAGCCCAGTATTGCCTGTTCTGACTGGCAACAGTTGCTCTGGGGTCTTAGGTTTTCCCCATCACCTGCTACCTGAGCCTTTTAAGTGGAAATGCCATGGGTGGAACTTTTCTGCCTAAGTAGCACATTGTACATGTATGTAATGGTGACTGAAAAGCCCGTTCTAACTAGGTCATGATGTAGCTGCTGCAGCCACCAACTATTTTCTAAGATGCATCACGTACGTGTATGTAAAAGGAGTTTAAACACGATATTCTACTTTGGAGATAGTGGTCTCCTTGATTTGGACTCTGTCCATATATACAGTGGCACAATGTGCAAGGTCTACCTGTTTACCAGCCAGTATCTGACTTTAAAGCATGGAAATCCCCAGAAAATTCCCTTAAGCCAGATTGCCAAAAGTTCCTCCATGCAATGCACATGGGCAAGTCCCATTCTGTAAAAATTTCCTTTCCAGACAAATTATAATCTCGTATATGGGAACAGTGCCAAGTTGTGGCATTGGCAGCTGAACTAGTGAAGAGTTTATCCACATAAAACCAATAAATTGGGCACTTTCACTTGATTGTGGATATTTAAGAAGTACAGGATCAGGTGCCACAGTGCAGGAAATTCCTCTATGCAGTGGGACTCTAGAAATCCATCCCTAGTCTAATAAGTATCATTTTCTTAGAATGGAGCTATTTGCACCATCTTGTGGATGTAATTGTCCACAACAAACCTGTTACGTGTGGACCTTCTTCATGTCTACCATATGCACATGACACACAACCTTGGTGGGCAACACTCCCTAGATACATGAAGGAACAGAGATGTTGCCCACACATATGTTTAATACGGAAGTGGGGGAATACAGTATACAAACGTAGAGCACATTTATGCAACAATGCGTGGAACTGCTTTGACGAGTGCTTGAACTGGATATTAACAAAGGAAAGTGAGCTCACTATTTCCTGTGACATGTTTAACTATTACCTAACAGACACAGCAACAAATATTGCTTGCTTCTTCTGTAGAGGAAAGATGCCGATTTGTTGAAAACACATAAAACCTGGGAGTCCTTTCCCAGCAGAGCTGCTGCTATCTTGAAATGACAGCTGGAACCTCTCCCAAATAGGAGGCTGGGACTTAACTTACTCATGAGTAAGGATAATGACCTGCCACAGAAAATAAGAGGGTGGAATGCTTATTTAATTGTGGTCAGGGCAGCATGTTTGAAATGGGAATATTAATCGTTAATGGAACTTTATGATCAGCAAACTGATCCCAGCGGTTGCTGAACTTGTGGGTGGAAATACAAGAAAGCTAAACAAATCAGAGAAATTTAAAACCATGATGTGACTGAAATCAGCTGGGAAAAGTTTCCTTCAAGGAGAAAAAAAAATTAAGGAAGTAGTACCACACCAGATACGATTGAGCGAGATGTTGGTTATGGCAGGGTAAAAACAAAATGTACAATAGGAGTCATCTTCTGTTTCCACAATAATCAGTCCAACTAATCATGAGACAAGATGATTTACAGCTAACGTACTTGTTAACTTCAGCTAGCCCTGATAAAATAAACCATGGATTCATTCCAACAAAATTGTGAGGACATTTATTTCCTTTATTTATTTTATATTATATAACTTAAAACAAATCCTTTTTATTTTGTGGTTTCTTCAGTAGTTTTCTCCCCCAGTTTCAGAATTCTTGATTACATGCTCTCAATGTTCAGGTATACATTTTCAGAAGGTAGGAATTTATTTGGAAACATATTTTATGCAATTAGAATAGTCTCTGAAAAGGCTTGATAAGCGATTGGAAAGATTTGGAGAGGTTATGATGTAATTGCTTTTATTATTCCATTATCAATTCAGATTTGTTAAACAGTGACCATCTCCAGAATTAGTTGTCAGATACACTGTATGACGATGTGAAGACTGTTGCTGAAATACGGAGGGGATGCATGATTCAACCGGCCTGAGCTGCTTCGTGCTGAAAATTACACACGCCATTCCAATACAATCGTAAGCATTCTTAGAGGCAACTCCTGTGCTAGGTCGGCGTTATAAGGACCATACTTCCTAAAGTTATTGTCACTGATATTATGGGTATCCACTTCATTTGCCTGTAAGCTTCAATACATTTTTTACCATGGCTCCAATGCCATCATAAATGTGATGCAATTCTGTTTCACACATAAAGGCTGGGGTAGTTACAACCTTGTGGTTTGTGTCCACATGGGCCTCATAGAAGACAGTTAAGGAAAACACAGGGACTAAGCCAAGTGACAGAATAAACAGGAATATGCCTTTCTGCCTCACAAACCTTTATATAATTATACATAATGACAGCCACCTAAATGTTAGGTGCCTGTCAAGAAACTAACCACACCGTTAGCAAACACCTAAAGTCAAGGAAGCAATCTCTCAACCTTGTGTGTCACTCTGACCCCACTTAATAACTTGGTAGCTAAGATGGGAGTCCTGCATGCCGTTTGGGAATCCCTGAGCTTATGATCAACTTCTGCATGGAATTCAACCACAAAGTGGCACTTTCTTATCACTTTTATGTGACTACTCATTTTGTTATTCATGTCTTGAAAAACATAGATGCAGCCATGCAAAATGTGATGACTAAAAAACAATGTTTTATCATAGTTAAAATTCAAATTTACTTCGTTAGCATTGCGTGACTTTGCATAACTTCAGGATGAATGACAGAATGATTAAAGGGACAGCAGACTCAGCTCTTTACTGTAAACTTGGTGGCTTCATTCAGGAACAAACCTGGGTGAGCCATGTGGTACAGTCACAAGGAGATCAGAAACTGCTTACTTTTTAACTAATCACATTATGTCTGACTAGTGTTAATATTAACTAGCCCCGTCCCCAAAGTCACATGGCTCTTCCTGCCTCCTTCACATTAGGTCATAACTTTCCAAGTGGGATGCGTGCTCCATGCATGGATAGCATAGTTATTTAGAACCCTGACAGCTTCCAAAATGTTCCTTGTAGCTGTGCCAGGGAACAGTGTATGAGCCTGAGGGTCACTTATTTAACACTAAACCATAATTTAGTATTACATTGGAATGAGGCCAGTTACATTGCTAGAAAGCTTTTCCTGGGTTTACAAATTTGTTTCGGGAAATAAATAAATAAAATCAAAAGGCTAACACTGTAACTGAGAATGTGATCTAACATATGTTCAGGAACTATATAGAACAGTGCTGGGCAACTTGTGGATCTCAAGATACTGTTGGGACTCCAAACAGCACCAGCTGGCACAGCCAGTAGTCTGGGATGATGGGAATTATAGACCAGGACATCTGGTATTCACATTTAAAACAGTCTCTTATGTTAGAATTTAGATAAAAAGTTTAATGGTTTTCCTAAAGCAAATGTTATCCTACTTCTGAATTGAACATACTAAGGCTGAAGTCCTAACCCTATTTCCTGGGATTAAGCCCCACTAAATTAATTAAGGCTTACTTCTGAGCAGACATGATTAGTATTGTGCTAGATCATAACTAATTATCAGGGTTTTAGAAAGCCAAGGAAGATGGACATGCAGTTTATCAGCTAATCCAAATATATCACAGAATGCTTTCCCGAAAGCTCTTCAATACTGTACAAAAATGTACATCTCTGATGTCTTATCACACTTAACCTCCTAAACCCATATACACTTAAGGAGAAAGAAAACCCTGTTATTGGTTTCAGTGCAACTTGCTTCCAAACATGTGGCTCTTTGGGAGTAGCAGGGTGTGTGGGGAGGGGAGAGGAAGAAACACTTAAATTCAGCCTTCATCCAGCAAAAAAGGATATTGTTACTTCTTTAATATGGTGTTTTCCACCCAGTGCTTTAATGGCCCCAGCAGTTCCAGCGTAAGGCCACTTACCACCTTCTTCTTCTTCATGTCCCACAGTGACTTCAGTACCAGGAAGAACCTTTGCAGCCAAAACGGGTGAAATGCAGCACAGACTGAAAAAAAAGGTGGACAGAAAACCTTCACTTAGGTTCCTCCATTGAGGATTTACTGTATTTACACCTCCCTGTTCCTTTGCTTATAAAGATTTGGCACACCCTCAAAAATAAAAAAGTTACTAAACTGAGTAAAAGCCTTATTAACCATTACACAGCAATGGAAATTTCAGTCCAACAGAACCAGGAAAAGAAGGCAAGGGTGGAAAGTAATCTCAACAAAATCCTAAAAGGAATAAGGTAACTTTAGACTTCTAAAATGCAGCTTTTTTTTTTTGCTTTTTTTTAAAAGTAACAGCCCTTGGGAGAGGCAAAATAGTCCAGGGACAGGATTGCTGAACATTTTCACCTCTCAAAATTATGCCTTCTCCCGCTGTTTCCTCACACACAGCTGATAATGGGGAGGACACTCTTGAGTGGAAAAACACCCAGAGGAGAAAGTGTTAGGCAGTTCCATCCCATGACGCTTTTCTGTTCCTTGTGGCAGCTGCCCAAAATGCTTCTCCATAAGAAAAGGAAAGAAAACACACACACACAGAAATCATTAGAAATTCTATGCTGGCTGTTCCTGTTCTGTAAGAGAGGTGGAAGATAAAATCTGGGTGCTGGGAAAGCTCATAGGGGGCCTTAAACAGGAAAAGTTGTGGGCTGTTAGCAGGACAAAAAACAGAAGCAAAAGTGACAAGGAGTGTGAAAGATCAGAAACACAGTTTGAAGAAGGTCTGGAGGCAGAAGGAAGGAGGACAGGGAGGCAGGAAGAAGGTGAGAACAGGGACCTCAAACAAAAGTGTGTTGCTACAATGTCTGAAGGAAAGAAGAGGTAGAGAGACACTGGACTGGGGAGCATTGGTGTGCTGTACAGGTACAGAAACTAGCACACCTTTTGAGCCGTGTCCTGCTTGTGAGATTTCCAAATGCTGCCACTGTAGGAAATGGGATGCCCGGCCCATCAGGGCTCCTCTTTCGGCTGATCAACTGAATAGGCCCTGCCCAACTTGTGATCCATTAGGCCGAAAGCAGCTAACCATCACCTACTGTGTGGACTGCCAATGCTTGACAACCTCGTTGTGCCAGGCAGCCAAAACATTTGTGGCTGGTGGGCTGAAGGCAGGTCGGTAGTGTTCCATACAATATGAACAAATGCTCCCATCTTATAACTTACACACCCAATGGGTTTCCCAGCTTTGTTGAAATCCTTTAGCACACGTTCAACTTCTCCATTCACTTTACAGTCTTTTCCATCCACTGCAAACGTAGACCTTAACACAAGAATGAAAGACCCATAAATTGTAATTTTACATTTCCAGAGGTACACCACGCTTAAAATAAGTAAAAGGCCCTTCCCTGTCTCTTGAAATACAATTTAAACTACTCAAAGAAAGAAAGCAATCCCCACTGCCTTTCAACTTCTGCCCTAGCTCACTGGTAGAACATCATAGTCACAAGCAGAAAGCCGCAGGTGCAATCCCCAGCATCTCTAGATAAGGCTAGGAATATCTCCATTCTTAAATTCTGGAGGTCTGCTACGAGTCAGTGTGGACAATGCTCTGACTCAATATAAGGCAGCCTCCAAGATTCTACCCTTAAACCCCACCTAAAAAATAGGGCTGTGAGGCAGGAATTATTTATTCATAAAAGCAATTAATATCCTCTGCCTTATTGCAATACAGAAGCCAAGACACTCCTCTGCTTCAATACTGAGGAAAGAGGGCAATAAATATGGCCACTCCCTCCTCAGGAACACTAGATACAAGCTATATTTTTTGGTAACTGTTTTAGTGTTGGTGTAAACCAGAGGTGGCTAACCTATGGCCCCTGGAGTGCTATTCAACTCCAGCTCCTATCAGCCCCAGCCAGCATGGTCAATAGTGAGGTATGATGGGAGCTGTAGTCCAGCAATATCGGGGGGGGGGGGGAGGAGACAAAGGTTTGCCACCTTGGTATACATGCACAGCCATCATATGAAGGTTGTTTAAATCACCTGTCCTGCCGATCCATTTGCGTGCCGTGACTCTCAGAGCTGACTGGGCAATTAAGTAAACACAAACTTCTTTCTATGGGTGTACATAATGGCCCACCACAGAGCAGTTTGAAATTTGGTTCTCAGATTTGTGCTGGTCAATTTCTTTGGCAGATGAGCAGCTGGATAACAGCCAAGAGAAGGAAGCACTCCTTCCTTCAGATTTTATGTAGTTCCCTCCCTGGTTGCTCCTCTGAGTCTTTTATAATCATTTTGCTCCAAGGTTCCAATCATAGTCACAGAGCAAGTGGCAAAGTTTTTGAATACAGCTATCCTTATTGGACCTCTTTAAGATTGCCTGATAGTTTAGTATTTTAAGTCTGCGTTTTTCATCTGTATCAACATGTATTTTTATTAATTTTATCAAGTGTAATTTTCAATTGTTAAAAAATATTTTAATAGTCTATTGACTGCTAGTAAAGAAAGCCACCCCCACTCAGTGGGTGAGTTTATATACGTGGGGGGGGGGGAGTTGAATTGCTTAAATGCAAAACAGATGCAAAGATAAAGCACTAACAAAAATTCCCAAGGCAAAAGTTATACAAGGCATCAGTACTGTTTCTGTAATACATGAGAACCATTCTAGCACCGATGCTGCCAAGCCAGCTTGAAAACATATTCCTCTCAAGCAGCAATAATGCAATAAAGCTTCCTTGTTTATTTTCTTATTCCATTAGTGATCCACAGACTCAGCCTTAAAAGACCTCTTTAAAATATTTCGACTCCCCCCAAGGGAAAACAGGCATGCAAATAAGTAACAGATTGCTTCAGTCTTCAACAACTGCCTGCAGCTGCAATCCTTCATGCAATTCCACTGATTTCAGTGGCCCTTAAACATAAATTGCAGCATGCCAAGAAAACACCACCAGGAAGAATAATTATTACTTCTTAATAATTATTGTACTTATACCATACTGTATACGTTGTACGTTTAACATAGTTATCTGAGTGGCTCACAAATATAAAATGGCACATTAAAATAGTTTATAATTTTATCTTTAATAGTTTCAGCATCAAGATTTCCATACAATGTGGCATAAAACGTAAGGCATTTTTAAAAATAAAACTTTTGATTCTGTTTTTCAACATTAGACTGGGGCTTGATTTGGCTGTAAAAATGGTATATGTATTTTTCTGGGGCATCAACAAACACACAACAATGAAAATATTTGTCCTTATGAAACAAGAAGCCTGAACGAACGCATCTGGAAAATTGTATTTCTTAATGAACTATAACTTTCCTACAGCATCTCTTAAGAGTGGCTAATTATCTGGAATTTAACAATTGCAATAGCGTATAAATTCAGAACTCACAGATTTTTGGCCGCGCCGAAGCCTCCAGGAAATATCACAGCATCATGATCCTTTGCAGTAAGTTTAGCCAAATCTGCAATTTTACCACGAGCGATCCTTGCCGATTCTGCTAAGACATTTCTTAAAGCAAAGTGGTATAAAGTGAAGAGCAGAAGTTGACTACATAGACATAAAAGGAGCACTGCTATTAAAGGACCCCAGGAAGTAACAGCCTGAGATTGATAATTTAAAGTTACTGGACTTATTGGTAAAGTATTTAATAAAGTACAGTTATACTCAAATGGTTTGAGGGCAATATACAGAACTGTGATCCGAATACTGGGAACACTATTTACATATAACTCTGGGTGGGAGAGACAATCTAGAAAACTGAGGTTTAGATGAGACCAATTCAAATAGTGAGGGTAGCCAGCTTCCCACAGAGTATCCATAGATGTATGTGTATATGTGTGCACTGGATAAATATAAATCTAGATATATTCATGTAGCTTGTCTTAAAATATGTTCTTACCTTGATTCACCCTCAGCTGGCTGTCCTTTGCTATGATCGATAACATGCATCTGAGAAATATCTGGGGCATACATCTGAACACTGGCTCCTTCACGGCTCAAATGGACCAATATCCTACAAAATACATAGATATAGAAGATGAAGTAGCAAAATAAGCACAACATTAAACTGAAATTTACTTCATATCTTGGTAGAAACTATGGGGGGGGGGATAGGGTATGACGCTCCAAAATACTCAAGGAGAAGCTATCTAACAAAGAAATACTGCCTACATAATTGGACTGTTTATCAATCAATTCAACTGTTGATCATTTGGAGACCCAATGATTACACAAATACACTTACGCTGAGGCTTCATGGATTTCAGTACCATCATAAACACCACATCCTGATAAGACCTGCAAAAAGAAAATCAGCCTAGTGATTTCAACATCACATTTATTTTCCCAGTTCACATACACAGAGGCAACAGTAGTTTCTTGTCCAACTCAGTTCATTATTTCCAGAGTGACTCTGTTCGTATGCTTTCCTTACTGCAGCATAAACTTTCATGGATGAAGCGTTACTCTTGAAGGTCCCACATAAGAACACTTTGTTTCTATAGACTGTCTAAACTCCCAGGGAACAATAGTAAATTGTATTAAGATTCCCTTCTCCAAACCTCTTTCCCCCCCTCAAAGTCAGTCACCGACTAGGGCACAGAGGTTTTGTTAACGCTCAACTGTCTGCAACGTTCTCCAAATTCCCCCATAGGTGCCAAATGCTTCACTCGGGACCCTTACATGAAACCATAACAGAAGTCTGAACTGTTACTCTCCACTCCACTTTTCACTGCAGCTGTAGTAAGTCTTTATGAGCCTGGATATGGTTTTTATGAGCCTGGATATTGTTATATATTTCAGCATGAACACGGAATGGAAGGGCGCGTGCGCTATAAAATATAACTACCGTATAAACAAGTGTATCTGAAGAAGTGTGCATGCACACGAAAGCTCATACCAAGAACTAACTTAGTTGGTCTTTAAGGTGCTACTGGAAGGAATTTTTTTATTTTGACTATGGCAGACCAACACGGCTACCTATCTACTACGTATAAACAAAGAAAGCCAATACTATACAGTACTGATCTGCGGCCGCAATTCTCGACACTACTGAACCCAGCGAAACTTGCTTCTGAGCTGTAATAATTTGACGTGTAGGGGATTGAGCAGATTTACGATAAGAGCCAAAGAAAGGCAGCAGAAAGGAAGAGAAACCAAACGAGGTATCTGTTTGGGGGCAATGCCAGCATTCCTGAAGGGCGCGAGTGAAGGGCTGCAGTTCTCGGAGCTGCAGCTCGACCCCGACCAACTGCCTCCCTTCCAAGGACGCCAACTTTCCACTCCGCCATCTCTTTTTTCCTTGGCGGCCTTTCCCCCGTGCAAGGCAGGAGGAGGCAGTGCAGCACGTGCAGCTTTGCCCAGGGCTGCAGCTGCCGCTCAACCTGCTGCATTTCTGCCTGTGTGCCGCACAGCCGCCGAGGGGGTGGCAGGGAAAGGTGGTAGTAATTTTCCACGAAGCTCTCTCGCCTGTGGAGGAGCAGAAGCAGCGGCCGCCGCCCCTTAGGGCGCAACGGGAAAGAAGGCGCTCATCCGCTCACGCTCGGCTGGCAGCCGGACTCACCACAGCGACTCTGGCCCCGCGGAGACGCTGCGCCGAGCAATGAAACCCCGCGGCCGGGAGCCCCCTCAGCACCCGGAGCCACGAGAGGGGCGGCCTACAACCCGCTAACCTGGCGGCCAACATCCCCGCACTACCTCGCTTCGAAGGGAACGAGCCGCGGAACGAATGGGGAGGGAGTTATATACACGGCCACACCGGAGCGCTTAGCCCGCTGCACGGGCGTCAATGCGAGCGCGGCATGGGCCCGGGAGGAGCGCAACAGCGCCACCCTCCGGCAAGGAGGCCTGTCGCGCCGCTGACGTTAGAGGGATGAGCTCGCAAGGAGGGTCTGACTGAGTAGGTCACTGGGCGAACCGGCTCGGGCTGGCAGGCGCGGCCGGCGCTCTGTGTCGGCCAACCAGGCTCAGGCAACGGAGGGGGCGGCACTTTTATACAGTTTAGTTTCCTCATAAATTCCTCATCGTATTTTGCTTTTCTATTTTGAACGCATTTCCCCAAAGCTCCAACTTATAAAAAGAACTTGCATACACTCAAACAACGTTGCAAAAGAGCGGGTGGCTTGACAACTCTATCAACTGGACATGCCCAAGCATCAACAAGGCCTGGAGGAATCTGGGCGACAAAATTTGCAAAGGAACCATGTTTGCAAAACTATTTTACAACAATGTAGTAAAATCAACCACTAAAATGCTGGGTTTTGATTCAGGCATTGAAAAACATTTCCCTTTAAACCAAATGGCCCCCTTCTGTTAAGGGAGAGGAGGAGTGTGGAAAGATCTGCCCCCCCCCAAAAAAAAAGGGGGGAAAGGTGGGTATCACATAGTAATCTAAGAAAAATACATTTCAGCAGTGTCTTTCTTGGGAGCAAACAGCCTCAATGGGTACAGGAAACTCAACACCTAATAACTCATTTGTTCTTTCATTCAACTGAAGTCCAATTCATATGACCCTTTTAAATGTTGAGATGTGAACAACCGCTCACTAAATCTACACCCATCAGTTGGCATTGTTGCTGCATCCTATAGTCAAGGTTAAAGATGTGGTATAAGACCTGTCATAGTGGAATAACTGCACCATCACTTCTCCCAGTTCACCAATCTCACCTGTTTTCAAGCACGATTCCAAGTGCTGGTGCTGACATTTAACGTGCTATATGGCTTAGGATCCAAGTAGCTAAAGAAACAACTTTGGCCACAATAACCTGCCCAGGAGAAAGGTCTGAAAAACCTACTGAAGTTAAAATATGCAGCTATTTCTATCTGCCGTTTGGTATGACTGTTCTTACTGTATTTTTTCTTTGGAAAAAAAATGGAATTGTTTCGTGAATGATGGCATAGAGATCAATAAAAATAAAATTCCACACTCCCTACACCTAGCTAAAATCCTAGCAATCAACTAATAACACCAAAATACCATTTGGAAATAACATTGTTCACTTTATCCTGTGATACACGATTCACATTCAGGCTACAACAGCTGAGCATTTGCTGTTGTTTAACGTAGGAGACCACATTATTACATACAACACTTTTCCACATTTGAGTCACAGTAATTTTCTAGTACTTCATAAAAGTAACTGCATGCCTTAATGCACTCCAGACAACCTGTAAAGCTATGAACATGCCTTTATTACTTGACCATATTCTCATATTGATATCTGTGAATACATCATGGATTATGAATAGTTGGAATCACTTGTGTATGGCCTGTTTCTAGAAATTGTCAACCAGAGTTATTTGGGACATACAATGAGCTACTTTGTAAGAAAGAATATTTGCCTAGATATTCATTCAGTTGATCTCAGATCCCACCAGTCCTAGTATTTGTCTTTCCCCCATAAACAACTAATAGTTGGATTTTATATCAATGAAATTGTGCTAAAGGTCATTGGACCCTTTGCAATATGACTGCAGCACTTTTACACGTTTACCCTAAAGCCAAGAAAAAAGCCAAGGCTGGGATCCACCCCCACTCACATTCCAATACTTCCATGAATGCCAGAAGTCTATTTTTTCTTTCAGTGGCACCCCATGTATTCTTGCAGGGTGCCACTCTGAATGACTTCCCAATCCAGAAAGGGCTGTCAATGGAAGGAGAGAGCTTCAAAGTTCCTGTGCAGAAACAGAAGTCAACTGGTGGCAGATGGATCCTGCCCCTCCTCCCAGGCATCTAAAATGTTTGATGACATTGTCTTGCTTAAAATTTAGAAGTATCAAGAATTTACATGCTAGTCTAGAAACAGAGGACAAAAAGGAATAGCCTGCTTACTCCCAATCATGTTGCTGCATCACCTGTACAAAATATGCCTCTATGAGGGCTGCTCAGTTCTCAGTGAATACCACTGTTTAAATTACATGTATGAAAAAGCATTCTCAAAAGTTCATGGAAGTGCAGGCAATTCTTCCATGACAGAGTCATTATTGGAGTCTTCCAAATCTTCATTTTCAGACACTTCTGCTGTACGTTTCACACCCCTCTGTTGTGAAATGGCCATAATATATTTCATGTTATAACAGTTCCAGTCACAACTGTAGAGACAAAGACCATTGGGGGGGATTAGGTAGATTCAAAGCAGTGCATGCAAGAGCTTTCCTATGTTTATAAAAAGTAGCCAATAATCAGACCACTATCAGCAACATACTACTTGCATTGGTTCAAACATGCCACACTCATAGCTTAATTTCTCAAGGCAAACCTGAGAATGGCTCCAATGAAAAGTATTATGTTTGAGGCAATATGAAAGTTATGTCTGTGGATTTTAACTGAGGATGCTTCATTGGCACACGCAACTAATTAACCACGATCTTTCTTACTAGCTGCTTCTGCAAGTAAACTCCATGTTGCAAGATGCTCTAAGGCTGAAATGACAAACAGATCTAACATACATGGTGACTCTCTAGCCTGCCAGACTTTCCCCAAGCCCTTTCCTCACCCCAGCTTTCTCCATGCTCTTCTGCTGATCAGTGCAGCCCAGTGAGGAAGGCCCATTTTTCATCCCCACAAAGACACACCAGAAGGGTGGAATTAAGACAATGGGAAAGAAGACCTCTTCCTGAACTAATTGGAGCAGGTTAGCTATTGGGGGCTGTTTGTATGTCTGGTATGTACTGTGTGTTTGTGCGTGTGTGAATGGGGAATGCATGTGTGCATTCAAGGATGGAGTACAGGACTGTCCCTACTAACCAGTAGTATGCAGCCCCCAACTACCTACCCCGCCCCTGAAGGAATTCGGTGTTGGGAATGGGAGGGGTCCTTAAGGCAACAGGAAGAGGTCAGTGAGTGAATGGCAAGGAACTTGACAGAACAAAATCACACAAAGCTAGAAGATCCCAGGTAAAATTATCCCCAATACAATGTGGGATGTTAGGTGGAAGGAAGGGGAAAGGGAATTTTCATTAAGAAATTCTCAATAGTCTAGTCAGAGTCATCTCTTTCTACTGGGAAGAGAAATTATTTGAAAGAGAATGCAACTGAACAAAATACGTACAGTTTGGAAACGTCTTCAAAGTGACGCTGAATGCTCTTCTGAAGGAACTGAATGGTGGGTAGCAGTTTCTCTGACCTGCAAAAGCACACAAAAAACTTAACTCTTGGTTTGTAAAAATCATTCTGTACATTTTAAGAATAAAAAGGGCTAAATTCAAAGAACTGAGACAGCTGTGAATGGTGACTTGCAATGAAACAACTACTACTTGCAGAAGTGGTAAATTATCTCTCTCTCTCACACATACACAATATTGCTACAATTTAAGGTTCTGTCCACTGTGGCAGCTACCTGGCAATTAGGAATGAAATTTTCAGTCCAATCACCTTAAAGGGAAAAAATTGGTACAAATACCAATTTTGCTAATTCAAATTCACATTCGAAAGAATGATATTTAATTTTCTAAAGCTAAGCAGATCTGGGCCCAACCAGTTCTGACGGGAAACCATTCCAAATTTCTTGGATATGGGCAGGATACCAGTATGTCTTATTCTCTCTCTTCCCACACCCTTATCCCCAAGGCCACTAACCTTGTTTTTAACTTGCATCCATGTAACATAAGCAACTTCTGAGTCCAGATTAGATAGAATTCCAAATGACGAGATGTCTCAAAGGAAGAGGCTAAAAATTCTAGCATTTTTTCTATATACACTTCTGGAAGCACTGAGGAGATTACTTCAACTGCGGTTTAAAAAATAGTAAGTTATTAGTTTAAATCACATGTGCAAAATCTTAAGCTAAAAAACCCCAGTATATTCTATATGATTCATCACTAAGTTTTCCAGTTCCAAGTTGTTGTTTTTTTAATTAAAAAAAAGATATCTCCAGGCAAAGGAAATCCAAATCAATAAGCTGCCATATTGCACGATGCTATTCTTTCCCTATTTCCCCCTCTTCTAGATTCAGGTAGGTAGCCGTGTTGGTCTGACGCAGTCAAAATATATATATATATATATAAATTTAAAAATTGTCCAGTAGCACCCTACGAGACTAAGAACAAACTTAGTTGGTCTCTAAGGTGCTACTGCACGCACACACACACACACACACACACACACACACACTATATATATATATATATATGTAGGTTTTGGTGTCTTCGGGTGTCTTCCCGTGTAAGAGTTGGGGTGTCTAGGCGACGTTTCGACGAGGTCTCACTCGTCATCTTCAGGCTGGTGCTTTCGGCTTCTTGTTACTAGAACAGAGCAGGATCTCAGTGTTTGAGTTCCTATAAATACTGTTGAGGGGGTGTGGTGTATAGCCTCCAACGTTCTGGGCAGAGAGGAAGTTCCTAGGAACTTCCTCTCTGCCCAGAACGTTGGAGGCTATACACCACACCCCCTCAACAGTATTTATAGGAACTCAAACACTGAGATCCTGCTCTGTTCTAGTAACAAGAAGCCGAAAGCACCAGCCTGAAGATGACGAGTGAGACCTCGTCGAAACGTCGCCTAGACACCCCAACTCTTACACGGGAAGACACCCGAAGACACCAAAACCTACATTCCTGTACCCGTGAAAATCTACGAAAGCAAATATATATATATATATATATATATATATATATATATATATATATATATATATATTCTCTCCCCCTCTTTCTGTTCCTCTAATGGTCACTACTTGCATTCTTGCACATATGTCAAGCACCTGAGATCATTTGGGACTTCATATACTTTCCCTTCTCCCTAGTATATAGGCAAACCAAGTATTGGAGACGTCTTAGAACCTCAGGAAATTTAGCTTTCTGCAACCACCACATTAGACTGGCAACAGAATTCCAGCTTACTTTCATTGTATGGAACAGTTTCTAGGACCTCCTGAATCAGTTTCTTCTCATTCAGTCGAAAAGACATGACAATCGCCTTGGTGTACTCCTTCTGAACCAGTACTTTACGAATACTGCTAGGGGTGATGTCAATTTCTAGGTCGTATGGATCAAAGACCAGACTAGAGTCCAAAGAATAGATAAGAAGACCTTCTGTGGTTGTTGCTGCCCAGCTTCGTCCTACAAGAGAAATATTGCTTGTGCTAGTTAAAATTGTTCGTGTCTGAAAGGAGGAATATTGGAAAATTATATTACAGACAGCTTTTATAAACCATGATCTTGAAGAATAAATCTACATGTACAAACAACTTTGTTCTTAAACTGTACTGGCTGGCATAAAACATGTACTTTCCACTAGTCAAATCCAAGTGCAAATAAGTGACAAATATCTAGTAATTATGATTAGTTATGCTGTTCTAGGGGTGAACTAAGACAGCCATCTCATTCCAAAGCAAGTAATGGTGGGAACTGTAGTTTAATTCAATTCCCAGTTCCTTTAACAAACTACAGCTTCCATGACACTTTGGGGGAAGCCCTGTGCTTTAAATGTGTGGTGGGACTCTACCCTGCCCCTGTCACTGCAGATCCTTGTTTCTTCAAGTTTCCTTCACTACTCCTTCCTGCTGCAAATGAAAGGCAGAGGTCTGATTGGTTGCCTCTCAATGCTGATGGCAAGAGATGGATGCACAAAACAGCATATGAGGAGTGTTAGGGAAAACACTCAAGGCAGAGGCATAGCATGGGGAGGGCCAGGGGGGCATGATTTTGAGGGAGCACAAGCACACAGGGATCCCCACATGTTTCATATGGGCATCAGTTTTGTGTGGATACCTATTTAGACATTTGGAAGGCTTCTTAATGTATGTTTAATTTAAAATTTACTTACTAATGGTGGTCTATCTTTAGTATTATTTGTATATGCCAGTTATCATTATCCCTCTTTCTCTTCTTTTATTTCCTCTTTTTCCTTGTTCTTCTCATTAAATTCGCAAACAAAAAAAATATTAATAGCAATTTTTAAAAAGACAGCCCCTTCCATTTCTTTTAAACCACCACAACCTGATCCTAAAAGCAGCAGCACACCATTGCCAGCTCCCTTCTAAAAGCACCCACCGGTAGGAGAGAAGCGGAGGCTCGTCACTCTTATTTCTGGTTTAAAGGATCGAGAACTCATGTCACCTGAAACAAAGTAAAAGACAAATTCAATTAACTTCTTGAGTTAAATATTAACTTTGCATGTATCAACCATGAGAATCCATGTTCATTCCATTTAGTTAGCCATCAGTACAATATTCCTAAAAAAGGTTTAAAACTGTTTGCCAGAGTAAAATGTTTAAACAGCATAGTAAAAACTACATTTTCAGCTCTATCCAACACTGAAAGCTTCAGACAACATGTGAAGCTGCATGCAATGGAACTTCCTCTCCCGTACCCCACCAGTCCCGCCGACACACTCAAAATAAGTTTTTGGAGGGTAGCTTTTGCTGATGTACCAGAAAAAGAGAGGCAATGAAAGTCCTGTTGCACAAGTGGAACTCTGCTTGGGCAGTGTTGGATACAACCCATTTCCTTCCCTATCATCACTGTCACTGAACAGTACAGATTGTTGCAGTAGTATCTAGGAATCTGCCTAGCCTTCTGATTGCAACGTTGGATGGGGCTGATGGGAGCGAAAGCAGATTAAGACAGGTAAACTGCAAGAGAACACAGGAGAGAGGCAACAGGGACAACTTCACAAAACAGGGATGGATGTGAAAATGCTGGTGGCGACCACAGTGCTGGAGGAACTGAATCACTGCCCTAGAACCATCACAGAATGTAAAACTGATGGCTGCATTGACCTCAGCATTTTGAAATCTTAAATTCCAAGTGCCCATTCTCACACAATGGGTTTCACTCTTCAGGAGATGTCAAAAGAAGACAAAGTGCTATTAGCTGGACTCCCAGCTTAAAAAAAAAGGTTTGACCACCGCTTTAGGAAGTAAAAGTGAGAAAGCATAAACAAAAGGCTTGCTTTGCATGTTCTCACCCTTTCCATTCCTCCCCGACTCAGCAAGGGAGCTTCCTAGCTCACAGAGTACCTGGCACACATGAAACAGCAGATAAGCTGAAAATTGTGAAATGGAAACAGATACCTCTTTTAACTCCCGGAAGAGGGATTGCAACATTATCATCATCCCCAGTTCCTTCATCTATTAATGCCATGCTACCAAATTCAGTCATTTTCCTGCGATCCAAGTACTCCTGTAAAATTGAAAAACAGCAACAACACTGAAAAGCTTATATTCTTCAGGTAGAAGGCATGTGAATTCAGGTAAACTATTTGGAATTTCTATAATGTTTCAGAATATTTAAAGGGCTACAGCATTTGCTCAATCTCTATCCCTCCAAATCTAAGATGTGCCCATGCTTTCTGGATAAAAGTCAAGCACTAGAAAGACAACATTGATTCATACCAGAAATAGATTGGAATGTCATAACAAAATACTTTGGAGCACAGATTTGCATCACTTGGTCCAAAGACTGAATTCATTGACGGATTACAACTCAGGTTGCCACAGGGAAGCAGAAGCACAAACATACTTCTGTTTAATAGTGTCATATACATCATACCCAAACATACACAACAAATGGGGGGGGGGGGGAATCAATCACTAACCTCCATTGCATCCAAAGACAAGTTGCAAGATATTTCAAATTTCTTAATGAGCATCTGTTCCTTGACATGATAAATGCAAACAAACTTTGACTGCCCTCCTGCTAGAATACACTGCCCATCAGCTGAGTAACATAGAGTAGTAAAAGATCTGGGGAGGAAAACAAAGACATGTTAGATTTATGTTATAAGTCAATCCCTTCCACCAAGAGAGATATTCTGGTTATGCTGCAGATAGATGTCTGTTGTGCTAAGAAATGAGGTCCTCATTTCTCTGTTAGGATATTTCCGTTCCACCTTAAAAGGGAGCAGGCTTTGTGAGTCTCAGAGTCTGTGCATTTCCTGTTCACAGGATGTTTATGTTTTTCTGTTGCTTTCGTTTCTCTCGGTGCCTGAAACACTGAAGCAGGCAGTCATGTTTTTCTCTGTTCTGACTAACGCAGAATAAACTTATAAATAATGCTCTCCTGCGTGCATCTTTGCTGTGCGTTATCTGCTGATAAGAGCGTGCATCAGCCCTGGAATGTGGCAAGCTATTTCTGGAGCTCGTGTCGCTAATTGCTGATACTGCGTGTCTACGGGAGATCGATGGACGTCCAGAGGCGACGTGGGGCCAAGATGGACTTTGTCTCCCTGGCAGTATCCCAACATTCTCTACCCAACCATTCCAACCATAGACATCTTAAAATCATTTCTTCATGAACTAAAGAGACTCAACACATAATAGAAAAGGTCAGGATTGAAATAAACAATGTTGTGACAGCCTGAATACCATGGGGTTATTAATTATAGTAGAGCCTTCTATTTTATTAGTGGGAGATTAAAAAAGAGAAAATACTCATATCGCCTGACATGTTCATCACTGTTTAAAAACCTACCTGCAATAAGTTCTTTCTTTGCAAAAATTATCTGAATAAGTTATCTGAATACAGTCCTTCAAAACATATGCCTGCCATTCTCTTACTGCCTTTGCCTGCTAACATGGTAAGAGGGGTGCTGAATGAGCTCTAACAAACTGCAAGGATACCTTTCACACAGCAACAAGTAAAACCTAAGACTCTGACTACAAGTCTGACTACAAGCTCATAGTTGATGGGAGCATTAAGTCAGATGACCACATCTTAAGAAGTTATCAAAACCAGATACTAATACAATCACATATGCACACTTTTATCTGCAGTAAGGAGACACCTTTAATTTACAAAACGTCAATAGGACGCACAAGAGAGCTTTCAAAGGCAGCCAGCAATGCACAAGCTTCCTACTTCTCTATTAAAACTAGTCTAATAAAACTCAAGTTCACCAGATACACAGGTAGTTAATTCCAACAACTATATTAAGTATCCCTAATTCAAAGGAAGAGAGCTAGTCCTTCTTAGAATAGGGTCACAAATGGGTTAGATGACACCAGAGATCCCTCCCAACCCTGTGATCAAATAGTCAACCTACTTATGTAACAAGCAAATAGAAAGAGAACCTATCCAGTTGGCGCTGACACAAAACCCCACACATACATGATAAAAAACAATATAAGTTTCACCACTACCCCTGCTCTCCCCTTCTCTCCATCCCTGACCTTATACTGTACTCAACACTAATGCCCCATAACAAATGTAACTGATCTGTAGAAAAGGCTTTACAACCTGAAAAAAGAGACAAGGCATGTACTTCTGTAAACCAAGAAAAAAAATTTTTTTTTTTTTAAAAAAGGCTACCTACTTCCCCTTAGCAGATTGTTTGGCAGTTATTTTGTCCAGCTCTTTTCTGCCCATCTGAAGGTCATGTCGTCCTACAATTGATCCAGTCTGCACAGCATTTTCATGGTCCCAGAAAGTGATCTGTCCATCCAAGGAAGCAACTGCAAGTTCATTGCCATCCGGACGAAAAGCAACAGCGAGCACTGAAAAAGGTAAGGGAGCAAAACCAAAAGCCACGCCTTCCTGTATGTACATTTCGGCCACATTGCCCTCAGTTGTTAAAAAACACACACAGATAAACTCAATGAAACCAGATTCAGAACTTCCAAAAATCACACATGAACACACACACTCAACACATAACATATCCATCGTCACAAAGACTATATATAATGCTGTGCTGTATAAAGTCGTGCTGAAACATAACCATTTATCCTGGCATTTTTTTCATTTCTGAACCTTTTGCAGTTTACATTTAAAAGCAGGTACTGCTAACACCTGCTGTACTGGGTTGGTTGGTTTTTAATGCAAATGTATTTGTATTGCCAAGCTTTTATGCAATGACTGCATTTACTCATTTTAATATGAATCTTATAATGCTTGCTCATTGACTGTTTCTCATCTGATCCTTCAGCTTGTTATTATAGTATTTATTGCAGTTTATGGTGCACTGCATGTTTTGCAACCTGCCCTGGGACTGGGCAACAAAGAAGGGAGAGACAGAAATGCTTCAAGTAAATACAAGTAAACACAGATGTACTTCCTGACAAATTAAGTTCCAGTTGTGAGGAAAAAGCTGCATTATATGCAAGCTTTCTTCCCAGAACCTAGGACCAACTGAAGCTTTAACCAGCCACCCAACATCACATGGAGAACATAGCTGCCTGCAGTCGCACAAGAGGTTTCCATGGGACTCACCATCCGAGTTCAGTGCCAGTGTTTCCTTGGTCCTCCAGCTATCCAGCATATCCCACAACCTGACTGTCTTATCCCAAGAGGCACTTGCTAGGACACACTTGACGGGATTAAAACACAGGCTACTGATGGGGCCTTCATGACCAGCTAAGACCTAATGGAGAAAAGCCATGTATATGTTGGTTTACACAGGATCTTACACAGGGAAAACAATAATCCACAGATGGAACTCTATGCATACAAAATGCAAAAGTTGCACATTAGAGATTTCATTACTGGGTTGCAATTCTCAACATTTAAAGTTACTATAGTATATGACTTTTGGGCCACATTTAAAATCAGCAAAGCACATGACCAGATCCTTCTAATGCACCATCAAATCAGTGCAAGGATCCAGGATCACAAGCGCTAGGACTTTCAATACAGCAACACTAGAACAATCACTGTATCGCCATCACAGCTGTGGATCAGCAATGCAAGACACGACTATTTGGCAACAGATATCATTGCCAGATTCAGCACGGCAGCACACACGGAACAGCTAACATACAGGGGATACATCCTTATATTGAATTATCATAATGGGAGTGAAAATGATAGGCAGACCTCTCCACTTGCTCTACAAAGGATTCTGTTGAAACTATGAAGACACAGGGAACACCAAGTGGGCAGAGCTGTGCCGATCAATAGGGTTTGATGTTAGAAGCTGAATTTATATGCAAAAACTGAACATTAGCTAGTAAGATAAATTAAAGATGTGCCTATTTTTAATCATGCTCAACTCACTCAAGTTCAATGATTGTTTTCAATCCTGCAAATATATACGGTCTCTGCTCTAAGGATGGAGTCAGCCTCAATTAAAAGCAGTTTCAAAAGGAATTGAGATAACCAGAACAAAATGTCTCTTACATCTAAGAGTCGCCCACTCTGCACTGACCACACAAATACTTCAAAGGAGTCCTGAGAACCAGCTGAAACAATCTCGCCACTGGAGTCCACAGCCAAGCAAGAGAACTGAGTTGGTCGTGGGGAAGTGAAGGTGCGGAAATTGCGGTACCTGTTTAAAACATGCAGGAATGTGATTTAAGGAAGAGCTTTGGTGCCTGTATACTATTCTAGGTAAAAGTTCCTCAGTGATATCACAAAAAGTGATGGAATATCCCAAGTGATGGAATATTTATACAACCAAAGCCTAGGCTTCTCCCCAATGGAGAAGGCTAGGCTTTGGTTGTTTCTGAAACTGGGTGCAATTTTTCTATTGGATACTTTCAAATTATGAAATGCTCACATGACACAATGGCACAAGAGGAGTGTACCACATCTAACCAAACAACATTCTAGATATTAATTAGAAATATTCCCTCTAAATTCTCTGGTTTTCCACTCCAAGCTCAGGGAAGAGAGAATTTTGCTAGGGGGGTAAAAGAATAATTTACCTGTGCAAATCAAAAGCTCGAACTGTCCCATCTAGGGAAGCACTCAGAATGACATATCCTGAAGCACTAAATGTTACGGCAGATATACTGCTTGTATGTTCTGTAAAGGTTACAAAACAGAAACCACTGCTGGTGTTCCACACCTTCACCTGAAAATAAAACAGAAAATGCTCCAGTAAGATTCAGAAATATTCCTTTTCTGGGACTGACACAGTATTGAGATTCAAGTCTCTGAAAGAACATTCCAGTACACCACACTTAGCAGAGCTAAACTTCCAGGGAAGTTAAGCAAGTCATTCAAAATCACACATGCAGAAGCCCAAGGACATGAATTTATCATTTTGTCATCAGCCGGAAACATCACTGACAACATGATCTGGCTAGACATTACGAGTCGCTACAGCCAACCAAGAACGTGGTCAACTTCCATGTTACACAGCTTTGCTTCTGCTCCAAATATACACTAATGTCTTTTTTCTAAAAAATAATGCAAGCATCAGCCATAGCAAACAAGAGTGACAACATATCCAAAATAAATTAAGGTTCCTAGCTCCTAGGAACTTTAAGAGCTCCTTTCTTAGTATCTTTATTGCATATGTCCAGAAATTGCAGATTTTAGAGAGTTACAAACTCCATGTTCAATAACATGCGGCAGACTTACTTTCCCATCATCTCCGCCAGTGACTAAGTACTGTCCATCTGGAGAATATGCAAGAGAAACCATGCTGTTGAAATGGCCTTGCTGCTTCAGCACATAGGACTCGCTCTGCCATTCCCAAACCAGAAGCTGCCCCAGACCTATAAGGATAATGACAAGTAGTTCAGACTCAAATACAACTATTCAATCTATACATTTTCCTGCAGCACCAATACATAGAATACACCAACAAACACAAAGCTAAGTCTGTAAATTGCAGTTAATGAGATCAGAAATCTGGTGGGTGAAAGAACTGCACCAATCAAGACTGACCAAACTGGATTAGCATTTCACCGCTCTCAGGGTTCTACTGGATTCTTATTTTTTACACAAACTTGTGCTTGTCCATATTCACAAGGACAATGTGATGCATGAACTGGCAATGCAACACACATTGCCATGACCAAGCCTTATGAGGAATGGTTGAGGGAGCTGGGTATGTTTAGCCTGGAAAAGAGGAGATATGATAGCCACCTGCAAATATCTAAAAGGCTGCCACATGGAAGATGGAGGAAGCTTGTTTTCTCCTGCTCTAGAGGCTAGGGCCCAAACCAATGTATTCAAGTAACAAGGAGATTCTGACTCAACCTGCTATTGTTCGTGATTTCATAACCCAGCTTGATAAAGAAATGGGTCCAACCTCCCTAATTTTGCCTGGATGTGATAACTTTCCAAAGTCTCTAAAGGAGCAATCATATGCACAAGAAGCTGACGCAAAGCAAGCTGGTGTAGGTTAAGAGAGCATGAAGTGAAACCTGATCCAAACACTGTCCAGCAGTGGGGCTGCTGCTCTGCCTGAGCATAGCAAGCCTTTCAAGGTGTATTCTACGGCAGGTCATGCAACCAAACTGAATGGGCTCAGGATCCAGCCTAAGTCGGAGAGAGGGCGCTGGTCCTGCCCCAGCCATGACCTTTCCTGGGAGCTTACACCAGCTTGGCTTACCAGCTTCACCTCACCTGGCTGAACCTTGACTAAGCAAAGATAAGCAAGTTATGCTACGGCGTCTTCAACAGTGTCAGCATTGGGGACTTCTTAACACCAGCAGAGCTGAAAATTTAAGCTTCTCATCCCAGCAGCCCCCAATTTATATCTAAAGGAATTTCCACAGATGAAGTGTGTCAAAGGGTTCTCTCAACATAACTGATTGTATAAACAGGCCCTCATTCAACTCTGTGTCTTATAGTTACGCACCTGCACACCCAAAAGCAATCCAGTCACCAGTACTGTTGACAGAAATAGATGCGATCCTTTGGTCCGAAATGCTAAGTAGCAAAAAGAAAGAAAGAAACTGCTTAGAGCGAAGCATTTGGGTGCCCATGCTAAAATTTCAGACCCATATAAAATAATGCATTATTAAGTCACAAGAACCTGTAGATGAAGAAAGGACACTAATACCAGTATCACTCTGTCCAAGCTTATAAAGCAGAAATTGCTTTTAAAGAAAAAAAAAGATTTGTTCTTTCTCTAGAATTACATTTCTGTACAATAAGCAATATCCATACTTACCTTAAAGAATGGATGAGATTGAATTCTGGAAGTTCATGGAGGTGAAAAATTCCAGACGCAAAGCCAGTGACTAGTAGGTGAATTTTCTTGTGGTAAGCTGCAGCTGTCAAGGTGTTAAAATCACCTTCTTTGTTGAAAAAGTATCTGAGAAAACAATTGAAATATACTACTGACATGCGTTTAATGCAGGGCATATTTACCACTCAATTAATTTCATAATACACCAGCAAAAGACCAACGGTACTCTGACATTTTGGAAATGAAGTAAAAACAAGTAAAGAAGGGTAGCAATCTCTTAAAAATCCAAGCAATGTCCAACCCGCCACTTAAAAAAAAATGCTATAAAAAAAGTCAAAGGAAGAAACAATGTTGTGGTTAACACTGGATACCACCAGCAGTAGCTTCCACCTGCCCATGCACTGTCAGGCACAGTGGGGACTCGGCAGCAGAGCAATGCCTGCCCCCACCCCCTGGTTAACCAATGAATCAGGGGATAGAATTGCTCGGTATGGCATTTTTCTGTTCCACCTCTAACATGTCCACTTCAGATCCTGCCACATTGACAGGGGAAGTCTGAGCCTGTTTCTTATTAACTGGATGCTTGTTAAGACAGTGTTGTCCACCGCAAGGGAAAGTCTAAGTGCTTTCAGTTGAACATGCTTGGAGATTGTGGTGTGGGAGATCTTCACACTTTAGAAGGTTAGAATGCCATAATCCTAATCAAGAGTCATGCCTGCAGCACATTCATAGTGTGACAATGAGACAGTCTAATGGAACTGTTTTGTTTTCATATACACTGGCTTTGACTACATGACCAAGCTCCTGGTTGCAACATATTCCTCCTTTTCTCTCTGGAAGATCACTTACTTGGCAGCACATGAGTATTTTACTCTCTTTCCCTTCTCTTTTTTCTTATGTGTGCTGGCTTTCCCATGGACCTCTTTGCCCTTCTGTTCTTCCACCAACTCTTCATCTAGGCCTTCTGCCAATTCTGCCTCGTCTTCAGTTTGATCTTTTGGGGGTCGAACTTTCAAACCATCTAGTTCTGTATCACACTGCCAGACACACAAAGCCCCATCTCTGCTGACAGTGTACAACTGGAACACCAAAACATAACGGTTAACATCATTGCACAACTGAAATGAGCCTTAAGCAGATGAGCTAAACAAACATGTGATGTCACTATGCTCAACTGAGAGTCGAAAGGATACTTAGCTCAAAAGACTGCAATTCTCTAAGAATAAAATGTTCTCTCATGAAACTGTAAAACAGAATCTTGTAAACTACTTGACTTACAAGGGAAAAAATGACCACAGTTCAGCGAAAAAGCATCTCCCTTGCAACATAGTCATGCAGATCCCCAATTTAATCCCTCATGTCTCCAGATAAGAGCTGTGAAAATCTCCTGCCTAAAAGCCTGGAAACTCACTACCAGTCAGTATAGACAAGACTGAGCCTGATAGATTAATAGCTAGATTCAGTATGAGCCAGCTTCCTGTGTACCTAATTACAAAGACATTATCTTTCAATTTGAACTTATTTGAGAGAAAGCAAGCTTGGATGTGAGATGTCTAATAAACTGAATTTTTAGACCAAATATAAAGCCTTGTTGAGATCCTACTTTATTGTTATCTTACGTTTATTGTACACTTTTGAGCTCCGCTGTATACATACATTCTAAATATATACATTAATTAACTGCCAATGTCCAAAATCCGTAACAGGCCCCTTCTGGACTTAGATATATGGGAACATAATATATCTGAGGTGCTGATTGCTGGCTTATTTCTGGGCACCCAGGACATCAGTTCTGGGCACTTTTTTTAAAGAACTGCCACTGCCCCCCAGATAAGCAATCTGTAGAAGACCCCTACAGTATGTAAACACCTTGAGGAAAGTAGACTATATACAGCCTTTCATTGACTTGTGCCATATAATTATCCAAAAGCAAAGTACACTAACCATAAAAACCAATGCAATATATATAGAAGAGGTACATACATCTAGACTGTTTCCTTCAAAAAAACAGGCAACAATTGCATCCTTATGACCTCCCAATGCATAATAAATCAGATTGGCCCAGCGCTCTGCTCCAAACACCCACGTTGACATATCTTTGCTTCCTACTGCAAAACATCTAGAATAAAAGAATCGTGGTTAGAACATCTCAAAAACTACATCATAGTGGATATGTCAACAAGCAGTTTATACTGCTCAACTCTCTATTGAGAGTGAGAGGCTTTGCAAAGATAGCAAGGAATGAAGAGACAGATTTGGATCCAAAGGTTCACTGCCACTGGAAGGAAATCATGGGATTCCAAACCACAGTTCCCAGTTCCCGCCATCTGAGTGGATAGTCTCTCCAGTTTAAACTGGGAAAAGGCATTCGGTCAATCCCTTACTGCTATTGGCCAAAGTGTGTACATGTGGATGTACAAAACAGAGGTAATTGAAATAGATCAGTGGATGCTTAATGATATTAGAAACCGATTTAAGTAAACTTTTATAGACAGTGAATTCGGAGAAATACATTATATTTATTTGAAAGAGGAGAAAATTAAGGAATCGTTTTTTATATATTTCAAAAATCATTTTTTAAGGAATGGAATTATTGTATGGAACGATGGAAATGATTGCATTACAAATCTTAAGTTGGATTCAGAGATCCATGAGAGGATTTCTGTTCAATAAATGGGATGTTTCCAGGTCTAATTCACAGAAGAGTGGGGAAGGCAATTTTCACTGGTCCTTCTCTTCTACAATACTCTGCACATATACACCCCATCTACTCTGGAGGGTTGGGGAACCTCTGGAACAGTGCAAGAAGTGACAGCAGAGAGCTGTAGGAGGAACAGATTTAAAAAAGTGTGTCCCTCTTTCTATTCAGGGAAACTTGGGCTTGACTGCAGCACCTTCTGTGTAGAGAAAGAATCGTTCCATTTGCAGACAGGTTCTGCTGGACCCAACCCTCTATGTTTACTTTAATAAAAATTGTTTATTAACTCAGGAGGTAACAAAATCTCTATTAACGAATGAAAAATGTGGACAATGGAGAATCCTGAAACAATAACCTGAACTTTTAGCATTACTGTTACGGGAATTTATGAGGTGAGGCACTGCCTAAATACACTCTCCTAAAAAAGAGCAATGCAAGATTTTCTTTTCTTTTCTTTTCTTTTTGCAATGCAAGATTTTCAAAATTATCAGCAGATACAATCAACCCAAGTCGCATTGGCTTTCAATGTATTTGCTCATTTTCTATGTTGCCTTGGTAAACTGCATATATTAAAACTTACTTAGAATCATCTGTCCAATCAATGCATGTTGTTTCGTCATATGCACCATAGTAAGTTGTGTCAAGGACAAACGCATTAAATTCTCGCTTTTTTCCTGGGGCATGGTACATCAGAGCAACGTTCTCCTTTGTGACCACAAATTTCCTGTTTAACATAATATGAAAAATGAACTTAACATACATAATTATTCAGCAGAGAAATAAAAATGAACAAGATAACACCAAGCGCATGTATTCAGATAATGCAGTAGAACTGTGCAAGTTCCCAAGGTTTATACATCTACACACATACATAAACATAAGTGAAAGTCTGTATTTACAGCTAGATAGTTATTTGTAATTATTTTGTCACCAGACACTTTTGTACAAGAAGCATATTGATTTTGGGTGTATAAAGGTAATCCAGTAAAAAGGGTCACGTTTCCTACTGTGTCTATTACTTCCCAACTCCTATGATAAGCAAAATTCATTTCAACAACTGGTACTACTATCACTTATACATACAAAAAAAAGAAATAAGCACAAAACCAGGAAGTTTCTCTTACTTTCCATTTGGGGAAAAACAGACACTGTGTACAGGTTTCTGAAAATGGAACTGATGGATCACAGATTTACTGATCAAGCTGACAAGTAAGGCAGCTCCCTCTGTTGGAAAAAGAACAAATAGATTGAGCATCATTTATATTCAGCCCGATTTCAAACTCAAATTTCTAAATGAAATAAAAGAGTCATGTTATTCAAGGGACTATAATAAAAGCAACATTTTTTGCCTTGATTGTAGAACAAAATATATAAAAGATAGTTATACTTAAAATGAATCTAACCGTAACTTATATTTCTGTTAAAAATTTGTGATTCTGATTGAATTCTTTTTTATTATGTTAAAAATCTAAAATACCTTCATCAACTAATATAGCAAGATTTCCATCTGGAGAGAGTCCCACACATGTGACATTGTACTGGGTTGCCAGTGGTAATGTTTCAGACTTGTTACTGGAAGAGAAGAGGGTGAAAGAATCAATAAAACGTCCAAACAGTGACAGAACAGTATGCAAAATGCTAATCTGTTATACACCTCTGCCAGATTTCCTTTATGTCATCCCACATGTATGAAGGAGAGTGGGAAATAGCTACATCCTTCCCAGTGTGAATGCAGTGTACTATTCATTAGCGCATTTTATAACTTTGATAATGGAGCACATTCTTTCACTATAGTGGAACAACAGAAGAGCCCCAGAAACAGACCCAAGTAGCCCTTTTTAACAGTCTGTGTTGTATGCAGAGGCTCAGTACCTCTAGTGATCATCTACTCTTTGAGAAACTCATTTATAAAGACAATGAAAGAAGATGCATACTTTTTCAAATCAAAGACGGTAATTCTGTTTCCCACAGGACTAATCAGAGAGTTCCCATCTGGAGTGAAATTCAGGTTTCCATGTCGGTAGACTGTACCCAGCAAGTTGGAGAACTGAAAAGAGAGAGAAGTGAAGTGAATGCAGACTTAACTAGTAGTTGGTCTCTAAGGTGCTACTGGACAATTTTTTTTATATAAATACCTATGAAGTTTCAACTAGACAGCATCTTAAAAAGCAGAGACATCACCTTGCCAACAAAGGTCCATATAGTTAAAGCCATGGTTTTCCCAGTAGTGATGTATGGAAGTGAGAGCTGGACCATAAAGAAGGCTGATCGCTGAAGAATTGATGCTTTTGAATTATGGTGCTGGAGGAGACTCTTGAAAGTCCCATGGACTGCAAGAAGAATCAAACCTCTCCATTCTTCAGGAAATCAGCCCTGAGTGCTCACTGAAAGGACAGATCCTGAAGCTGAGGCTGCAATACTTTGGCTACCTCATGAGAAGAGAAGACTCCCTGGAAAAGACCCTGATGCTGGGAAAGATCGAGGGCACAAGGAGAAGGGGACGATGAGCACAGGGAGGATGAGCACAGATGCGTCTATCTGTCAAGTGGGAGGAAAAAACGGGAGTTTGCAAGGAAAACAGGCAGCTAGGGGATAGAAAAGGTGGTGCAAATGGAAGTCAACATTAATGTTCAATTTCAACGATTTGTGGCATGCTAAGTACCAGAGTCAGCTAGTTAAGCAACACATAAAGATAGCAAATTTTGTGTGCATTTGCCAGATTATGAGCAAATGCGGATAGTCGGCAGTGGCGGAGGTCGGCAGGACAGTTCCTGGTTTCCCAGAGGATTACAGCTCGTGTGGAGGGGCTGGACACGCTACTCGAGCAATGTGGCAAAATAACGATTAAAAGGAGTAACAGGAAGGAAAAAGGAGGACAGGATCACATACCCTCCAACAATTCTCCAGTGAAAACAGGGACATCCTAAGGGAAAGTGGGCCATTCCGAGGTCAAATCAGAAACCTCATCTAAATCAGGGACGATGGAAGGTCTGGGATCAAGCGGCCGCCCAGAGGCTGGGCCCTCAAGAAACGGGCAGCGACGGGCTCCTCTTGCCAGACCAGGGGCTGCCCAAGCTCCGAGACCCCCGGCCAGAAAGGACGAAGCCCCCCGCCCTGCAAGCGAACCTTGTAAGCGAACTTCATCCCCGCGCAGATTCCGGCACTCGGTCGGCGAACACATGGGCAGCACGAGTCGGGCGGAAGAGCCTCTTCGTTTTGCTTCCGGGTTCAGAACATTTCCAGGGCGACCGATCTGCTCTTTCTTTCTCTCTCTTTCTGCCGGCTCCTGTTGCGTCACTCTGACAGGGAACCGGAAGCTCCCGGGGACTCGCACTCCGCGTTCCGAGCAACATTCCTCCCCTCCGCTGCCGCCCCAACCCGCGTATAATTTGGGCCCGTGGGGAGCAGCGAGGTGCAGCTCATTTAAAGGCTGCTTTCTTGAGCACTCTTTCTCGAGAGCATGCCTCGAGTCGTTATTTATTATGATTATTTTTATAAAAAAATACGTTCTTTCCATACAAGCAGAAGGGTGCTTGTTTCCTTACGCTTTTATAGCAGCAGGGCAGCGGAAGCAAAACCTTCGTTATGGCTGCAAGCTGTAAAAAGTGAGCTTAAAATGCAAAAGCGCACACGTGGCCAGGTTTACTGTTTTCCATCAGGATTGGCACGCGGTCTTTTGCTTTTATTTCAACGTGTCAGGAATGTAGCAGCTGTGCGGTGTCATTTTGTGGCTCACAACTTAATGCACGTGGTCATCCGAAGGGCATAAACTACTAAATCCGATGTCTAAAATTATCCAGCTGCCCCACTGGCGAGAGAGCCCAGATTTTGACTGCGGTTGTTTGAGCCAGACTAAGACATCTTGCTGGCTGAGGCCGAGCAGCAAATAGCACTTTCTCACCCGCAAGCACGACATCTACTACTGGCGAAGTTATTTTGGCATCTGAAACCTTGCCCTTTCCGAAACCTCACGGAGAACCTCAGCTTCCCTGTCAGTAAAAATACAAGTTTTTAAAAACAATAATAAAAAACCTATCAAATTTCTACCTTTCCGTGACATTCAAAATAAGCTGCTTTACTCTTGCCTATTAGTAAAGCCCGGAGAGGATAGCATCGCACAGTCATTGCATGGGCACCACAGCCTAATACACCCTCTTCCATAAAGAGATGATGTGCTCACATTTTAGCCCTTTTCAATAATACCAATATAGAAGTTGGTCCTGTGCAGAGTGTTGAAATGACTGATACCTACATACATGTTATTTGTATGCCGCCTTTCCATAGCTAAAACCATGCTCAAGGTGGCTTAACATTTTAAAAATGTACACAGTATAACAAAAATAGTAATAAAGAATAAATAAGACACATCAAAAAGTACACAACTAAAGAGAACAGTTTACACATTAAATCATAAATCTAAAAATATACAAAAAAATTGTAACACAAACAACCCCCCGCCCCTGCCTAAATAATACCCCAACCCAATAATGATGAGCTGTGTATCAGATGGAAAACTTTTGTGGATTTCTTGAGAATGGAATCTCAATCCTGGATCAAGTACTGTTTTTAAAAGGGTGCTCTTGGCACAGGTCAGAGGTAGCTAGCAAGATTTAGTTTATGAATTCCAGATTCCTACCACAGTCTGCTTTTCAATATGAACTAGATCAACCACCTTTATACTGTCACTTTTATTTGTAGTGTACAACTAATTTTATCCAAAGTTAAAATGTAAAACTGGAAGAAAAATTATCTTTAAAGTAAATTAGTCCCCAAATGCTTATTTGGGTTAAAAGTGAATCCCAGGTAAGAAAAGGTTGAAGACTTCTATTTTAAAGAAACTTTCACACCAGTGTGAACTCTACTCCCCTCCCTGCACATTCCACTCTGCAGTTTTTCCAACAGTAACCATTCACAGTAGGTGGTGCTTCTGGAGAAAATCATTCCTAGATCTGGGAGCTGAAGATCCATGTCCAGAGAAACCATTCTGATGTACAATACTTCAACAAGCAGGCATTTAGCAGGTGGCTTTCTCCAAAAAGCATTGCCTTTTGAACCAGGATGTGGTAGTGCTGCTTTGGTTTGTCACCCAGTTCACAAAAGAGACTCATCATACTGCAAGAGTCAACATCATTTAAAGTAGTTGCCAGAATAAGCTGGTGCCAAGTTTCATCTGTAGTGACTCCTTAAACTAGGAACGACAATGTTTGCTTCCCAAAGCTCTGATACATACATAAATGCTACCCCAAATATACCAAGAAACATCAGGAGAACGTGAGAAGATAAAACTTCCTGGTAGGATTAAAAAAACACAGTGAAGCTAAAGTAGCTGCATGTGATAAGCCTTGTGCACCACCATATAATTATCTTAAGGTATATTAGTACTCTTGTGGCTCAGCCTGGTCCTGCAAAATCAATTAACTGAGAGCCAACAGATGCTACTAATAGAAAAGCTGCCTGAAAATAACTGATCAGCTCAGCTTAGAGCCACTTAATACCTAGAAATCTCAAACCAAGGAACATATAAAGGAAAGCTGAATGTCAGAACTGTAAGCAACTTTTGTTTAAAATATTCAAGATTTTTATTCATTTTCCTACTGGTTGGCTTTTCTCGGGGATTTTATTGACAGTTTATTCCCTAAGTTTCATGGCACCATTAAAATAAGAAACAAGACTGGGTAATTGTGTTTCTGAATATCCTTTCCCTACAGTTTGCTTTTCTATGTTTAAATCCTCTGTGGAGTATAACAGTCTTACAGAACTACAAGTAGGAAGTGTCACAAATGTCATTGTTGAACTTTAATTTCCATAGTAGGAGTTAATTTTTCCAGTCACAAATAAACCTGTGAAATTCACAAAAATTATACTCCTTTAACCCATTTGATAGTATTTACAAGCTTGACAGATATCTATAAATAGCATAATCCTTAATTTTTCAGATACACATATTGCAAATTGATTATTTACATCTTTACCCAGAAACCAAGCCCCTCTCCATATACACATGTAGTCTCCTGAAGTAGTGATTAGACTATGGTTCTGCTGCATTTTAGTGAAGTCCACCATTTCAACGTAAGCATAAAAATGTTACAGTGCTCTAAATCCAAACCAGAGAAAACACATCAACACTAACTGCTAATAAAATCATTTCTTGTGAAAGACCCAAAATCAAGGTATCAAGTTGTTCACCACATTCGAAATGTACTTTTAACATTCAAGCTGTTGTTCACAAGTATTCAATGTAGAAGGGCCATAACAAGTTTAAATACATTTTATCATTTAGATGTGAACATATTAATATTGTGTAGTCTCATTAATTCTTATAACTGAAAGAAGGTACAGAGGCAATTCTGTTGAAAAACGTTTAAGGGGTTGCATACATTTTTCCCTAACTTAATTAAAGTAAATTAAACACAAAGAGACAGTCAGCCAACCTCCCACTGTAACTTCAAGAAAAGAAGTGTGCAAATACAAGTGTATGTTTCTATTTCCAAAAAGAAAACTCAACTTACTTTAACTTTCAAAGCCAAGTGACTGGCAAATTCATGAGAAACACAGGGCTTGCTTTTTGCTCCCTCTAAAAATAAAACCTCATTTGCTCTTAAGACATGAGAAAAGTAAATCAAGAATTAATAGATACATACAGTGTTGGAACACACATACCACACTTTTTCAGAATTCAAATTTGGTTTGCTACTGCCTCCTGCCTCAAAGATATTAAAAACCTATAGAAAGAACCAAGAATTATCAGTGTTCCTACAAAGCTTGTTCATACAATGAAGGCTGTTCCCCAAGAGGCTGCATATGTTGCAAGAAGAGAATTATTGTGTAAGCCAGTAACAGGAGTGAACAGCAGCTAGGATTGTAGCCACAAGTTTTAAGGAAATGTGGTATGTACAAAAATACACAGTTTGAGAGCTGGAAAAAGTTATATGCACTAGACTTATTTACAAGCTTTGATTTTCACACCAATAAAAACACATTTATTTCGTCCTTGATTCCGGGAGCAAATTATACACAGACATTATATCAGTTAAGTTTAGTTTAGATTTTTTTTTAAATAATCATTTGTACAATAAATTTACAACTGAAAGTAATCAGTTGGAATGGTGTAACTGCAGTTTGCTGGACCAGAAGAGGTTCAATAGTAGGACCTTAAATTTCCTCATAAGCAGACTGGAAAAGCAGTCAAGTAATCCTTGGTTTTATTTGCTTCTTCTCAGATTACTTTAGAATAAGGTGCAAATATATATATATATAGTTATATGGTTCTGTAGTCAATAATAAGTTAACAGTAGTTGGGACAGGAGAAACAAATAAACTTTGGTTTTAAAAATATCAAGTGAAATATTGAATAAAAGCTATATAGTGAGACTCAATATAGTAACCTTAAATAATTTAAATATCAAACTTGGGGGAAAGCTTGTTCAGTGAAACTTTACTTCCAACTTAACCACTTATGTGCCACTTCATTACTTGCTTCCTGGTGTGTGTGTGTTTCCCCAGTGAGCGTAAGTAATGGCTCTCTATATGGTACTCATTCAAGAGTTTGAGTGGGCTAATAAGTTTCATATGTATCCTAAGGCACAAAAGAAGTTAAGTCCTCAAGAAAATATATACACATATTTAAAATCCTGTTCATAGCTGTAGGATTAAGAATTACTATACAGAAATTTGGATAGCTATCCTGGTCCAGGAAACCAAACAGTTGTGTGACTAGAAAGGCACACACGTCAGTCATTAACAGCTACACTGCAAGGCTTATTGTATGTCAACCTGAAATTTTCTTTGAACAGAAATTTAATTACTCCCCCCGGAAAAAATAGCAGTTCTGGAAGCTGCCGAAAATAAAGAGAAAACTGCAGTAAGTATCCTTTATTTCACCAGGAGAGAGAGAGAGAGAGAGAGAGAGAGAGAGAGAGAGAGAGAGAAACCCCAAAATTCATTTTACACAAACACCCTAAAATAGCAATATAAACTAGCTGACACAAGCATCACTGTACATTTAAATTGATACAATTGTCTGATGCTTCCAGGGCCAGTAAGTGTTGAGTTGCCATAGGCCTCGTTAGCGTTAGAATGTTTCAAATGAAGAACAATCAGGTTATGATCCCTTAAAGTGCATTCATTTTCAAGTCTCATGTGCATGTCCATGCACATGTACAGAGAGCTGTCATGTGACATTGACCTCCAGAATGTGATCATCCTTGCTGGGAATGACAAGGATTTGCATGCCAGAGCTGGAGTTGAAGACCTGTCCGGGTGAAAACGATTGCAGCCGAGGCATTGGTAAACCTTTGTGTTCTGCACTGGCTGCTGAATGTATGCTGCCTCTGCTCTTTATGCTGCTGCTGTCAGCTTGATCATCCATATTCTTGTCCACAGAGAGATTATCGTTTTCAATCCAACTATCTGTTTAAAAAACAGAAATGCAAAACTTTATTCCATGTGCATCTACAGTATGAACTAGAATCAATTTAGGATTCATCACCTAGAAGGAATCAGAAGTCACTGCATGACTTGTTATTTACAGAAACACTTTTAGAAATCTGTGCTAAAAAGACTGAAGAGAGCCCAAGGCTCATGCCATCAGCTCCTGAAAAAACTGCCATTGGCCTGAGAGTGCTCACTCGGGGCACTCCCTTTTCCACCTCTCCACAGGCTACAGACTTGGGTGCCCAGAAGGGGAAGCAAAAAAGGCCAGGCCAGGGAGTCCATTCCATCAACTCCTGGAAGGACAAAAGGTCTGAAACAATTCTGCTGTTATATCTTCTGTACCTCGTTTTTGTTTTAGTGATTTACTGAGTGCCCTGGCATAAGGGCGGCATATAAATGCAGCAAATAAAGCATTGCAGCAAATGGGGAAGCCCTAGCACATATAGATTTCTGTGCACTTACTGGAACTCCCACAAGAGCAAGAAACTGTTAAATCATACTTCAAGTATCTGCCAGTCCCGCACATAAGAGCGCTGAAGGCATTCCAAGGCAATGATTGTGTGTCATGCCATGCCATCAAGCTACAGGAGAAATGGGACTGCAAACGTTCTCTATCAGCAGCCGTCCCATCAGACGATGGGGGCAGACAGAAAAAAAAGGGGTGGAAGTCCACAGCCTTTCCACTGACTGCTGAAAAACCAGCAATATGTGACTCCTGTTTCCCATTCCAGCTGGTCATGAGAACTATCATTAAGTGTTAGTGCCTGTTTTCCTCATCTCTCCCAATACCTTTTCTTTTTGAATTGTGTCTTTTCAAATATAAGCCTGATACTATCTCATTACTGATATTCTGCAAGCCACCCTGGGAGACCCTTCTTGCTGAAAATCAGGATGAACGTGTCTTTCCAACTTTTTCAGCTGAAAAATTCTAGCGCATTTTAAAGATTCACGCAAGCACCTAAGCAAACTGTTCAAGATTATCCATGTTTCAGGCCTTGAAATGAAGTGTTGAAAAGAATGCATCCTTACCTGCATCGAGCTGCATAGAGTGAGCAGAGTAGTGCGGGAGGTATTTAAATAGCCTAACATCAGGAAAAGGGAGGTATCCTGCAAAGAGTGGCATGACTTCCATGTGCACTTTGTGGGTTGCCCGAACTGCAATTGGCATAGATATTACCCCTGAGCTCTTCCCACAGACTGCCCAGTTACTACTATTGTCTACAACTGAAACAAAAGAGAAAACACTATCAAAAGGAAATAGTTACTGAGACCCATTTTTCATTTTGAATACTGTATAAGCCACACTTATGAGGGAACTATAAAAAATGTCTTATGCAGTCCTTTTACAAGCGTCATGAGATAGGGATGCCATACGAACAAAATGATTTGAAGAAGATACATACACATATTTAAAATCCTGTTGATAGCTGTAAGATTAAGAATTACTATAGATTTAATTCAAGATAACTGGAGGGGTGTAAATTCTTTGGATATCAGAGCTACATACACTTTTGGGTGACCTGAGTGACTAAACCACACAAAATGCAGTCCAATTAGTATGCCTACCTTCATACATTAGCTTTGTTGTGCAGTAACCATCAGATTCTGTCAATGCTTCGTCTTTGTCCACATCCAGGAGGTCTGAAAGGCGGGTGATCGACACCTCCAGTGAGCACAACGAGCCTGTTTTACAATATTCTGCCCCCAATGGGGGGGAAATCTCAGCTTTCACATTATATAATGTCTGGCAGGAGCACAATGATATTCATGGTCATTATATACACAAGGTTAAACATTTCCACAATTAAACTGATTAGGAAAGATAATCTATCAGTAAAAGGAGATTGGCAGAGGAGGAGAAAGTCTGTCTTCTACTTTTCCATAAAAAATAGGACCAAGCCACAAAAGCTAGGGCAAAAGCCTGAAAATCAACTCTGTATCGTAAACACAAACAAGCCCAAAACGTATTGATGCTAAACAAGTACCAAACATTACATTCGACATGTGGTGGCTTCCTAAAACATCATAAGGTGGCAACTCCGCCACACGGAGGTTGTAACATCTAGAATGGCTTGTCCCATGGGGCACTGCTGTCATGCGGAAATCTCTATGACACCACTAGCCACTATCAGAAATTCCAGCAAGGGCCCAGAAATGCCACAGGGTTGTGACAATCCACAGATAATCCGCTCTAGGCACTGCAGGAGCAGTAAGAGCTACTTGCCAAGCAATGATCGAGTGGTCTCAATGTGGCAAGTGCCTGGCACAAACCAACCCTTCGAGTCTTCCAGAATTACAACATGGAATTTTAAATTTTTACTCCTGTAAACCATTTTGAGATTGTGTGATAATGGCAAGCAGTAAATGAATACTGTTAAATAAATAAACATTTGAAAGCCCCACCCCCACCCCCCAATCTTTTAATGTGGATTCCTTGAATCTGCCTGCTTCCACTCTGGAAAATCTCAAACCTATCTGATCTAGCTACCAGCGTGGCAAAAACTTACAAAAAAGTTTTCCAGCTGGAATTCGTAAGTGTACGGCTTCAGAGACAGTGAGTGCTCTTCAGAAGGTGCTGAACAAAAGTTCACTGAAAACTGGCATTGCAAAGATGAGGGAAGTTCTTTTGTCCACTTCAGTTCCCATACAAAGAATACTGCTTGCTTAGTGTAGATATGCTGAAAGAGAGAGTTATGAATTTGTCAATAGTCACTCTGGTGTTAGCTAACAAAGAACAGAATATACATACTTTAAAAAAATAAAAACATTTCAACAGGGGTGGACAGTGTATTCGTCAACAGCACTGCATGCAGCATCCCCTTCCCTCAAGGCTGAATAGTTTGCTCAGAACCCTGGATCCCTCACATTGGTTTTACTTAAAATAAATGTCTAGCTCTTGTGGTTAGCTATGACAGCTAACTACACACAAAGCAAAACTGTGTCTGTTTCAGCCCTCTTGGCTGATGCTGGGAGAAAGCAAACCACGAGGCTTGGCTTAGTGTTACATCCAAACCCGAGACTGTGCTTTGCTTTGCTCCCAAATCATTATGTGTGGCCAACATTTGTTCTTGGATTATTGATTGCGGATTGCTGGAACCAAACAAACCACGATCCATGGTTCTGACATATTGCTAAGTCACAGGCTGTGATTTGCTTTCTCCCAGCATGAGCTGGAAGGAGCAAAGAGGAGGGAAGCAGACATAATTTGGGTTGTGAACAGCAAAACTGGGGTTTATGCTGTGAGAATTCTGTGCATGAGTCTCCCTCCACCAATATGGCTGCAACCAACTGCTATTTCGTTTTCCTCTTGCAGAACTATCTCCAGCAATTGCTATTCCACAATTTTTTTTGTGTGTAGGACTTGAAACCTGACTCCATTTTCTTTTCTCCTTTTTCTTTGGAATGGTGTTGAATATGACAAACCCCAGCTAACCAATAATGGAAGAGAAAGTTTCTAACTCCTTCTCCTGGCCGTGCAAGAGCAAAATATGGGAGCAAAGTAGCATGCCAGCTAGGGAGGAAGCTAGGTTCATTTATGGTTTCCTAACAGTTTAGTGTGGCATTCAAACACAGTCAATGAGTTCCAATTAGCTGAGGTTCATAATGCTTTTTCTATACACTTCTGGGGTCGGGGGGGGGGACAGATGTGAGAAACAGATGTGATGTTTGTATATTCATAACGTGTATGTATTATTGTTGAATTATCTTAATAATAAAAATTTATGTATAAAAAAAGCAAGAAAGAAAGCCTACCTGTTCCGCTTTGGAGTTTAGCGGATCAAGACTTAAATCTGTGCAGATGCCAGAACTTTTAAGACTACTGTCAGATAACTTAAAAGAGATATCTGACATGTTCTGCACGCAAACCTGTATGTATTTCCTAAAAAAAAGGAAAACATATTTTTTAACATTGCAAAGAGCCTACTTTGTTATGTATTGTATTGTTAGATCTATCTATCTATCTATCTATCTATCTATCTATCTATCTATCTATCTGCTAAAGGCTGAAATAATAGAGAAAAAGAGCTCTACATATTCATAGCACTGTTTAATCATGCTAAAATTACATTTAAATTAAACAAACCACTATATTCAAAGTCTAGATTATGTTTTTATGTTAGTTTCCCATTGGAAAAAGTGAAATTAAAAAATACTCTACCATATCACTATGTATTTGTACTCTCAAGTAAGCAGGTATGGCATTGATTTATGAAGCACAAAAGGAGGGAGAAAACAGGCCAGGTGTTCAAAAATCCTTGCCCATTCTTATTGTTATAAACTGTAGCTGTAATAAGACATATCTTTATGATGAATTAAGAGAGAGACCTTGAGAAAGTTACCTTTTGCCTGCTGATAACAAGGAATGTTTGGCTGTAAAGGGTATACTGAATGTAAGTGCAATAATGGTGGAGTAAATTGACCATGGACAATCAATGGTTACCTGCAGGCAAGACAGAATAAAGTTATTCAGGTTATTATTGAAATTTTAATTTTTCTAATTTCAAATAGTTGCAATATTTCTTAAGAAGTGTACCCTTTATTGGGAGGGGAAATAAGAACATAAAGCAAAATCAAAGTATTTTTATACATTATTATTTTCTTGTATTTCTACAGTCACTGCACACCAGGCACATTTAATTTGCTTTAGAGCAAGGTAGCAAAAACAGGAATGAAGTTACAAAGAATCACCTTCTTTTCAGGAGGTGCTGTTTTGTGTATTTCAAGAACAAAAACTGTGGTTAAAATGTTGTGTTTTGTGGTGTAGCTTTTGTTCAGAGAGGAAAATATCTTTACATTTTACAATATTTTACTGCACAGCTTTCTTTTGTGGTCCCAAAGAACACAGCATTCCTCTAATATTCTGGGAGTAATAAATCAATTTACCGTCTCAAAGGAAGTAACTACTTTAACAGGGCTATAAAGTATTACATTATTCACGCCAACTTACTTTTTGGTCAATTGTAGCCATACGATTGCAAGACATCTCCTCTTTGCTTTTTTTCTGAAGCTCTTTGCTAACCAGGTTCTCATTCTCCAGCACACTTACTGAGGTTGATGGTAAATACAAGACTTCGAGTTCAAAGGCGATCACGTGATAAGCAGGAGCCACTGGTAAGCTGATGCTTGTGATTTTCTCAGACGACTGGATCATTAGAGATGCTTCCGATGCCTTTTCTACAATTGCATAAAATATCAATTAAACTATAATTAAGAATAATCCCTTCGCTCCAAACACATGGCATTCCTCAAAATAAAGTGTGGCATTGCTTCTAAACCAACAAACCACACTGGGTTTTACAGTGTAACTTTTGGGGACTCTCAGTAGGGATGAAGAAAAAAAGGAAACTGCACAAGTCATGGTTTATCTTATACAGTTAACACAAATCATGGCTTGATATTTGTCTGAATTAACCCACTAGGTAACTTTTTGCAGGTGTTATAACATATTCATCTAATGCTCTTTCTTTGAGACAAGCATGATCTCAAGACTTTGGCCACTGTACCAAAGTCATTATGAACCCAGAGACTTACATGGACAGCACACAACAGTTTGTTTAATGGCTTTTCTTAAGCAGTTCTCTATAGCAGCATCCGCAACATGGTGCTCTTCAGATGTTTTGGACTACAAGTCCTATCATATGTAGCCATTAGGCCATGCTGGCTGAAGATGATAGGAGCTGCAGTTCAGGAACATTCAGAAGACCAAAGGTTTCCCAGTCCTGCACCACAAGAACTCCACTTGAGTTGGATATATGCCAGAATATTTGAAGTACTTTACCTATTTGGAAGCTCTCATAACAAATTCCCTTTCTTAAACACTGATGTTTACGCCATGGAACAGAAAGCTACTAATAAAGAAGTGCTTAGAATGGTTTTGATGCACACTTCTGAATCATGGCTATGACTGTGAACAAAAAATTAGTTAGCAGGGAGGGTGCTGAGATAGAGAAAGTTAATTTATATGGTAACCCTTGGGATAACAACTCTGCTCGGAATTGATAAAAAATTAAACTGCTTCCAAATATATTTTTCCTGCCATATGTTTTTAGACTGTTGTGCAGAGAATCAGAGATCTAAAACATCAGAAGCAGCTACTCTACATGCTACATTGTACCAGGTTTCTTGAGGCTGTGATCAACAAAAGCTTAAACCTATTATAGTAAAACAGATTTAAGAAGTAAATATAAAACTGGAGGCTAAGCTCTTACACCTACAATTACCACGCAGCTCCTATGGCATTTCTATATCCTGGCTGCAGGAAGCCCTCTTTCATCAAAACACTAATATTAGTATAATAATACTGAAACGACATACCCTTTGTGTTTGAGTAAATCACAGCTTTACTCTCTGGATGGTACAAAATTGGCATGGCATCAGCATTACTGAGCTGGAGTGCATCTCCATTCTTTATGGTATAATGGCCAGTAGTCACTGTAAATTTTACCTTCTGAGGAATCCCAGCCAAAAGGCTGTCTGGAAAAAAAATGAAGTAGTGGTGAAGAGAAACAATTAATTCTGCTGTCTCAGAACAACCACAATGGCTACATATGGATGATTAAATCTTGGTTTATACACCGATTGCTCCTGCTTTGCCCTTCCCTTTGTGCAAGCAAAGGAAATGTGTGCTAGCCATTATGTCCAAACTGAGAATCTGTGGTTGGTAGCTAGCCAGAAAGCCAAAATATGAAACTATGGTTGAAACTTGGCTTCCAGATCTTGGCTTGGGTCCATGTGTCCTGTTTACATGCATAGATAGATAGATAGATAGATAGATAGATAGACAGAGAAAATCTGCAGTGTTATAATGAAAGAAAAATAATAATGTCCTTGCAACAAGGCCTGGGAGCCACCTTCTCTCTCTAACATTCTACAGCTGCTTGGAGCAGCTAGTAACTAAACCACAGTATGCTCAGTTGTGCTGTTGGACCCATGCATATGTTGGTTTGTAAATTGTGGACCAACCCACAAATCGGTATGCTGAACTGTGTATGGCTCTGAGGGGCAGGGGGAAAGGGTAACTTCACTCCCAGAGGAAACAGGAATCCTCCAGCATCCCTCCTTTTTTGCATATTAATGATCAAAATAATTATGTGAAATGCAAACTTCACTTCCTCTAAGTAGGGAAAACCCTACACAGAATTTTCAAGTTGGTGGATTCAGCTGTGGAACAAGTTCCGCAACAAGAGCCTTCACAGCTAAGGCAGTATTTCAGCATCTTCCTTGACTGAGAAGCTCTTCTAAGTAAATGAGAAGTTCAATAGTTTCCTGCATTGGAAACAGCCAAAACAAACTCCCCAAAACTGACTGAGGAAAGTCAGGCAAGACAAGGCACGCGTTCCACAATTTTTCACAACCTAGAATGTACTCAGATATTGCAACAGATATTGTAGGAAGTTACTAGGCAAGAACAGTGGCTCCAGCAGCAAAATCAATTAAAAGTTTCCCTTGGCCTCATTAAGTTAAACTATGTAATGTACATTTATTTCCAAAGCACCAGGTGCATGAATGTCTAATTACTCAAGATTTATCTAGCTGTTCTGCAAGGTTACGAGCAAACCGTTTCCAATGGCAGCTAGCTGACAAACTTTATCAAAAAGCTATCTAGGACTGCCCTTCAATAAAACTATCAAGGCAGTGCAAAAACACATTACACTGAAATTAGATAGTGTATTTCAAAATGTTAAGCATTTGTATATTTGACACTTGTTGCAAGCTAGTTACTGAGAATTTAGTCCTCCAAATTAGTTCATAAGTTGCAGAACATATTTCAAACTGGAAAGTAGCTAATTTAGACACGTAGCAAGAGAAATTAACATGCATAGTTTCAAGCAAATTTTACCTACCAGTACATGGCTCGACTTTTAGCTGTGGCTCCTGAGAGTAAACATCATACTGCACTATTGGGTAAATATGAGGAAGGGCAAACTGCATTTTGCCCACTGAAATGCATAACTGCCTGAGCGTGTATGTTCCAGGATCCTTGCCCTATGAGAAAATAAAAAACAATATTCTTTGGGGATCTCAAAGAACAGGTGATCTGACAGAACATTTCAAATTTCTGTAAATCACCTGGAGACATATGCAGAAGCCAGAATAACAACAACAACAATAATAATTTGTATACAGGAAAAAATATCATTAACATCTTTTCAACACCAGGTAAAGACTTTACTTTTGCTGGGCCTTAAACAGGTCTGCTTTGAGTTAGTTATGATACATGGATTTTCTTGGGCATATGTGTGTTGCTTTTCAAATTGTATCAAAATTCTCATTGGTTACTATTACCTCTGTACTTAATTCTTTTATTTATTTATTTTTTTTTTTAAAAAAAAATTTATACTGTGAGTACCTTGAGTCCCCCGGAGACAATTTTCACTAGGAAATATTGAATAAATGGTAATTACTATATTCTTAATATAAACACATACTCATGCAAAACAGGCTACATTGCAATAATAAAAGTTTAGGGCTGCATAGTTGTATGAGCATGTGGCTGTTGGTATATCCAGATTTTGTATGTATAGAACGGCAAGTGTCCGAATAGCTTGAGGTGTGTTGTTATTAAGTTAATGTCTCCCTTACACTTATAATTGACTGCACCACACATGGACTCTTGCATAATAAACACACAGTCTTAAAATAGCAGGCTGAAAATCAAACTGGGGTATGTGTGAGAGAAAGAAACCATGTAACTTCAAGGTTATTCAACTGTAGTTTTATTTTTCTACTAGCACCCATTTATACAAAATGGGAGAGGGTTGATTATTTAATAACTTCAAAAATATTGAAGTGTGGTTTATTTAAGGATTCTGGGTAAGCAGTCTGCTTTGTGGCACAAATTCATATATGTATTTTATTTTATTTTACATCAAAGGTGACATAACTTCTAAAGCAACAATTGTTCTCAGCTATGCTGTTAAGTGATGTTTGCTTGTGGTATTTTCAGAACATCAGCCAACATTTGTGTTTACGGTTGCTGTAGAGCACTCTGCAGAAATACCACTTAAAATGTGTTCATGAACTTTGTGGTAATATATTAATACAGAACTCATTTATTTGCAATTCCTGTCTGCAGCCAGAAGGTGGCTAGCCTGTAATTGAATGGTACTACTGTTCAAATTACTGAAAGGTGTACCACTTGACCTACTACTGCCAAAGGCTATATACATTTTGTCCCTTGGCCAAAAACTTTGGCTTGCTAGCACTGGCCTCTGATACGCGCAGTACATTTAGTCAATCTCGCTTGCAGAGAAGTTCTGAAACAGAAGAAGGGAACAACAAAGGCCTGCACTTTGCGCTCCACAATGCTTGAAGAAAGGTTTCTGATACATCGTGGACATTGCTTGAGGATAGCGGAGCAGAGATTTCAGCTAATGGCACTCTTTCAAAATGAAGTTGCGTGAGCTCACAATAAAGCTAAAGAAGCACAATGCTTAAGCATTTCAAACCAGTCTAGTCTATTATGGGAGGCATCTACCCACTTTTAATCCAACTCCAATTGCTTTGCCATTGTTGCCTACTCTGCTTTGAGCATGAACGGCAGTGGCTTCAGGGCAACCAAGTATACTCCACTACACTGGCTGGGGAAAGCACATGTAGGCCATACATAGCCTAGTCTTTTTTTTTTTTATTTTATTTTTGACGTTAAATATTTTTTATTATGATCCAACATCTAAAAAACACATATACCTTATTAATAAAAACAAAACAAAGAAAAATAAACAGATACAAAACAGATACAAAAATCAATATACATTCATTTATATTGTTTGACTTCACCACCACCACAACGTGACCTCTATCTGAACCATATGTATCGCAGTGTCTTTATTAACCCGCTTATTCTACTTCACGATTTTTATATTATACCTATTGTGATTTTGATGTTTCCTGACATTGTCTCTATGTATGAAAAAAAAATTTTCCAGTCATCAATAAATTTAATATTTTTCTGTTGCCTTATCTTCTGAGTCATTATTGCCAAATCAATGTATTCAATTAACTTAGTTTGCCAGTCCTTGATTGTAGGTATGCTGGGTTTTTTCCAATTCTGCGCTAGCAGTATCCTAGCGGCTACTGTCGCGTATTGAAATAGGGTTTGATCATTTTTATTAATCTCATTTCCCACCATTCCCAGGAGGAACGCCTCAGGTTTTTTTGGAAAGGTGTACTTTAGGATCTTTTTTAGTTCATCATAGACAGCTCCCCAGAATTTCTTTACTTCCTCACAGGACCACCACATGTGAAGGAAGTCTCCCTCTTTCTTTTTACATTTCCAACAGGTCTTGTCTCCGGTTTTATACATTTTAGCTAATTTTGTTGGGGTGATGTACCATCGGTACATCATCTTTTCCATGTTTTCTCGGAGACCGACACATGCTGAAAACTTCATATCCCTATTCCATAATTTTTTCCATTTTTCATAATCTAGGGGGTGTCCTAGGTCAATGGCCCACTTAATCATGACCTCCTTGATTTCCTCATCCTTTGTGTCCCAATCTAATAGTTGGTTATACATTTTGGTTAGGATTTTGGACTTCCCTTCTATTATTTCTAATTGGAATTTGGACTTGTTCTTACTCATTCCGGCTTTTTTATGCTCGTTCCATAAAGAGTTAATTTGATGGAAATGTATCCACCCCAATAGTTTGTCTTTTAACTCCTCATAAGGTCTAATCTCCCATCCTTTCTCAGATCTTTTCAAGAGCTCGGCATATGTCCACCTTTTACCTTCCATATTTAATTTTTTAATTGCTAGGATATCAATGGGTGACAGCCACAATGGGGTGTCTCTTTCTATCAAGTTCTTACATCTGTTCCATACCTCTAGCAACGCCCCTCTTATAATGTGATTAGAAAAACTTTTATGCACTCTCCCCTTATCATGCCAAAGGTACGCGTGCCACCCAAACCTAGCATTAAAACCTTCCAAATCCAACAAGTCGGTGTTTTCCAAAACTATCCACTCCTTAACCCAGCAAAGACACGAAGCCTCATAATATAGTTGTAAATTGGGAACCCCAAAACCGCCTCTATCTCTTCTGTCAGTGAGCAACTTATATTTAATTCTGGCCCTTTTACCCTGCCAGATGAATCTGGAAAGGGTCCTCTGCCAGTCTTTAAACATTGTTGTGCCCCTGATTACTGGGATATTTTGGAATAGGAATATCATTTTTGGGAGAATGTTCATCTTAATGGCGGCCATTCTCCCCTCCCACGAGAGGTGTAATCTGCTCCAGCTATCTAGGTCTCTTTTACATTCTTTCCAAATTCTATTGTAATTATCCTCCACTAGGTTTATGTTTTTAGTTGAGACCCAGATACCCAAATATTTAACCTTTTTTGATGTCTTTATTCCTGATTCCAACTCAATTTTGCTTTTCGATTGTTCGTCTAAGTTCTTTACCAACATTTTTGTTTTTGTTTTGTTTAGTCTAAACCCAGATAGTCTCCCAAATTCCTCCATTAAGCCCATAACTATGTTTATCCTTTCTAGGGGTTCTTCTATTGATATTACTAAGTCATCAGCGTAAGCCTTTACTTTGTATTCTTTTTTACCTATTTTGATCCCTCTTACTTCCGGTGTTCCTCTGATCTTATTTAGTATAACCTCCAAAACCAAGATGAATAGCAGGGGTGATAATGGGCATCCTTGCCTTGTACCTTTTGTAATCGTGAATGAGTCTGTTAGGTTACTATTGATGATAAGTTTCGCTCTCTGGTTAGAATATATCGCTCTAATACCTTCTAGGAATGGCCCTCTTATTCCTGCCCTCTATTTTAGACAAATTGGCTAATATACAGCAAGTGACCGACAAAAAGTGAGCGATCCACTACTCTTTCCTACTAAAAAGCATGTACCTATGAAATTCAAGACACTGCAGTAATGAAACATTTGAACAGGCCCCTGATATTATTAATTTATTAAAATATTTGCACGCCACTATGTCATTTAAAAATATATATCAAAGTGGTTTACAGCACTGAAACAAAACTGTGTAATAAAAACCACACAAAACAGTTAAAAACAGACATCAATTAACCATTGTGGAAGGATGTATTCATAACCGCCTGCATAGTCCTGGTGGGACAGAAAAAATTTCAGCAGGTCTTTCAAAGATGGCACAGAAGGTGCCTGCTGAATCTCTATCAGCAGAATATTCCACAGGACTAGGCTCATGACACTAAAGACTTGAATTCTTGTTGCAGTCTAATGAGCCTCACCAACTTGAGGAATGGCCAACATTCCTACAGATGATCTCAGTGATGGAGCTGGGATATAAAGGTTCAGGTGATCCCTGGACCTAACTTGTTCAGGGCTTTGTAGATTATGATGACAACTTTGAACCAGGCTCAGTAGCAGATGGGCAGCCAGTGGAATGGTTTTAACAACCATATAACATGTTCTCCACCAGAAGCTCCCATCAGAAGTTGGGCTACTGCATTCTGCACCAACTGGAACTTCTGAACCAGACCCAAGGCCAGTCATCACATGGTACCCATTACAGTAATCCAGCCTTGAGGTCAGCAATGCATGGATTACAATGGTCAGGCTATCTCTGTACAGTACAGTGGTACCTCGGGTTACATATGCTTCAGGTTACACACGCTTCAGGTTACAGACTCCGCTAACCCAGAAATATTACCTCAGGTTAAGAACTTTGCTTCAGGATGAGAACAGAAATCGTGTGGCAGTAGCGCAGCAGCAGCAGGAGGCCCCATTAGCTAAAGTGGTGCTTTAGGTTAAGAACAATTTCAGGTTAAGAACAGATCTCCAGAAAGAATTAAGTTCTTAACCCGAGGCACCACTGTATTGACCGTAGCTGGCAAACCGGACAAAGCTAAAGCGCAGGGTTTTTTGTGCTATTAAAAGTTTTAAAGGTACAAACTATTGTATGATCAAGAGACCGCTTATCACTTTAAACATCTTGCAAATTAATTCTCAGCAAGCTTGACTAAAACCATTTTCTGCACACTGTTTTGACAATGAGCACGGTAGATTGAATGTTAATTCCAGCTAAGCAGCTCAAAGTTTTTAAACTTTAGAGAAGTGACAAGAACTGAAAATAATGTGTTAAAAGATATTTGGCTCAGAGTAATCCTGATTTTCTACAGATACATGTCACAGAACCAGCCAGACATCCTGGCACAGCTAGAAGCCTTTCTTCTAAATAAGTCAAGACCAGCCAGGCGTGAGAGGGGCTAAAAGCAAGAAGGAGCAGAGTGGCAAATTTCAGGCAAGGGAGCAATACCAGGTTACCGCTTGCCTTCCGTAAGAACATACCTGGGTTCTGAAAGTTATGTTATTGACCCCTGGTTCCAGTATTAAGTTGCTACATTTTAAAACGTGGGCACCATCCTCCAGAGTTAGCCCCGTGGGTATTTCCAGAGAAGAGCTGCTCTCCTGCCTTCGCAACAGCATGTGCACATTTTTGCAGATGATGCCTGTTGTGTTCAAGGAATTATCCGAAGGGCTCCTTTCATACATCTCATACAACTCCAACATCGGCAAGCTACTTCTTGACAGAGAGAGACCCACAACCTCATTTGGAAAGCTGATAATACCATTGGAAGTCTTGTGTTTTGTGAGCCACTCAGCTGTCTTCCGGTAGCTATTTTTTTCAATGCTGAAATGGATATTAATAGCGATCTGATCCACTTTCACCGCGATGGGCATCTGATTTGCCAACGTCAGTTCAATAGAGAGTGTTCCACCCACATGGACCACCGCATTAGGAGGGTCAAAATGCAGATTCTTCAGCTGTGCAAAGGAATGCATGGACAGTATAACTTTCTGATCTGCAAACAAATATAAAATAAGATACATGTGAAACTCTATTGACCGTATGAGTGTAATCAAAGCAAAGATACCATTCAGCTAATACCTAGTAACTCTAAGGAAGAGAAAAAATCTTGGTTTGTGAATCTCAGCACAACCTTAGGGGCACAGATTCATAAGCCTCAATGTATCTCCAGACTCAGAGTGGAACGTTCTGCAATCATGGAATAATAGCATTGCAGACTTGGAAGGGAACCCCAAGAGTCACCTAGTCCAACCCCCTGCAATGCAGGGATAATACAAGTCTTTGGGCTCATCAAAAGTACTCTTTGAATTCCAGCTGTACTATATATATTGTGTTGTAACACACTAAGTTATACTCGGAATAAATACACTGAAATTAATAGACTTAAGTTGGCCATGTCCATGAACTTCAATGGATCTACTCTGACTATCACTAATGCTGGATACAGCCAATCACTCTTGCTTAATTGTGTCAAAAAGACCAAATTCTGCAACCTAAACCCATTTAGACAATATATTCTGCATAATATGCTATCTATATGCTTTGCATAATTTATTCTAATTGGCCTAATCCTGGGGAGAGACAAATAACTATGTAGAGTACTATGTAAACCCCATCTCCGAACTACTAGAAATCTAATTCAGCCACCCTCTCAGCTTCATTTTTAACACACTTTCAAGTACATCTTCCCTACCATATGGGTTAGAAACTTGTGCAATAAAAATGAAAGCTGAGATTTTCAGGAAACTAAACTCTGCAACCTAATTCTGCAACTGTTACGAGCTCTGTATAATCACACAATACCTAAAGCCACAGCATCCTTTTAGTAAATTTCTGAAGCTATTAACTGAATAAAATAGTAGGCAGAAGAGGGCAGAAGCATGTAATAAAATGAAGGAACTAAAAAAAAATTAAAAATGGAATCACATATACAGTGGTACCCCGCAAGACGAATGGGTTTTCTGTTTTGGAGGCGCTTCGCAAGACGAATTTCCCTATGGGCTTGCATCGCAAGACGAAAGCCCATAGAGAAATGCTGGCGGTCGGGAGCAAAGACTTTCGCCCACAGCCGGCCTTCAGAAGAGGACCTCTTCTGAAGGCCAGCGGGGGGCAAAAGTCTTTGCTCCCCCCCCCCGCCTGCCTTCCCCCCGCCTGCCCCGGCGATCTTAAAATGCTGGCGGGCGGGAGCGAAGCGTTCGCTGCCGACCCCCAGCATTTTAAAATCTCCCCGTGTCCCGGGGAGATCTTAAAATGCTGGGGGTCGGGAGCGAAGCGTTCGCTGCCGACCCCCAGCATTTTAAAATCTCCCCGTGTCCCGGGGAGATCTTAAAATGCTGGGGGTCGGGAGCGAAGCGCTGCCGACCCCCAGCATTTTAAAATCTCCCCCTGTCCCGGGGAGATTTTAAAATGCTGGGGGTCGGGAGCGTTCGCTGCCGACCCCCAGCATTTTAAAACGCTGTTCCGAAGCGGGGGGCGGGAACATCTGCCCCAGCCGCCCCACTTCGGAACGCTGTTCCGAAGTGGGGAGGGGGGGCGGGAACAGCTGCCCCAGCCGCCCCACTTCGGAACGCTGTTCCGAAGTGGGGAGGGGGGGCGGGAACAGCTGCCCCAGCCGCCCCAATTCGGAACGCTGTTCCGAAGTGGGGAGGGGGAGCGGGAACAGCTGCCCCATCCGCCCCACTTCGGAACGCTGTTCCGAAGTGGGGAGGGGGGCGGGAACAGCTGCCCCATCCGCCCCACTTCGGAACGCTGTTCCGAAGTGGGGAGGGGGGGCGGGAACAGCTGCCCCAGCCGCCCCACTCGGAACGCTGTTCCGAAGTGGGGAGGGGGGGAGGGAACAGCTGCCCCAGCCGCCCCACTTCGGAACGCTGTTCCGAAGGGGGGAGGGGGGGAGGGAACAGCTGCCCCATCCGCCCCACTTCGGAACGCTGTTCCGAAGGGGGGAGGGGGGGCGGGAACAGCTGCCCCATCCGCCCCACTTCGGAACGCTGTTCCGAAGGGGGGAGGGGGGGCGGGAACAGCTGCCCCATCCGCCCCACTTCGGAACGCTGTTCCGAAGGGGGGAGGGGGGGCGGGAACAGCTGCCCCATCCGCCCCACTTCGGAACGCTGTTCCGAAGTGGGGAGGGGGGCGGGAACAGCTGCCCCATCCGCCCCACTTCGGAACGCTGTTCCGAAGGGGGGAGGGGGGGAGGGAACAGCTGCCCCATCCGCCCCACTTCGGAACGCTGTTCCGAAGGGGGGAGGGGGGGCGGGAACAGCTGCCCCATCCGCCCCACTTCGGAACGCTGTTCCGAAGGGGGGCGGGGGGGCGGGAACAGCTGCCCCATCCGCCCCACTTCGGAAAGCTGTTCCGAAGTGGGGAGGGGGGGCGGGGACACCTGGCCCAGCCGCCCCACTTCGGAAAGCTGTTCCGAAGTGGGGAGGGGGGGCGGGGACACCTGGCCCAGCCACCCCACTTCGGAAAGCTGTTCCGAAGTGGGGCGGGGGGCGGGAACACCTTCTGAAGGCGGGCAGCGGGCGAAAGTCTTTGTCCCCCCTGCCTGCCTTCCCAGGGGCTTTTAAATCGCCCCGGACAGCGGAGAAGTCCTCCGCTGTCCGGGGCGATTTTAAAATGCCGCCCGCCAGCATTTTAAGATCGCCCCGGACAGCGGAGAAGTCCTCCGCTGTCCCAGGGTTTTTTAAAATGCTGGGGGTGGGAAGAAAAGCCCTTGTCCCCCCCCCCCAGCCTTCAGAAGAGGTCCGGGGACAGACTGTCCCTGGACCTGGTCTGAAGGCGGTTTCCCTAGGAACGCATTAATTGATTTTCAATGCATTCCTATGGGAAACCGTGCATCGCAAGACGAAAAAACCGCAAGACGAAGAGACTTGCGGAACGAATTAATTTCGTCTTGCGAGGCACCACTGTACAAAATTATTCCTTCAAAAAGGAGAAAGTTGAAATCTTACAAGATGATGAAACTAATCTTGCTTTAAAAGCCATTCAAAACCAAAAGCCACTGGCTCAGGTGTGGTGAATCTTTCTCAGACTGAGGGCCACATTCCCTTCAGGGCAATACTCTGGGTAGTGCCCATGGTGGGTAAAGACAGAGGCAAAAGAGCACAGAGCAACAAATATAATTTGTACAATAGGCTAGTTTTATACTTTCACACACCATGCTAGCCTCCGGCAAGGCAAGGCAAGGGGCACCATCACAGATCGAATACATATTCCAGCCAGGGAAAAACAAAACCTCAAGGAGGATCCAAGTTAGGTCTGGTGATCTGGGCAGAGTCCTGACAGCCAGATAAAGAGGCCTAAGGTTCCCCACTCTGCCCTAACTTCTTAAGAAAGATAGCCTAGCTGAAGTTTCACAATAAGTGTCTCTTGAAAGTCTTACCTTCACCTTCTGAGGGCTGTTTGGCAAAATTTAGTATTTCTTGGCAATAGTGTTTGCGCTCTTCTTCTGTTAAGTGATCATCAGCAGCTAAAAGACTGCTTGTTTGAAGATAGCTGGCATGAAGTTAAGGAAGTGTGGAGAAAGGAGTATACATACACACACAAATAATATGCCACCTTGATGCAACGACAAATACTTCATTCATGTTAAAGTTTGTTTTTTTTAAAAAAAATCACAATCTCCGTACCTAATTCTACATTTAAAAACAAACCTGCTTAGTAATTATTTAATAGTAGTAATTATATCAACGATGAAATCACATCCCCTCTGCCAACTGGAACTTATGAGTGTTTACTTAAAACTGGGAGGCTCATAAGGATTCCTCAAACTGTGAGGGAACTGTGACCAGTTTGGCTGCCCTTTCCTGAACTCTACAATATCCTTCTTGACTTGAGGTGAAGCAACCAGAATTATTCCTAACATGGAATTTGTATTTTTAGCCACTGGTACACACTGGGTCAACACTTTCTCCAAGCTACCAACCACGATCCCAAGTTCTCTTCCCTGGTGAGTCACTGCCAGTTCTGATCCTATTAGCATATATGTGACATTAGCGGTGTAATTTAACATAGCGCTAAGTGGGTTATGTGCAAGCAGAACAAAGATTGCTCACGCAATAGGATTTCCTCCCCTCTAAACCTTATGGAAGTTCACCTAACTCTCCAGAGCAGATTTAGGGAGTGGAGGGAGAGAAAACTGGCTGCGTCAGTGGACCACTTCCAAGGTAGTTACTATCAAGTAGTATATAAGTATTAAGAAATAAATAATAAATAAAAGCGATGCCAGGACCTTTATGGCGGTTATGTGCAAAGCCCAGCAGCTCCAACAGCTAACCTCTGATGAAAAATTGAAACATTGATTATTGGTGCAATCCTTGGGTGACAGTACTGTGCACCTTCTGCTGTACTACCCACCCTCCCCAACAACATAGGTACCTAAGACATACCCTTTGCTTTGAAGGATACTTTTCCACTTGTCCCAGGTGTTTCTGGCATTCTGCTAGCTGCTTCCGTGTATGCGTAATAAGCAATGCCCATCCCTCCGCAAGGTAGGTTTTCAATGCTCCTTGAAGGTAGACTTCAGCCTTTTGAGGACTCTTCTTCTTCCTTGGGAAATGTCACAGACAGGGAGAGGGATAGTAGTTTACAATTTTTTTTTAATGGAAACCTTTCATCCGCTACAAACATGAACTATAGATTAGGTAACTAATCACTGTACTCTTTTCGGCACCTGCTGAAAACATTCTTGCTTAGACAAGCCTACCCAGATGCTTAGAAAGCCAAGGTGATTTTAATCAATTTTAGTATTTAAACTTTTATATGTTTTAAAGTATGGCTGTGAATTTTTCTCGATTTTATTTTATCTTTTTGCAAACAGCATTGATTTTATTTTTTTTACAATCAAAAGGCATGTAAATTTTATGCTGTAATAATGATAAATATATAGTAATAAAATAACTAATACCCTATTCAATATGCTTAGCATTCATTGTACTGGAATGGATTGTTAGAATACCTTGAAAGCTTTTAAGCTCATAGAGTCCTTGATAATATTAAGCTGTGTGCATATCTTGATAGAACTACAGAGCATTTACCCTTTCCTTGTCTTAGATTCCATATCACTGTACACACACATAAAGGAATGGTGGTTAGGGATCTAATTATTAGGATAGCTAATACAATTTTGAGCACATATTTTTGATGTTGCAGCATAGAGAAGCTAACTGGTAAACCTAGCCATTTATTTATTTTTTGTTTCCAATTATTTTTCAGAACATGTGCCTAAAACGTCTCTTAATTTCTAAGTGCATAATTTATTATTTATTTTATTAAATATATTTTCAGCCTGCTCTTTATCCGAAGATCTCAGAGTGATTTATATCTCCATTAAAACCACAGTCAATAAAGCAAGCAGATAAAAGTCCATAAAATCAACATCAAACCCCAGAGATGGTTCTCATTGTAGAGAATGACTAAAATCACTGAAAGGCTCAGGCAAACAGGAAATGTTTTCACTTGGCACAAAAATGTTAACAAGGTCAGTGCCAATCACACTTTGAGGGAGAAGGCATTCCACCATCCAGGAACCACCAATGATGAGGCCGAATCACCTATCACCACATAATGCATCCCTCCTAATAGAGATGGGCCTCCCCTCCAGATCAAAGAGCCTGGGCAAGCTGGTAACAGGAGAAGCAATCCTTCACATACTTGGATCCCAAGTCATTTATGACTTTAAATTCAGCCTGGAAAAATATAGCCAGCCACTGAAGATCTTTTTGGGTTGGTTTTAATGCAATTCCCCAAGGCTATCCCAGGCAATACTCTGGCAGCTGCATTCTGGCACTAATTGGAGTTTCTGGATCATCTGCATAGGCAGCCCCATGTAAACTGTGTTACAGTAGTTCAGATAGTAGGTTAGCTGAGCAGGAGTCACTGCAGTTGAGTTACCTCTATGTGGAAACAGATGTAGCTGGCAAGATACATGGAGTGGGAAAGGGTACTTCAAAACACATAATCCATCTCTGTTTCCTGTGACAGTGTTGAATCAAAGAATACTTCCAACTATATACCTGCTCCTTCAAAGGGAATGCAACCCTATCCAAATCAGGGAACCTATCTAGTGCCTGCCCACACAGCTTCTGTCTTCAAGATGGAGTCTTACTATAGTGGCCCGCATCCAGCCTGCTGCTGCTGCTGCTGTTTATTGCCCACCCTTCCCCCTACAGTCTCCAGACACCAGCCCAATACCTTCCAGTCTCACCTTATTCCAGCAAGAAGTACTGCTGGATTTGTCAACAGCCTACACTGCTGACACCTTGCTTCCCTGATGTCCTCACCCAGCAGCTTCATATAGATACAGAAGAGCATGAGGGCAAAATGGAACCCTACAGGACCCCACAGCAGGCATGCCAAGTGGGACCTGTACATAGGAGTGTAATAACTGTAACAACGTTTCAGAGACAATCCAGGAGGACACCACGATTAAGGGTATGAAAAGCTGAGAAATCAAGGAGAATCAACAAGGATGCACTGCCACAGTCCCTCTCCCTTTCAGATTAAAAGTTTTGTTCCTTAAAAGGAAACCATTGAAAGTTTTCCTTACATATAAAATTCTGCCAGATCCTTTCCAACAAGCTTTGCTGAGCGAGATCTTCCAATGTTTTTGTACATTTCAATAGTGGCATGGGAAAGATCCTACATAAAAGAAAAGAAAAGACAAGGGGCTTTAGGACAAGCTATCTTACAAAAGTTCTTTGTTCCAAAACCTTATGTTTAATATATTCAGAAGCATATATCCTATGGATTGAGCACAAAGATCTTTTCCAAAGTTCCTTTGGTTTGTTTTTGTTTTTGCACTGTTGTAAGTTGTTGATTACTTATTGAAACTTTAGAAGAAATCTGGCAAATATTTTAAAAAGCTAATTACACATACAAGAATTCCACCATTGTATTTATATACTGACTTTATAGTCACTCAGCATCAAAATATGCAGGGCAAGAGACTATGTAAAAAGCTATATAAACAAACATTTAACCAACCTCCATATATTCAAATATGTTATGCTCGTTATCTTCATCAGCTATGTATTTTTGAAAGTCTATCTGTTTGTTCTCTATAGGTTTGGACACCTATTGAGATATCACCATTAAACTCGCCACAAGGGTTCCCAAGGTGGGATGGTGGTTTTGGGTACTGGCTGCCATTTTGAATCAAGACTTCAAATATTCCTCCCGACACTGATTATGATTCTATACTATTTCTTACAACTAGTACACCCCTAGGAATAGTATTCTGCTGCAAATATTGACGGAAGACTACACCCAATATATTATACAATCAATAATATTTTGTCCTCTTATTTAGAGTCTACATGCAGAATATATATGGCATACTTACTAAGTAGTGATTTTCAAAAGCTTCTACAGATGATAAGGCCTCTTTCAGTTTCTTATAAGGAGATTGTGCTGTATTGGCTTCAAAAATAAAATAGGGCAGATGTAAGACTTCCATTTTCAAAAGGCAACTAAAGTTAATACAGGAAAACACCACACTGCATTTTATCCTGTGTTATATTTAAAAGAACCAAGATATTAATATTAGGAGTCTGGGGTTTTCTATTTATGATTCAAGCTCAAATGTGGGCTTTGATTTGCTCTTATTTCAGCACATCTAGCTGATATATCAAATATTCTGTCAGTGCAAAAAATTAGTTCAGTTGGTTAGAGCATGGTGCTGAGAACACCAAGATTGCAAGTTCAATCCCTATATGGGATAGCTCCCTATTTCTGCATTGCAGGGGATTGGACTAGATGATCCTCAGGGTCCCTTCCAACTCTACAATAGTATTATTTATGTTAACAGGAACACAGTTCTACTCCTTCTTTTCAAAGGAAATGGTGATCTTTTAAATTTTCACTGTACAGCAAGACTAAAAGTGTCATTTAAAAAACAAGCAGCGGCTACACACAGTTATCCGAAGAGATATATTAGTACATCAAACACATAACGAGAAACGCAAATTACCAGCATCATTATGTTATTTGACTACAGAGTTACAAACTTCCTGTCCACCACTCCAGTAAGTATAGCATAAAAGAATTTCAGTGGTATTCAAAAATGGTCCAGCTACATGCATTGTGGAGAAGATTAATCCCTTTTCAGTATGAACATTTCAGTAACAAACTGTCTCTGAACATGGATAACTTTGGCAAATACTGACGCAAACAATAGTTGTCCATCAAAAGCATGACTGACATCAAGAGAACTTACTGGGCCTTCACATAGTTTCATAAAACATTTTCTGTAAATACCTGTTTCAGGGCGTTCAGCTCCAAGTCCCGCTAGAAGATCAACTGTTCGATTAAGATCTTCTGAGTTGGGCCCATTTTCTGACACAAGTCCACATAGGTAACCCAGGGACTTCAACTGCAGAAATATAAAGTTCTGTCATTGTACTCCATGACAAGAGAAATATGAAAACACTGGCTACATTTTTAACTCCCAAGTCACACAAAGAGTCTTGCAGCACCTCACAAATTTATTTTGACAATCATGACGCCTCAATAACTGCTAAGTTTCTGTCTTTCCAGCGAATAACATCTATATTTCCAGAAAATAAATGTGAGCGACTGATAAGAGTGGTATACCAGATGAAAGAAACCGTCCTAAACCTGACAGATTCATTTCAAACAATGTTATAAGTCACATGTATGCATCGCCGCCCCAACACATCCAAAATCTTACAGGGCATCTGCAACAGAACTACCTTACTGAGTTAGTCTATTAGCTCTGCATTCTTTCCGAAACAGTAACCAACCAAATGCTTCACAGTATTTGTATAATCTGCATAATCATGTAAAATCCCATTCCCCTGTTTGCAACCGGTCATATACCAACATGGAGTTTATCACATGAAGGATCCAACTGCATCGTGTACATATAGGTCCTACACACATTGGACTGCAGACATGTACACCCCTATGCAAATACAATTGTCCAGTGTACGATGTGGAGAATAGACTGCAATGCTGAACAGGTGGGCTAATCCCCTCACCCAATGTACCCATGAAAAACTACATTTGTATGCACATGCCAGGGTCTTTGGGGACGGGGGGGCGGAGAGATTGTCAGCTAGACTGATGCAAGAAGTACAAAAGTTCATTATCTGGGAATGTAGCTAGCCAAATGTATCCTGGTACAGTGTTTGGTTAAGAAGAAAAATGAGTGCACTGCGCTTACAAACATTTGTCTGATCCGTTAGAAGCAGAACTTCAGTATCATATTGGCTTATCTCTCATTAAACAAAAGTTGTACTGATTGTGACTATGAAACTTTTCCACTGACAGTTTGGCAACATGCATCACTCCCTTTGCTTACCTTTTCAGTGGCGTAACTCCATAAGCCGACTGTGTGGGAGACATTGGCATCAATCTGAGACCGATCACAGCAACCTTCTATTCTCTGCAAAACCTCCAAGCAGCTCAAGAAGACCCAACAGTCCAAAGCGCCAGGAGGAACAGAGACCTAAAGATAAGAACAACAAAGACACCGTTCAGACGCAACGTATATTCTTATAAGGCAAAAAAAGTATAGATTAGTACTAATGGCTTTTAAGGGGGGTGCGTGCAATACAAAGCTAGGTCTTGAGGACAATCTATCATCTCCTGCCAGACACCACAAACTTCCACACAAACTAGCTAGTCGCTTTCCAAAGGAGGCTCAGGTTTTTGCCACCCTAAACGACCCTTAAGCTCAGGGTTGGGAAGACTTCAGGTTTGCGGGATTTACTCTGGGTTTGTCTTTTTATTAGAACCCCAAGACCCAACAAAAAGAAGTCAGGTGCAAAATAGTGTCAGGAGGGAATGTAAAACTATGAACAGACACCTAGCTGGGATCAGGAATTTGTTTTTAGTAACAGAATTGAGCTCACAATCCTTTCACACACAAAAACTACTCCTGGTTCCCACCTCCACCAACATTTCTCATCATAACAGACTTTAAATTTAAATAAAATAATAATAATAATAATAATAATAATAATAATAATAATAATCATCATCATCATCATCATCTTTTGGTTACAGCTATTGTTAAACAACCAGGAGTGTGAAGCCTTGCTGACATACTTCAAATCACCCAGAAATCTACCCGCAGACCCCAATCTCTCTTTTGCCCACCCTTGTTTTTGGTTACCCTATAATCCAGAGCAAAACAAGGAGCTAGGGAGGGAATTTAAGCATTAAATCACTTGACGGATTAATTTACAAAAACTTACTTCAAGGAGCTTTAGCTCTTGCACACAGTTGTGGAGAAGTTCTAGCGCTCGCTGAGATACCTCCCATGGTCTCTGGAGAAAGATCAGCAATGTGCACTGGCGAGAAAAGAGGTAACTGCGCAGGTCTAACAGAGTGGCTTCCTGGTTCTGAATCAGTTCTCTTTTCTCCATGTCTATTGGCTTACGAAGAACCAGCCCGTTCCAGCTTCGCACCGGTTGGCAGAAAAAAGTCAGCCAGTTTGCGCCATCTATGCAAAACACACACAGTGAGAGGTAACGACACCTGGCACATTGAAGCAATGTGAATTAAGCTACACACATCCATATTAAAGTTTTCTGTTGAATACACTTTTTATTACGGGGAAATAAAAAGTTTACACAATCAAGTGGATTATTTGTCACCCTTGAATTGCTCGAATTTAATTTTGCAAAGCATAAGTCATCAGATCTCTTCAAGGAAATGCTCAATTACACTTGATTTAACTACTTACCACCAGCTCCAAAGTTGACAACATACTGGGAGAACAGGGCATCCAGCTCATCATATTGCACAAGGGCATCCTCAAATTGCTGCAGCATTTCAAAGACAAAGGCCAATTCTTCCTTTTAATATATAAAGAAAAATGTATGTTAATACTTAGGGTGCAACAAAATGGAAGCAACAAAACTGTAGCAACAAAAAATGTACAGTACTTAGTATCTCCCCCGCCCCCCACCCCGGCAAAAATAACCGAAGACTACTCTTAGGAAATCAAGGGCCAATTTTTAAGAAAAGTCTTCACTCTTGAAAATGTGTTAATCTTGGTGGTACAAAGTGGGTACTGGTTTGTATCTTTAGATCCCTTTCCTATAAACTCTGCGCAAGATAACTAAATTGACTCATGCAAGAAAAATGAAGCACTGAAACAAAAACTTTTGCTTGTGATTTTAGCTCTACGCAGTTTAAAGGAAACAGTTTAATGCAAACACATTGTTTGATGCAAGCAGTACAAGACTAGTTTTAAAAAGGTTTATTTTTCCATAGACTGCTTTACTATACCTGGACCATAAAATATTCACAAAAACTCCATCCTGGCTCTGTCCTCTTCTCCCTCAAAGTTCTCATGTCATCCTCAAATTTGCCAAGATTTTTGGTAAAAGACATGAGAAGCAGGGTCCTGAGTTTTGTCAAGAAGGCATTCCAGGACTCCTGAGAGCGGGAAGAGTCTTTCAAGGGGTCAGATAGCACTACACACCTGTAAGGAGGAAACAATCATAAAATCGTATAATCATACGAGTTGGAAGGGACCCCAAGGATCATCTAGTCCAACCCCCTGCAAGACAGGAATATGCAGCTGTCGTTTATGGGGGATCGAACCTGCGACCTTGGTGTTATCAGCACCATGCTCAAACCAACTGAGCTAGTTTAATTAATATTGTGGTCAAGAATGGACAAATCAAATGGGATACTAGACTTGCTAGGAGGTTACTTTCTTTTTAGCAAGAATAACAGGAAAAGGGTTTTATCACTTCACACCACCAGAGTCTCAAAGTGTTTTAAAATAATACAAAAAAAAATCAATAAAACAAAACAAATGTAAAAGATTAAAAAGTGCTCCTCCTAAGACAAAGTGGAGGGGCCAACAAGCGACACCCCATCTGTAGGGGAGAACCACCCAGTTTCAAGGTTTCAGTGTTGAAGGTTTTCATAAGCAAAAACCCAAGACAGATCACTTGCACTGAGGTGTTATAAAGTAAGGAAGTAAAGAAAAAGGACACAGAGCGCTTAGAAGAGGTTTGGTCAAAAGGAACTCCTCAGAGGTATCTAAATAATATTCGCATGCGGCATGGTGTGTGTGTATGTGTGTGTACACAACCTCTGTCCTCCTTCCAAAAATATCCCGATATTAGTAAAATAGGCCAGCCTGTTATCCAGGGTATCCAACTTTCCATTCTGATTAAGCCAATAAGAGAGCAGGCAGCAAAGGAGCAGTGCCGCCTAAGGACACAACTTTAGCAATGGAGAGTGGAAATACGAGCTGCTTTGGTGCATCATTATTTCCTATCTAACTGCAAAAGTGTGAGGAGAAAGACAAGGCTGAGAAAATGGCGAGACCCAAGCAAACCTGGCCTCTATTGGCAGCTCAAAAGGGGCCCTGTTAATATTAGCAATCCCACCCTGACCTGCATAGTAGCATTAGGACAAAAATAAATTTGAACAGTGCTGTATTGACATGCCCCATGGTGCAAGGATGTTCACTTGAACAACAGGACTTACCCTCCCACCTTCCCATGCACCATCCCTAAATCTGCTCTGGAGGGTTGGGAGAGCGCCAGAACAGGAATCACTGCACTGGCCGAATGTTCTCCTTAGCACTATATTGGATTCCACCCCCTGCTTCCCACCAAAAGGCAGAACCCTCTTGAATGGACATTTCTTGCTGGCCCTGCTTTCTTCCAGAGGAGGAATCACAGAATTCAAGTCTAACGCCCTGCAATGCAGCAAACTTTTGCCCCATGTGGGGCTCAAACCCATGACCCTGAGGTTCTTTAAGAGTCTCATGCTCTGCCAGCTGAGCTAGACTTAAATCTTTGCCACTTTGCTCTGTTCCTGGCTGAACAAGAATGTGAATTTTCATTTGGAAAGTTTTATGAAAGTGGTCAAACTGGAAGAAAGCCAATAGACTTATTTTTTGTTTCAAAATATTCTGAAATATTTTCTTTCACCAGCCTATTTTGCAACACTCACCAGTTACAAAACCCTGTGGTTTCTTCCTATCAAATGATTTCTAAGCATGGACTCCATGGAACTTCAACTTTGCGACCAATGACTTACACCCTAAGAAACTATGTGATTTGTTAGAGAGTGACAACAAGAGCTATTTCCACTGCAGGTTAAGTGTATGTTTTAAAGGTAAGGTAAAGGGACCCCTGACCATTAGATCCAGTTGCGGACGACTCTGTGCTTGCGGTGCTCATCTCGCTCTATAGGCCAAGGGAGCCGGCGTTTGTCCGCAGACAGCTTCCAGGTCATGTGGCCAGCATAACTGTATGTTTTATCCAAGTGCTAATTGGTCTGAGTTTTAAAGACAGGCTAGAGTACAAATGTACATATATAAATATAAAAGTGAGCTGCCTCTGCCTTATTTCCACCAATTCCCCACTTCCTCTTGTCCTACATGTCAGGCCTTTCCTGAGTGCCCCCTCAGGGAGCACTGAGGCTGCAGTAGAATAGTAGAAGCCATTTTGGCATATAAACAACATAGGAATGAATGGATGAAGGAAGGAACAAACAAACAACAGTGCAGGGAACTGTTTTGAGCGTTCTTGTGCAACTGCAGCACTGAATAATGCCTAGTATGGAATCCTCTCAACTAATGTGGTATGTCCAGGTTTCTAATAAGCCCTTGTATACATATTCACACACTATATCATTCTATAGCATGTGTTCCAAGTTACAAAATAAGTACAAACTAAAGGACTACTTCACATGTATTAGAATCATTCTTAAAATAAGCAATTTTAAATCAGAGGTGTGGAACCTGTGGAGAGCCCAACGTTGCTTGATTACAATTTCAATCATCCCCAGCCACTTACTGAGGCTGACAGGAGTTGGAGCCCATGAATACCTGAATAAGTATCAGATCACTTGTAGAACAAGGTTATCTTTTAGCCTCTCATAACTTACTAGGAAAAATTGGTTTGTTGATAAATACTAGATGATATCATTTAGAAGAGACTCAAGAGTAATAACAAATAGTCTTTCTAAGAGCTGCCAAAAAGACACAAAATTTAAGCCATGTTTGACAGTATAACAATCTTAGTTATCTAGGATCCAAATTGTTTTTATAAGCATGCTGACAAGCACTAGACTTCTATGATGTTGGCAACATGCAAACATAATATCTGAAGCAGTCCCCCAGCATCTCTAATGGCAGGAATAGATCGAGCTCTGAAGGTTCTCTTTCCCAGTACTTTTGGATATAACAAGGGTCCAACCTTACATTGCTAAGATACGTTGTGGATTCCAACTCTCACCAGCCCCAAATAGTACACCCAATGGTCAGAATGATGGGAGCTGCAGTCCTGCAACATGAAGAGGGCCCAAGATGCCCCACCCTTTTCTCAGATGAAAGACCATCAAAGGTTGTCCAGCTACAAATACAATAAATTAAAATTCTTAAGCTCCAGAATTACTAACCTGTCACTCTGCTTGTTACAGAAGTCATTTCTTATTTTATCTACTATAGATGTTCGGGGAAGGATGTTTGTTTTGTTTTTTTTCTTGGCATCACACTCTACCACTACAATTAACCAATCCATAGAGCTGTGAACTTTCAGAACATTCTGCCACTTGGTGATGTCATCTTTTACTGTAGCTTTGTACACTTCTGTGTCCTAAGGATATAAGAGATTAAACACAACATCAGGTTTACTGAAACATACTTGAAATGCTTTTTCCTGGAATGCCAGGGGGTGGGGAGTTCTAAAACTATCAAACTGAATTTGGAGGGGGATGGGACTCTAGTATTTTCACTTGACAGATCTCTCTGTAAAAGATTCTTCAACAGTTTACTTTAAATACACACTGTTAATGCTAGTTTTGCTAACTAGATGAGGCATAATTCTAGTTGGCACAGAGTTCCCCTTGCCCATGAGTTTAATAAGTTCACCCACAAACTATAAGATAATGCAAAGCTAACTACAAATTACCTAGCTGTTAGTTCATGTTTTAAAACACACACCCGTACTTACACAGCATTCTGTCCAATATATATGGAGAAAGGGAAATGTCAGAAGAGCTTTGTTCCCTTCTTTAGGTAGTAGCTCTTCTTTAAATTGTACAAAATTAGATTCCAGATGAATCATCTTAGGAGCACGCCCATAAGATCTGAATAGTATATAGAACACAGATATTACTACACACAGAGCAAAGCTGAGAAAAAGAAAGCATGTAGGGCAAATATATTGGTTATGGTAATATGGCAATACTAAGTTCAGAAATCCAGATGCAGTAGTACAGTGTATTTTAAAATTGTGTAAACTTATCTTCTCTTACAAAAAGCAAATCTGAACTTACGGAAGTTTTTAATGGAAGACATTCCATTTTTTGTTTACCATGAATCTTATGAACAGTTAGAATAGGTGAATCCCTCATTTTCAAGTGATTTCTATTTACATTCTTCTATTATCTTAACACATATTCTATTCTGAAACAGGAATTATGTTTGCAGCATCTACCCAAAACTTTTAGCCAGAATACTTATACTTTTAAGACAACGGGACAGAACAAAGTAAAAGGTGTAACAATTAATTGCGAGCTACTTCACAGCTCTGAAAACTTGCAATGTTTACTCCTTGTAAGTTTCTAAACTCATCTCAAGTCTTGTCAAGAGACTGCTAGAGTGCATCACTGCACTGATTCCTTGCCCAGTGCATATAATGAAGAAAAGTGGAACTACCTTCTCCATTCCATGGGCTCTCTTGGGAGTTGCTGAGAAAGGGTTGGATACAGAGAACTGAAGAGATTCTGATCACCAGCACCTGAGAAGCAAAAATATAGAATTCTGAATATTATTCTGACTATTATCCATTTAAGTTCCAATTATTAGACATTTTTTGATAATATGCCTTAGCTATTGGCAGGTGTTGAACAAGAATCTAAAGGCAAGGGGTTGTATTTAACATAGTTCTAAGGTGAATGTTCCATCAGTGTAAGGATTTCTCCTTGCGTAATAGAACATTATCCCCTTCTTCTCTCACTGCGCCCCCGTAAATCTGTTCTGGGGTGTCTCCCAACACCTCAGAGCAGATTTGGGGATGGCATTGAGGGCACGGGGAATCCCACTGTGCCAATGCTGATTCCTGCAACACCGGAACTAAGATCACATAGAAGAAACATCTCGAAATTGGATAGGTCACTTCCTAGCTCAGAGAATGGTTCTTACTAGTCAGTTACCCATATCTATGATCTATAATGTCTTTGTCCACCTGTTCCAAGCACTCCATTCTATCTCTCTCTTCCACCAGGTTGTAAGGGTTTGCCTCCTCTCAGCACTCCTTAAAACTGAGTTTTTGTGGAGATGTTCAGGGGCTCTTTTACCCCTTAGGATTTTTTCCCTGCATAATTTTTGTACTTGTGTGTAACTCTGAATTATTCCAAGCCTGTACTTCTCTCTTGCACGTAGATGGTGTGATTTTGTCTACAAAAGCCTGAACACAGGAAGATTCAGTATTAATATATGAAGTAAAATCATAATCAGTTGATAACTGATATTTAATTGGCTGCACTAAAGGTTTTCTAAATCCTACCATGCCTATCATTTCAGAACATGCTAAATTTTGGCACAGGAAAAAATTACTGCGGCTTTGAGCTCTAATGGCACAATTTTAATGTTTTTATTATTTAAAATAACTGGGAAAAGTAATGGTAGAAAATGATCAGCTCTGTAATTTTTCAGTAGAAACTGTCCTTCCAACTACATTTTGCAGAGTACTTAAAACTGTAATAGCTTTTAAAACTTTGATTTGGAGGAAATGGATGCTGAATAGGAAAACTGTTTCTCATACCACATCATTTATGCTCTCCTTTTCCATCAGACTATGAGTCCTATGAAAATAAAATGCATGCGCAATAATCATCTCACTACTTCTTCAAATAAGTTTCTGTCAGGAGCAGCAATGTTCAGCTTACTATCATCTTTGCAATTATCAAGTAAGAGCCATTGCCAACATGTTAGAGATTCTCCAAATCAGTATACTTCAGACTCTCTGCCAATAAAAGATTCACGTTATGCCAGAATAATATTCTGCTCTGGCAATCCCTTGGATTTTTAAGAGCCCAGTCCCTTGGATTTTAAAGAGACTAGTCATTGTCCTTCTGCAAACAGTCGAGAATGCTGGGGCAGTCCTGCCACCAGGCCTTTTAAATCAGCTCCTGCACAGGGTGTTTTAAATTTCTTTTAGCTCTTAATTGTTTTACTCTCTGCTACCTGGGTTTTCAGCTACATCATATTTTATTGTTTTCGTTATTAATTTTTAATTTGGCTTATTCCCCGAAGTAAACTGCCCCAAGAATTCTGTTATAAGTATGCCTATAAATAGCGAACAATAATGAAGTCAGCTATTACAATAGTGCTCCAATACTGTAGTCTTTTCACAGGTAGGGGAGGGAAGGAGTAAAATACAGGGTTATGACGAGAAAGCAAGGAAGAAAGCACAGAGTGGCTGTGTATCAGTTAAAGGGCAGATAGGATTACAAAGTTATTTTGCAAGGCTGGCAGATTAGGCTTTGGGAACAGAGGTTCATTAATGCTAAGTAAGGATTAACATAAAAGTTGTGGCCTTCCTGTAATAGTGGGAATGTGCACAAAGAGATATCTGAGTGATCAGTGGGATGTTCTAAACAAGGCAACCACAAAGCTGGAAAAGCAGGCAGTGGCACTTAGCATTTTGTCGGAAAAGAAGTGTAGCAATGTCGCCTAAAGTGGGTTTGCAAACATCCTCTGTGTGAAACAAACCTCCAAAATTATGCATATAGAATAAGCTACATAATTTATTCTACTGGCAGAGGCCAAGAAGGAGCTATGGGCTGGAAGGTTACAACTACACAACTTGGAGAACTAACTGCACAAACAGTTTTACACTAAATCCAGATGCCGTAGCAAAGAACACCAAGATGGAAAGCTTAAGAAAGACTGAACATCAGGTGCTACATTTTCTACTAAAAGTCCCATGACAAAAACACAAGTCAAAGATTGACACTTTGCCACCACCTTTTGTTTACTTTCATTTTTTTCAGCTAAAATAATCCCCAAGTCATCTTGTAATAAATTAATGCATCTCAAATTTTCAAATAATGCACAATTTCCAATTTGGGCTTTCTTGCCAGCTATTTGCAGATATGGATGAAACTGTCAACTAAGGCTTTAAAATTATGCCCCGACAATTTCTATGGGAGTCTTTAAAAACATATCATTTAAAAAACATTACTAAAAAGCATTAGACATATTCCCCAAGTGCATGGGGGACTTTTCCATAGAGTAATAAACTGCTGCATGTTCCCAATATGGGTTTGGAGGTCACCATGTGACACTTGAGGTCTTATGCAATCAAAGCTAGTTCCCTTTTGCTGTGAAGCAGCAAAGTGCTGGTATACAACCTATCAGTGTAACACACGTATGTGAGTGGTTCCTTACTGGAACACATTACCTCAGGCTTCTCAACATTTCCCTTAGACCCAGTTGCTATGGCCATCACCACTTACTGACAGGAGAGGATGTGCCTGATTAGTTTCTTATTCTTGCTTTGAGATGGTATCACTCCACCAACCCCGCCCCTCCTAAACCCACAGCAAACTTTGGCAAATGCCAGTTCTCTAGCTGGGCCCACCATCATTATTCCTACTACCATCAACATAGCTCAGTTCAGTAGTAGAGGGTACCGGAAGAGGTGCATGGTATAAACACATTCACTAGCATTCCCATCTGAATTACACTCATTGAAAGCAGTGTTCGAAATCAGCCCGATACCAGGTGCATTTTGCACCTGGCTTTCAACCACTTTAAACCAAGTGAAGATGCCTAGGGACTGTTTTCACACATTAATAACCTATCCTGTAGAATTCTATCAGTTATATTTTATCTGTACAATCAGAATGAATTTCTAAAACTCTTTTTCTGAGCAGCCTGAGCAGCAGTAGTCAGCATTAAGAAAAAAGGTAGGAATAGGCCAATATATATGTGGACTGTTCCTGGATAAGTGACTTTTCTCCTTTAAGTTCTCAAAATTCTTAACCTAGCTCAAGGTTGCCATCTGAACTAACCCGATGTTAAACTGATAATCAATCATAGTCAGTAAATCATTTGAAGAATACAACTTTATAGAGATATCTTGCCGAGAAATGGCAACTAGACATTCCGTTTTGGCAACTGTAACTGTTGTTTAACCATTTTGGTGCCTAGCTTATATATCCAAGTTTCTAACACTGGTATGCACAACAGGAGCAAAGAACCCTATGGTGTAGCTGCCTGGCTATTGCAGGGCTGATATGGACAGAGCAATACAAATCTAGGAATCAACACTCAGCTGCTGCTGCTGCTTCCCCACCTTAATTCCTTCTCCCTCCTTATTTTCAGACATCATGATATATTGCTGTATTGCTATAGCTATATTGCTATATAGCTGGTGATATATCATGATGTTGAAATCCTGATATTGCCAAGCCCTGGTGAGAATCAAAATGCTGGCAAGATGGTCTGATCCAGCAGGACTCTTAAAGCTGTTATGATACATCAAGTGTACTTTGCTCACGGTGCATACACTGGGAATCGGCTATAAATGTCAAGAAAACAGACATTTGCCCTACATTTTGATATGAGGACAGGACAATAACGAAACACACAAATTACCGTTCTGCAAACAGAAAGGTTTATTGCAGAAAGGAATGCAATCCAATGGATGCTCCCCATGGAGGAAAGGGAGGCAATTTTCTCCAATTCCCCCTATCAATCCCCCACATTATCTGACATACAGGGGATCCCCAAATCTACAGAGCAGATTTTCAGGGGGCAAGGAGAAGGAGGAATCAGCAAAAAAATCAGCTCCCCGCCTGCTTCCTCTAGGAGTAGGTTCCTGTGAGCAAATTACATTCACAGGAACTCTGGATGCGGGCCACTATGTGTTAGTCACCGGAGGAGGAGGGGAAGAGATTTCAGCAGTCAAATATATTTACATTTGCAATAGAACAGAAACAAGTAATAATATATAGCAGAGTAGACAACTCCAGATGTTGCTGAACTCCCACCTATCAGCCATAGGCTGCACAGCCAATGGTCAGCGATAATGGAAGCTGGAGTCCATCAGCATCTGGAGGGTACCACACTGTGCTAGCCGTCTTGTTATAGTTCAACCAGCAAGCCCAGGAAGCTCTCACCCTAGCAGGGAGCGCTGCAATTGCTGCCGCCACCAACATGCCACACATGCACTTCTTTGTTGTGTCTCAGGACTCAGGTGTGCATGGGTTTGCAAGGCCTTCAACACAGCAGGTTTGAAACAGGTACATAGATTAGAAGTTTTGTGGTGATGTGGTAGCTAGGTCATATGTTATTTGAAATTTGGTCATAATCAGGCTTGAGGATCAAGTCCCTAGCCTGTACAACCATGGCACAGGGGCATTCATTAGTTTTGCTGCCCCAGAACTCTCCAAAACGTAAGCATCATACGTAATCCTTCTGAACACACCAGGCTTTAGTGACCAGATTAAATTAGTACAGTATTTGATAGCCCTATACTGATATTTTAAATGTGTACTATTTTTGTATTTGGTTCTAATGGGGTTTTATTTTATTCTGCTGCTTTTTGTGTTATATGACTGATTTTACCACTGCTTTTTATGAAAACTGTGTTGCTGTTTCATCTTAATGCTCTGTTAAGAAAAATGTTAGTCTGCAGACTAGCTTTAGGTTTCTTGTACTATTTTTATGGTAAGTTTGTGCTACTAGTGTTTTCAATGATAAGATTAGATTTTCTTAAACTAACTGTATTGTTTCAGGGCTGCAAGTTGCTTTAGATGCTCTTTACGAATGAATACATAAAACAGTACTGTCTGACCAAAATACCTGAAACAGAACTGGCTAGAAGTCTAAAAAAGATTTAACATTACTTTTAGGTATTTTCTCTTTATTTGAAAGCATTAAAGGAGGACATACATCATCAATTTCATTCTTGCACATTTATAAAACTGATCACTGAGCAAGTGATTGTGAAGGCAATGTTGCAACACTACATGCAAAATATCTACGTACTTAGAATAATAAAAAGGGCACAAAAACTAGTTTACAGAAGAACAGACAGAAGAACTCCAAATGCAAAAATAAAAAATAAAAGCACTCAGTATCTATTACATTCCTAGGAATAGCTATTTTCTGTTGATTTCAACTATGTATTGACATTATTGGTAAAGGTAAAGGTAAAGGTAAAGGGACCCCTGACCATTAGGTCCAGTCGTGACTGACTCTGGGGTTGTGGCGCTCATCTCGCTTTATTGGCCGAGGGAGCCGGCGTACAGCTTCCGGGTCATGTGGCCAGCATGACTAAGCCACTTCTGGCGAGCCAGAGCAGCGCACGGAAATGCCGTTTGCCTTCCTGCCAGAGCGGTACCTATTTATCTACTTGCACTTTGACGTGCTTTCGAACTGCTAGGTTGGCAGGAGCAGGGGCCAAGCAACGGAAGCTCACTCTGTCGCGGGGATTCGAACTGCCGACCTTCTAATCGGCAAGTCCTAGGCGCTGTGGTTTAACCTACAGTGCCACACGCGTCCCTGACATTATTGGTAGCAACAGATAAAAATAGAATTTTTAGCATTCCCCTGAAGAATTTCACAGCTCAACCTAAGAAGTTTACAACAACTTGGTATTTCACCTTTTCTGAACAGTCTGCAGAAGTGCAGCACACAGAGGAGAAGCATTCCTCCACAATCTCTTCTTATCACCCCTGTATACTTGAGTGTTCTATATTTGGCACTTTATTTGTGCAATGTGAAAATCTCAAATGGGAATGTTGGTTTATAGAGGCCGTTTCAATTTCAATGTTAAGTCTATGGTTCCTGGACCGACCTTCTCTCATATAGTAGCTTAACAGCTAATTGTTGTCCCACATCAGATTAATAAGAGAAATGTATGTTTTCAGTTTCTAGGGACAAGATGTCTAACTGGAGGCAACGGAGAAAAATCTTACACCAAACACGTGGGATACTCACGGGTATTCTTGCACCAAATACATTTCTCATAAGAAGAGCTCCTGAAAAGGTGGCACACAGTAAGCCTGCAACTTATGCACATTTAACTTGTGTGCATTCAGCTCTATGTGCTTGGAAGAATTAAAAGAATTAAAACGGGGGTTGGATGGGAGTGGGTATCTGGGGGGGGGGGGGAGAGACTTTGGCAATTATACCTGCCACTACATCCAATGTGTTTCGACTATATACAGTTTTGGCTTTAATAATAATAATATTTTTTTAGGCATGAATCCCAGAATATAACCCACACTGTGTAAGTTGAGGCTTACTGCATTGACACTGTAAAATAAATAGACTACCAGTAGTGTCATCTGTTATGCAGGGGCAAGCCAGGATATGTGCCTAGCAGCCGCTCTCCTGCCTCCTCCTGCTTATTGTAACTGGTCCTTTAAGAACAAATGATCTTATAATAAGTGTGATGTGTGATGAAGAAGCAGCACCCCTACATAATAGGAGTGCTGGATGTTCTTCCTCCAGTATTCTGCACTGCTGGCATGTTCTGCAAGCAGTGCTCTGCTTCTGTTCATGGTATACTATCATTGCATGTGGCTTCTGTCTTTAAATATAAAATTTACCTATTTAGTATCAGCTTTACTCCACTGGTGTAGTGAAGGCTGAGGATTGAAATTTTCAATTTAAAAATCCAGAGGACTCTAGGAGAAGCTAGGAACTGCCTATGGGATAACTTGTTCACAATATAGCAAGAGGCTTCTAGCATGAGGCCCACCATTGTTTAAAGGTTTTTATGAATGAACCAAGCATACAGTTTCATTCTATTCACATCCCCAAGCAAAGCAAATTCCAAAGAAGCAGTCTGTTCCTTTTGGATGATTACTGGAAACTTACATCTGTACAATTCAATTTATGTACATGGGAACAACTGAGCAGGTATTACAAGGCTGGAGAAGCAAGAAAAACAGCAGGAAATACTTGCCTCTGAGCTGCCACACCCTAAATCCCCCGAACTGCTTTTGCCAACCAGTGATCTCTTTTCAGCCTTTCAACTGGATCCAAAACTCAAAATGTCTGAGTTTTCAGATTTACTGCTCCACACAAGCTCACATTCAGTTGGCAAGTCAGTTTCATAGTCTTTTTACACTGCGAAAGTGGGCATGTGAACTTACCAAGCCAATGTTACGTGCTGACAATTAACTTTCATGGAAAGTCGTCAAATCATGCCAAATGTAAAGGAACAATCTGAACAACAGAACAGCATGGATCATCATCCCATTAACATTTAACCAAGCATTCCATTCCAGAGGGAATGTGCAAAATTATTGGATTCTTGTTCATGTCTGCCAAAGATTCCATGAGTTGCCATGCCCATCTCTTGGAGCAGCTGAGGTGGTTGACTATTGCTGCTAAGCTCTGTAAGTTATTTCAATTCTGTATTGTTTTATTCAATGTATTGCTATATACCTTTATGTCGTTAGTCACCCTGTGCTCCTGATTGGAGGAGGATCATGATACAAAAACAGCATAATAAATTATAAATTAAGAAAGATGCATTTAAAAAAATATTCTGTTTTACTAGCAGGCAATAAACTGACACACAGAAAATAACTCAGATAAATTTTCTCATAGGACACAACAAAGTTAATAAGACAAATCCAGCAGACACAGCATGGCTGTAACAGAATCAACATCCTGGGGTGCTCAAAAAGAATCCACTCTATGAGTTTATGTAATCAGAAATCAATGTTTTCGTGTCTGTAATTTTCCAACATCTAATATCTAAACAGGCCCACTAGGACAAATCTCTGCCTTTGCCGGCTTGCACAACTTGCTGAAAATCTGAGTTTTAAACTTTTGAACAGTACGCTAAGAGTAGATTCTAAGATTTTCTTCCAAGGGAGTGTTTTTGGAAAGACTCTCATGAGCAAACCCACAGGGAAGTAAAAGGCCACATAGATTTTTCCAGCAAAGACTCACATGCAAGAAACAGCATTCCAGAAGCACTCCCAGTGAGAAAACATTACACTAGGTTCACACCAAACTGAAGAATTCAAATAGGCTAATGTTGAGCTCGTACAATTTAGCATCTAGGAATTTGAAATATTTCTTCTGAATGTGTACTCAAAAATTACTACTATAGTGGGTGGTAAATGAGCGTACCTACATTTAAAGCCAGCATTGTGCCTCTTTGTTTGGTCCTAACTTTCATTCATTCAAAGCTGCCACATTTTAAGTTTCAGCTGCAGCTCTTCCAGTTCAGATACAGGACAGTGTTTGGTAGAACTGTTCATGACCCCATTGCTATCGTATAACCCCTTGACTGGAATTTCAACAGGGTTTCATTTATTTCTACTTTACCTTCAGTGCTAATCTGAGCTCGTACAATAAATTAACTTTCTGGACACCAATGGTTCAACTATTTAGTGAATGGCAAACAGCTTTGAACATAAAATTAAGAGATGAACCAATGGCGCAAAACCCCAAACAGAACTAAAGTTTCTTCTCCTGGCTCTACTTAGTACATGCAACTCCCACTTTGTGTGTGTTCAAGGCACGTGCGACTGCTGATGTGCACACCGTTTTCAGTCCTGGGAGTGGGCAGAGGCGAAACGTACATGCACTATAACCCAGAATGCAGCATCCATGAAAACAAGGATGCAATAATCTGATTGCTTGTGTCCTCACTCCCCTTTTTTTTTCTTTTTACGTTACAGTATATAAGGTTGCGCATCTTCAAGCACAGACTATACAGTGGTACCTCGGGTTAAGTACTTAATTCGTTCCGGAGGTCCGTACTTACCGTATTTTTCGCCCTATAGGACGCACCGGCCCATAGGACGCACCAAGTTTTTTGGGGGGGAAATCAAGGAAAAAAAATTTATTTCCCCCCCAGGTTTGCGCAGCCATCCCCAAGCTAGAAGAGAGAGACAGAGCGCTCCATCTCCCTCTTCTGCCTTCAGGGACAGCATCTCTAGCCTCCGTGGGGCAGCGGCTTGCCCCGCTGTCCCCCAGCTTATGGGGCTGGCGATGGGTAGAAGCAAGCTTGCTTCTCCCCCCCCCCAGCCTCCAGATCAGGTCCGGGAATAGCGGGGTGGCGGCGCTCCGCCTCCCCGCTATCCCCCGAGCTTGTGGGGCTGGCGGGGGGGGAGAAGCAAGCTTGCTCCCCCCCAGCCTTCAGATCAGGTCAGGGAATAGCGGGGTGGCGGCGCTGCGCCTCCCTGCTATCCCCCGAGCTTATGGGCTGCAGGCTGCTGTCTGCAAGCCTTGCGACCCCGCAGGACCTCGCGCAGGGATCCGGGGGGTGGCACGGAGCTGCAGGAAGCCCTGGAGCGCAGGCAGCTCCGCGCCACCCTCCGGAGCTCCGCGCAGCTTCGCGCCGGGATCGGGAGGGTGGCGCGGAGCTGTAAGAAGCCCTGGAGCACAGGCAGCTCCGTGCCACCCTCCGGAGCCCCGCGCAGCTTCGCGCCGGGATCGGGAGGGTGGCGCGGAGGTGCCTGTGCTCCAGGGCTTCTTGCAGCTCCGCGCCACCCTCTGGAGCCCCGCGCAGCTCCGCGCCGGGATCGGGAGGGTGGCGCGGAGCTGCAAGAAGCCCTGGAGCACAGGCAGCTCCCCGCCACCCTCCGGAGCTCCGCGCAGCTTCGCGCCGGGATCGGGAGGGTGGCGCGGAGCTGCAAGAAGCCCTGGAGCGCAGGCAGCTCCGCGCCGCCCTCCGGAGCCCCGCGCAGCTTCCCGCCGGGATCGGGAGGGTGGCGCGGAGCTGCAAGAAGCCCTGGAGCGCAGGCAGCTCCGCGCCACCCTCCAGAGCCCCGCGCAGCTTCGCGCCGGGATCGGGAGGGTGGCGCGGAGCTGCAAGAAGCCCTGGAGCGCAGGCAGCTCCGCGCCGCCCTCCGGAGCCCCGCGCAGCTTCGCGCCGGGATCGGGAGGGTGGCGCGGAGCTGCAAGAAGCCCTGGAGCGCAGGCAGCTCCGCGCCGCCCTCCGGAGCCCCGCGCAGCTTCGCGCCGGGATCGGGAGGGTGGCGCGGAGCTGCAAGAAGCCCTGGAGCGCAGGCAGCTCCGCGCCGCCCTCCAGAGCCCTGCGCAGCTTCGCGCCGGGATCGGGAGGGTGGCGCGGAGCTGCAAGAAGCCCTGGAGCGCAGGCAGCTCCCCGCCACCCTCCGGAGCTCCGCGCAGCTTCGCGCCGGGATCGGGAGGGTGGCGCGGAGCTGCAAGAAGCCCTGGAGCGCAGGCAGCTCCCCGCCACCCTCCGGAGCTCCGCGCAGCTTTGCGCCGGTATCCGGAGGGTGGCGCGGAGCTGCAAGAAGCCCGGGAAAGCCTGCATTCGCCCCATAGGACGCACACACATTTCCCCTTCATTTTTGGAGGGGGAAAAGTGCGTCCTATAGGGCGAAAAATACGGTAACCTGAAACTGTTCTTAACCTGAAGCACCACTTTAGCTAATGGTGCCTCCTGCTGCCACCACGCCGCCGGGGCACGATTTCTGTTCTCATCCTGAAGCAAAGTTCTTAACCCGAGGTACTATTTCTGCGTTAGTGGAGTCTGTAACCTGAAGCGTATGTAACCCGAGGTACCACTGTATTGTTGTTTAACCTTAAGTTTAATAACGGAATACATTCCTTCAGTTACCAGCTGGAATACAGCACACATGTCACTCTCTAGTGGCTTTCAAGCATTTTTGCTTGAGGTAACATTTTCCATGCCAAAAAGTCTGCCAGACTGCCACACAACCCCTACACCAGGACAGCAGTCTCCTAGTGCAAGGGAAGAATTCCTGGCAAGGGCACTCGACAATTCTCTCCAAACTTCAGAGAACATGAGCTTCCAAGGAACACAATATCTTATGGGACCAAACATGACCCAGTCCTCACTGAAATTTAATACACACACCTGAATGACTTACAACTCATAAACCTACAACAGAAGTAAACTGGGGGGAAAACTAGACTTGGACCCAGGGAAAACATACATCAGCCAACCTGTGGAGTTGACTGAACACTTTTGTAATTTCAAATTACCTACAACAACCCCAGAAAATATTTGCATTCCTATTTAGTTATATTTCCACCTTCTCATATTGTTTTTTATTCCATTTGTGCATAAACATGAGTTAAAGTTGTATTCCACTTCTCAGTACGTTTCATTCTCAGAAACTAACTGCATTCAGACACAATGCTGGCCACTGTTAACAAATTAACTAATTCACACAGCTCAAGCATTTCTCCTTTCCTTGAAGAGAGAAACAAATCACAGAATGGCTGGCTTAGTGTTTTGTCCAAACCAACACTTGTGGTTTATTTCTCTTGATCTGAAGCCAATGTTTGTTCTTAGCTTCCCAATTGTGGTTTATTTGAGAGAAACAAACCACAAGTGCTGGTTGAGACTGGGCTGGTCACTGTGTGGTTTGTTCCCCCTCTTAACTAAGGGTGGAGCAAGGTAGCACCAACATGCTGCCACCACACACACACAATCTAATCTGCCTAACTTCGACTAGTGTCAGCCTGTCAAATTTATTTGCTAAAAACTATACAAAAACACAAACTATACTCATGCATGTTTTAGCACAGGTGGCTTTGCCTTACATGCAAATGAAACCACTGACTCTTGACTATGAATGTTCACAGTCACCAATACTTATTTTCTTTTTTATTGCAAAATTAACATAGTTGCTCTTCTGGAATTTGTCGCTGTACACACTGTATTTGGAATTCACAATAACTAAACTGTTATCATTCAGAATTCACCAGAACATGCTACACTGTAGCAAACATATTTACAGAGTTCAGCATGCAACAGAAAAACATTAACTCCACTTACACAGCCAAACTAATGTTCTGATGGATCTAAACGGTTTTTGGTTACCAATTTTAGAACTTTTCAAATAATAAAATGCTACAAAGGCAGAACTTCTTTCTCTGAAAAATTATATCCAAGGTGTTTGGTTTTATCAAACTAGCCGAAAGAGAACTGCAGTATTTCCAACTTACATTTCTCAGTTTAAACAATGGGATAGCATGGACACAATCTAGAGCAGTGTTTCCCAACCTTTTTTGGGCAAAGGCACACTTGTTTGATGAAAAAAATCTCGAGGCACACCACCATTACAGCCCCGTGATGTCAGCGCGCAGCGTCACGCCGGGAGGGACGCACGAAAGTGTAAGTTTCAATTTTTTCCCTCCCCCTTGCCGGGGAACCTCCAAGCTTTGGGGGTGGGGGGGGAGGAGGCAGCAAAGCGAGGCAGGAAGGAGAGCGCGGCTTGGCTGGGTGAGCTTTGGCAGGGGCAGGGAATGAGAGCCGCGAGGCGGGCGCTGCGGACGGAGGCGCTGCCCGCCGAGCTCGCAGGCAGCCAGGCAGGCAGACGGCGAGAGCCCCGCGCTGGGAGGCCTCTCCTCGCCGCCGCCGCCCCGCCTCTCGCCGCCCAACTCGCCCGCCTCCCTCCAGGCAACATCTCGCGGCACACTAGTGTGCTGCGGAACAGTGGTTGGGAAACACTGATCTAGAGCATGATATTAAAACAAGACAAATTTAGTTTAGCTCTTGCCGTAGGTACTCAGGAAAAAATATCACAGCATTGCACTTCCAACATGTAATTGTAATTCAGACAGATTACTTATAGTGAGAAACTTCACAAACCAAATAATTTTAATATTCTCAACAGATTAACAGTGCAACCTAGTCCTTGAGTTATACTGCCTACATGACAATGGAATTAATATGAAATCTCTTGTGCTGGCATTACTCCAAGTTACACCACCACTGTGAAGTTGTGATAGCATAATGACATTCTGTGTTAGAAACTCAGTTATATAAGCTAGGTGGCAAATGGCACCTTGAACCTAGGTTATGGTCGCCACAACAGAATGTCTATTTGCCAGAGGGTTGGATGACCCTCGTGGTCTCTTCCAACGCTACAATTCTATGATCTACACTACATTGCTTGACTGTAGCTTGCTCTTACAAACAATTCACTTGTTCAAGTATGCAAGAAGGAGAAACACACACAGTGGAAATGGAAATGATATTACCTACAGACTAAGGCAGAAGTTTTTAAACTATGGTTTGTGAGTTCCATTTGGGTGGTCTGTGGAAAGTCAGCAGCACATTCAAATATATCTGTAGTCAGCCCTGCACTTACTTTCCTTGATGTGATTACGGAGGACTGTGTACGAACCAGCTGGCTTGATAGAGATGTCCGTTGCCAACCTGGCATCTAGATATCTCCATGTAGTCTCAATTGAACCCACTCCATGCCTGGCAAACTTCGAACACTGGTGACATTACAATACTGTTAAGTCAGCACAGTATAACAGTAAAGATGAAGACATACTGGAGGAGGATCAGAGTAGTGGCCGGTTTAATCCTGAAGCTCAGGCACTGTTCCTGCATCCTCGTCTAGCATAGTTAGACCTACAAAGCTAGTATAAATAAAAACATTCTCACTGGAGTGAATGGAGAGCCACATTATACTATCCTCTCTCTCACAATGAGAGTACTGTATAGGATACTCGTGGAATGGTCTATAGCCACAAGCAATAAATATTTAAATGCTAGAGTAAACAAAGGTGTACATCCCAACCTATTAAGATGAGTGGCACGGGCTATGACTATGGATTTCAGAACTGTTAGCATACAAGAGGCTAAGGGAAACTTGGTGATGGGAACAGTGGTGTAATGACACTATACAAAGAAAGTACTTTAGACAAAATAACAAACAGCCAAGGCTGACACCCAAGCATCCAGGAAAGAGCAAATAGATAACACTTATGATCTCAGACCTCTTACAGTTACTCCACTTCAGAACAAAAACACTCACCAAAAACTCCAAGATGCAACTAGAACTCCAATGCAAAGCATGCTCACAGGTAAGAAACAGACTGCCAAAACCCTAGCCATAGTCCTTCAGTTCCCATAGTCACCCCAAGGAATGCAGAGAATTCCTATAGCCACAGATCACCTACTAATCCCCTTGCAATATGGAAAAATTGGGGTATACTAGCTGAAGAATCCCTGTCCTGTCTTAATCAACACAGCTCTGGCTCTCATTTGCATCTGCTGGTCCCAGGGGAGCAGTATAAGGTGTCTGGAAGTGTGATGGATGAGAGCAAGCTGCGATTAGACAGAGGAACTGTGGGAATATAAATCTTCTGATCTAGGTGAAGTACAGGCAACTCCCCATTTGAACAGGAGATGCGTTCCAAGTCAATGCACAAGTCAGCCGTTGCGTTTAAGTCTGTTCTGCCCCCGCCCCATTCTGGGGTCAAAAGCAGCACACGCGTCAGCAGTCTCATGCAAAATGGTCATTGCCTAAACATAACTAATCATGGATGGTATTGCACTCCTCCTGAAGGCCAAACATACAGCTTGGGAGCTCCTCTCAAATTCTATATTATCTATGGCAGTGCAGGTTGCATTGTTCCTAGGACAGCCTTTACTAGTTTCGTCTGATTTGGCAGTTGCAGCTCTTCTACTAAAGTGGTTATTCCCTTTAAAGCCCAAATGGTTTGAGACCAGATTGTTTGAAGGACTACATATACAACCTCTAAAACTGGCCACAGAGCCCTTTATTGCAGACCCCCAGTCAAGATTAAACTTCACTGCTGTGAAACGCCACCTCATGGAATGAACCAACCCCTATTTGCCAGCTTCTTCAGCCTCTTTTAAATGGGCCATAAATACCTTTTTTATTTCAGTCTGCCTTCCATTGTTGATGTCGGTCTGAAGTTTTAAAACTGTTACTGCTCGGTGTTTTACTTTTGCTGACAGGTTCAAAGTTCACATCCAACCTTCCCCCTTCAGTCTTATCTGAATATAATAATTATGGCAATTTGGAAAGATGAAAACTCTGGATGGAGTTATATTTGAGTGCCCCTCTCTTGCCAGCAATTGACTTTCTTATAAAATGAATCATAATCTCTGGTGCCAAGAGTTAAAACATGATGAGATTTGAGAAGTATCCTGCTGGTCCAGGAAGTTACCCAAGTTCTGAAGCTGCGTTCATGTAAAAAGTAGTTATAGCACAATCCTGTGATCACTTAATTGGGAGTAAGCCCTATTATACTCAATGTTCAATTAAAATCTCAAATTAAATGAGATGTATGAAAAACATTTTCAGAACCAAAGAACAAAGTGGTTAATACTTACTTCACAGAAAGCAGTGAAGTCCGATTTTCAATGTAATCGTATGCATGTTTACTCAGAAGTCCCAGTGACTTCAACAGAGCTTACATCTACAGAAGTGTGCATAAGATTGCAGCCTCCAACTATCAGTTTTACTATCATTAGTATACACCAGAAATGTGAAAAAAGCAACCTTTTTAAAAGTGCTAAAATATATATTTATTAAAAGGTGATCTGCAATACAGTGGAGTGTAGATTAGCAAGTATCTGACAGAAACATAGATGTTGAACCTTATATCCATACTCAAGAAAACAATGCTTGCATGACAACATAAGAAATTACAACTGACAGTTGAATCCACAATCCATATAAATTTAAGAATAATCTGAGAGCTGGTGAAGTGAGCAGGGACATCCCTAAGATTACATGTTTCTAAGCCATAAATTTCCCAGTTGGCATAAGGCACATGCATATAAAGACACACAATCTTCAATATGGGCACAATAATATCCTTACTTACCTTTCAGGGTCATTGCACAAAATGTTGAAATAGCACATATGTAGTGTTTTGAACACCCTAGAATGTTTTATAAATGCTGATTTTATATATGCAAATTTATTTTGTACATTTACACACATATATACAGTGGTACCTCAGGTTACATACACTTCAGGTTACATACGCTTCAGGTTACAGACTCGGCTAACCCAGAAATAGTACCTCTGGTTAAGAACTTTGCTTCAGGATGAGAACAGAAATCACGCTCCGGCGGCAGCGCAACAGCAGGAGGCCCCATTAGCTAAAGTGGTGCTTCAGGTTAAGAACAGTTTCAGGTTAAGAACGGACCTCCAGAACGAATTAAGTACTTAACCCGAGGTACCACTGTAATGCTAATATATCTATAATAAATAACTAGATTGCTCTCTGCTAATAATTATATATTTATGTCAACTTCAACTGAACTAAAAAGGTAACGGGACCCCTGACCATTAGGTCCAGTCGTGACCGACTCTGGGGTTGATCACCTTTAATCTACTTTTCCCATAACAATCTGGTTCGACTCTTGAGTTAGATAATCTGGGGTTTGTATTCAACTAAGTTATGTTCAGAGTAGAACCACTGAAATTATTTAACATGACTAAGTTAGGCCATTCATTTCAGTGGGGTTACTCTGAATAAACTTAGCTGAAGCCCCCCTGTAGATGTTAACTGTTCAGTTGTTTTATGGAATTATTGTTTTTTTTAAAGGGGGAAAAACACCACTATGTTTTTAGTGGGACGCGGGTGGCGCCGTGGGTAAAAGCCTCAGCGCCTAGGGCTTGCCGATCGAAAGGTCGGCGGTTCGAATCCCCGCAGTGGGGTGCGCTCCCGTTGTTCGGTCCCAGCGCCTGCCAACCTAGCAGTTCGAAAGCACCCCCGGGTGCAAGTAGATAAATAGGGACCCCTTACTAGTGGGAAGGTAAACGGCGTTCCGTGTGCAGCTCTGGCTCGCCAGGTGCAGCTTGTCATGCTGGCCACGTGACCCGGAAGTGTCTCCGGACAGCGGTGGCCCCCGGCCTCTTGAGTGAGATGGGCGCACAACCCTAGAGTCTGTCAAGACTGGCCCGTACGGGCAGGGGTACCTTTACCTTTACCTTAATTTTTTTAGTACTGCAAAACATCTGGGTTAAGAGAGACATCACAGTACTAAAAAAAAACTTCTGCATGATCTTAAACACATCTACCAGAAAGTCAGTCACTTACTGGCCCATACCCAAATAGATCAGTACTCCTCCCAATACACCCTGCACACATTATCACTACTCTTCTTATTTAACATAAGCAATATACAACTTAACTGCATATACCCTCAAACACATCATGTGAAGGAGAATAATGCTATCTTCTCTCTATATTTGCAAAACTGAGGCTGAAGAACTGTGGCTTGATCAAAGGCCGCATCACATGTCCACACAGCCATGCTTTCATTGTTGTTTACTCTGATGCATGTCCCCAAAGACACAAGCCTATTAACATCTCCTTACAACAATTTGATTTTGGGTTTTGTTTTTAAAATCAGGCTGGAAGGAAACAGCAGAAATTTTCTTTAACATACAATTTACATTGTTTATAGTATTTATTGCTACTTCTTTAACTATGCCACAGAGCAACCTAGTTAATTAGACACTTTAGACAGCTTCAAGCATTTCGCAGGGCCCCACCTAATTCATTAGGAGAGCAAGGACAATTAAGCCACTGGCTAATATGTAACAGAAGACTATATACGAAATGTTTGTAGCTCCGAGCTCTCCACACCAAACAACTAAGACACACTACTTGAACCTGAGGTTTGAAAACCCAGCTTAGTCACAGACACAGCAACTTGGGTTGACTCCCCTTTTTCTCTCCTTACATTTGGGAGAATGGGGAGGGGAGAACCACCACCCAGTGCAAGGTGTGAAAGAAGCATAAAAATGCACGAGGGGTACCTGCACATCCATCCTGTCAACAGTCTGCACATACATTAAAACATGTGCAAACACAGCACATCCCAGACCATTTCGGGGATGCGAGGGGGAGCCCTGTCTCTTGGCTATGCAGTCCACATACGCTAAAGCTTCCCGTGGCCAGCAGGACCCTTGGGTGCTCGAAGGTCTTCCAGACACACGTGCAATCGCCGCACATCTCAGAACACATGGGGGAAGGTGGAGTGGGGGGTTTTTTTTGGTGGGGGGTAATGGATTTCCCTCTCCCTACTGCCGGCGTTTGCAGGAGGTCTTGCAGAAGCGGAGTTAAGAGAAAGGGCCCGCCAGAGGCGAACCCCACCGAGCCCAGCAGGAAAGCATCAGTCCTCCCTCCCGGGGGTTTCGCTGTGGGGGGCGGCCCCCCGCCCACCTTCCCCTCCTCGACTCCCGGGTCACTCACAGGTGACGATGGGCTTGTTCTCCATGGTGTAGATGACCGGCGGCGCCTCCACCTCCTCGTCGTCCTCCGCCAACACGCCTTCGCCGGCTGCTGCTGCTGCTGCTGCTTCTGCTGCTGCCGCCGCCGCCGCCGGGGCGGGTTCCATGGGCGGGCAGGGCGCTCAGCCCCGGCTCCGGCTCCCCCGCCCGCGCCGCGCCATGGACCCGCCGCCGCTACCGCCACACCTTCCCCTTCCTGGCGCGCCCTCTCCCGCTGCTGCTGCTCTTCCTCCTCGCCGCCGCCTCAAAAAGGGGGGGCGCCCTCCTTCTGCCCCTCCCCCCTCCCAAACCCCCAACTGGGCCCCCCCTCGCGCGCAGCCCCCACGGATGGAAGGCAAGTGCCAGGCTCATCCGCTTCCTGTATCGCCGGGACCCAGCATGACCGCTTCCGGCGGAGGAAGGAGCGGGGCGTTAAAGGGGAGGCTCGAGGTGGCGCGGCTGGCCTCCGAGAGGAATCGGAAGCTTTAAAGGGGAGGACAGAACGAGGCGGAAGGAAGGAAGTGGCGGGTCGTGGGAGAAGCAGGCAGCGCTCTGAAGAGGGGCGGCGGGGGGGAGCGAGCAGGGCTGTCCCGAGAAGAAAAAGTTGCCACTGTGCGGGTCATTCTCCCCAGTTAATATAAATGTGAACATAGGGCGTAGTGGCACAACAATAAAAGAAAATATTAAAACATCATCATCATCATTATTGTTGTTATTATATTTCATCGCCATGACCATTTACTTAGATTTAACTGTTCTTGTAATATCACACAAAACAAAGTTGCATGTACGTCATTTTTTACTGCTTTGTTGCTGCCGCCTTGCACATCTCTTCTTGACCTTCCAGATCCAGAAGACGGGGCCAGGCTCCTCCCTCCATCGACCTGTCAGCTGGCATCAGCCTGCAGCAAAGGGAGAAAGAGAAGGGATGCAGAGCCACTCAATTTGTGCTCCTAAAAGGCTATGAACTTCAGGTGCCTCCTGTCCTGGAGCTATTCTGTCCCAACTGGTCTTTTGAACTTGTAACTAAGAACATTAGCCAGCGTCCATGTATTTTCTCTTTCCACCCCGGTCCATTTTGCTTTTGTGCCATGCCCTTCTAGGTGAAGCTCAAGGGCAGGGACTGCCTCTTCTTTAGTGATTTGTAAGCTGTTCTGGGAGCCTCGTTTGAAGAACAGGATTAAAATTAAAATTCAGAACCTGCAATTTATAGTACATATTAGTTCATTCATATGGTCAAGAGGAACGTGTCTTCTGGCTCAGGTGCATACTCTTAAGTGTTTGGGACAAAAAATGTTCCCCTGTATTCATTCATCGGCTGCAGTTCATAGAATTGTAGAATCCTATGCAATGCAGGAATCTCAGTTAAAGGATCCGTGACAGATGGCCATCCAGCCACTGCTTTAAAACCTTGAAGGAGAGTGTCCACCACCTTCTGAGGGAGTTAAAGGGTTGCATGTGAGTTATCCAAAGATCCATTTGACTGCTTCACTGAGTTCAACATATATGATTACAGTAAGGTTACCAGATTTTTTTCAGTGAATCTGGGGACACTTTTCAACTTCAATGGACTGATTTGTAAATCCAGGGACTGTCCCCGAGAAACAGGGACATCTGGTAACCTTAGATTACAGCTGAGATCTAAAGATAGAGTGCTTGGATTTAAGTAAGTTCCAGCATCCATGCTGCAATCCTATGCACCTGGAATTACCTGGAAAAAAGGTCCATTGAATTTTCACAGAAGTAAATACTGTATATATGTGTAGGATGAGACTGCATGGGCGATTATATTCAAGCACTCTGATCCAGTTGTTTTGCAGAGCAAACTAAAGGCTACTGTTCTTTAAAAACTTATCCTCCTGTAGCTGCTGAACTAAACAAGATACTTTCAGAGTTTGTGTAAATATGCTGTTGATTGCTGCCCAATTTAGCAAGTAGCATGGCAGTGCTTACGACTTGTAAGATCATAGCTCTGCTTAGTGTATGTTACCACTTCAAATAATCCTATTGGAGCTGTGCCTGATTAATTCAGAGCTGCTTCTATAAGAGGCATTTGAGAGTGTCTCTAGCAAACACGAGTAAATCAAAACAGAATAAACACTACAGTTTCATTTTACTTCAAAGCACTAAGCAGAATTACAAATATAATTTTATCACTTTACACGCTGAAAGCAATTTTTCAGTTACAGGACAGTTTGTGAATGGACAATTGGGAAGGTAGTCTATATGTTACATTTATAGTGTTATATAAATAATGACTCACTATGCAATTTCATTTACTGCTTTGTGTATGTAAACAATATTTGCTTACATTGTGCATCATTCTTATTATGCTAGCACATATATCTTAATAAATATATTTGCTTGAAGTTTATTGACCATAAGGTAAAACATTCCATTATGCAAAATGAGAATTCAAATAGAATACTTAGAATCATTCAGATGTAGGGACAGAAAGATCAAAGGGTATCTACCACCAGCAAGATTTAAGCATAGCACATGGTCATCAGTCCAAGAAATAGCAACTAAATGCACCAATTTATAGCATCTTTTATAAGTTACAACAGCAAATAAAGACTAGACCAAGGCCTTTTTAGCACTGGCCCTGACCTGGTGGAACGCTCTGTCGCAGGAGACCAAGACCCTGTGGGATTTGACATCTTTCCACAGGACCTGCAAGATGGAGCTGTTCCACCAGGCCTTTGGTCTGGACTCAGTCTGACCTCCCCTCTTTCTTCTTTTTTCGATGGAACCCCTTATATGGGGTCCTGCATATAAATTTTCCCTCGGCCCTTTTGCTGGCCCATGTAGGACCAGCAGGGATAGCTGGCCCTGATGAATATTTGATGTTTCCTTCCCTTAAGGTCTTGATTTATGGGCCGCCAGTAAAACGAGGCTGCATCTTAAGCTGTATTTTATGCTGTATTTTAATTAATTTGTGATTTTGGTTTTTTTTTAGCTGTATTTTAAATTTGGTGTTAGCCACCCTGAGCCCAGTCTTGGCTGGGGAGGGCGGGGTATAAATAAAAATAACATAAAAATAAAATTTGTTATTATTATTATTATTATTAGGGTTACATATTGCACTTTGACTGCATAACAAGTATCAAACCTTAACAAAGTCTAGGAATTCATTAAGGGCTCTAAGAGAACGAACACATCTGAGCCATTACATAATGGGTAGTTGAATAAATAATGTTCAATATTCTCTATCTAGCTTTTGTATATTTTAAAGCAGGGTTGTAATTTTTCTTGATTTTACTGTTTTATCTTTTGTAAATTGCTTTGAGGGTGGGTGGGTGTTTTTACAATCAAAAGGTGTATAAATTTCATGAAATAATTAAAATAAACATCCTATTATGCTCAGAGGAGAGTGTGATGAGAGAGGGGGGAAATATTGCATAGTCTGGAAGAGCTTATAAATAATTTTTTTTTGGCATGGTGAACTGTAAGGCAACAAGGCCACCTAGAAAACATTAGAACTCATTTAGATGTTACACTGCAATAACTTCTCCAAAAGTTAAGTCAATCTCTTCTAGATAATCATGTCAAATATGCTGAGACGTTTATAGGACAAGCATAATATACAAAATAGCCTTTTCATTTATTGCCCCTGTTGAAAACATTGGCCTGTTTAGGCAACCTGGTGTCAAGCATATGACTTGGATGGCATAAGTAGCATATTGTGGAAAGAGACTTTAATAAAATGGAAAGCTAACTTGGGCATGAAGCAGTGCAGCAGTGTCACAAGGAAAGCACAAGAGTGTTCTTAAGAACTAATTCTGGGTAACTTCCAAAGAGGTCAAATCAGCTTCACTTCATGTTTCAGCATCATATCAAATATGAGCAACTACCTCCCCCACACAAAGGTCTTAAATTGTTTCTCAAAGAAGAAATGTAATTTGGGGGAGTGCTAGTTCCTGGGAACTTGGTGGACGCTGATAAAACCATCGATAAGGGTTTTAAGCAAGAGCATGCAAGACCTGGTATAAAAGGAAGTGTATACACCCTCCACAAGTAAGTATGCAGGTAAAAATTGTTTTTAAAAAGCTGAAAAGTAAACAGAATATTGTTATAGGATGGGGGGAAGTCTGGATGTGCTCTGAGTGTGTCTACAGTGCTCTCTGTGGCACTTGCTTCCTCCATCTCTTGCTTGTTCTTCTCCCATTATTGAGGCTTCTGTTCCTTCTGTCTGCTACCCGTTTGCAGACTCCTAAATAGTCAAAGTCTCTTCCTTCTCCACAATTGACTTCCAATCTTTATGCCTTCCAGCTGCCCTTGATCTCCTTAGCCACCCCATCTGAGTACTCTGCAACTGAGCTTCTGGGTCATTCTGAACCATTTGTAGAGGCTGAACAGGCAAAGCTCTCACCTTCTTATGTGTGAATTTAAGAGTCTTCATAAGCTCACATCGGAGGTCACCATTTCCCCCTTCAAGGCTCCCCATAATCTGATGGCATGACCTATTCAGTCTCTGGTTCTGCAGCTCCATTTGCTGCTCAATAATGCTTCTGCTGTTCAAGACTGCTTTTAAGCTACTCCATCATCTGCATTTGCTGCTCTGCTTGCTGCTGTATCTTCAGTTCAATGCTTTTAAGCTGCTGGAACATCAAGTTGATCTGTTCCAGGAGTGTTGCTGTTTCTCTCACCTTAGCTCAGGCACAGCTTGCTCACAGTTCCTGTTCCAAGAAACACAATCCTACTTCTAACGTCAGTATTACACGTACCTCAGTCTCTGAGCAGTGGGAGACTTCAGAGGTTGTCGGCCGGGGGCGTCCCACCCATGAGGCCGGGGCTATTCCACCCATGAGGTGAATTGAGGTAGCCACCTTGGCTGGTGGAAGCCCAAGAGGTGCCCCCTCATGGGTGCCTTGCCTGCCCCGCCGCCGCTACCACCACTGGTGGAGAAGTGGTGCCAGAAACAGAAACGGCTCATTGAAATCTTATGAAATCTCACCAAGACTGCATGAGATTTCAGTGAACTCTTGAGAGAACTTGCTGGGTTCTCTTGAGAGAACTTGCTGCACAACCAAATAAGGGAGGCCGTGGAGACACTGAAGTGTGGCATGTTTCTGTTTCACCTTAAGCGGTAAAATGGAACAGGACATGCCGCCCTGGTGCCAGCGCACCATAGGTTGGGTTTCCTTAGAATGAAGGTGACTTGATGGAAGACAAAAGACGAACTGGTTAAATCAGCTATGATACATTGGGTGAGAGATATAGGGCATAATATAGGTAAAGGTAAAGGGACCCCTGACCATTAGGTCCAGTCGTGGCCGACTCTGGGGTTGCGGTGCTCATCTCGCTTTATTGGTTGAGGGAGCCGGCGTACAGCTTCCGGGTTTGTGGCCAGCATGACTAGGCCACTTCTGGCGAGCCAGAGCAGCGCACGGAAATGCCGTTTACCTTCCCACCAGAGCGGTACCTATTTATCTACTTGCACTTTGACGTGCTTTCAAACTGCTAGGTGGGCAGGAACAGGGACCGAGCAACCGGAGCTCACCGCGTCGCAGGGATTCGAACCACAGACCTTCTGATCGGCAAGTCCTAGGCTCTGTGGTTTAACCCACAACACCACCCAGGGCCTAATATAGAATTGAGTAAATGAGAGAAATTGTGGGGTAGGCAGGAAGATCTGCCCCTTCTTCTGGAATCACCACTAGCTAGTAGTTTCTATGGCAACACACCTGTACTTGGGAAACCCTTTAACCATGCAGAGATGCTTAAAAGACTTTGCTAAGGCATTAACCCAGGAAACATCCTGGTTTGACCACTTCAGCAGTTCCTTCTACAGTCAGGGGTAGTGTCAAAGCCTGAGCTTGTAGACCAGGCTCCAAATCCCCACTTAGCCATGACGCCAGAGGCGGAAGAAGGGGGTGGTGGAAGCAGGCTCCCCACGTGTCACCACTGAGGAGGGGTGACAAAATGGCGGGCGGTACTCACCATGGGGCCTGCAGCGTGCCCGAGCCACACGTGTCTTCTGGGAGTGACGCACTGGCTTGGGCGCCCGCAGGCTCTGCACTCCCCAAATGGCCCACCCGCTGCCCCCCCCCTCAGCTGTAGGAGGCAGGCAGACTCCACCCCAGGCATGTCGCCCCAGGCACCTGATCGGCTTGCTCCGCTGTTGCATGAAGCTCCATGGTGACCTTGGTTCAGTCACCAGTTCTGAGTTTAGCCTACCTCACGTGGTTGTTGGGGTGAGGGTTGGCAAACTACTTAGGAAGGAAAATTGAACGGAGCAGGTCAAGGGCGTGGCTAACAGATTGGGACAGTAAACAGGAGGCCCTGCATGCACTGTAACATTTTATTACAGGTCCCTCCTTATGTAAGCATATATTATCAGTTTGTGAGGAAAGGAGGCAAACTTTAGGAGAACAGTATGGATGGGAAGACATGATTCTGCTGTGTTTTTAGATATTAAAATGCTGCCAAGTAGCATTTTAGTTTGAGCTTGTTTATTGATCTTGCAATGAGAACGACCCAGGCCTTCATAATAAATTATGAATAAAATCATTATGCAAAACAAATACAATCTCATCTTTTAAATAATAATTCTACCCTCAGAAAGCTGAGCGGATATGTTGCTGCAGCTTTCAGATAAAAAGGGGAAAGAAGAGGAGCACTCTATGTGGAAAATACCTAAAAAGCACAATCTGTTAAACACAAAATCTGTTTCCTCTCACTTTGCCTCAGCTGAATTAAGATCAGAGAAGGTTGCTATGACTAAAAATCATATATCCCTATGAGCATTTGTTCTGTTTCTTATTCTGCTCAGGGTTCCTGTGGTCTATTTGCTGGGCTGCTGTAACTGTCTTCTGCTTGCCAAGCTCTTTGTGGTCTGTGAGAAGTCGACAGTGAAGAAGAAAAATTAAAGCCACACATGCAAACCTTGTGGTCTTAAACACTCTGAGCTGAACAGTGTCCTCTTCTGTTTCTGTATCAGGGCTGATTTTACCATTCCCTGGGACAAACTGTGATGTCAACAAAGGTTTCTATAGGCAAATTGGGAGACCAGTCTGTAGCAGTATGCAGCTTCAGCAATTGGAAATAAAGATGCGATTGAGGTGGCTGTTGATATTGCACCCTGAAAGACTCCATAATTAAAAGGTTTCCTTCTACCTCTCATTACTGTAGCGATAACTGATGCAGTGCTTTCACAGGTAACATAGGAATATGGGAAGCTACCTTAAAACAAGTCAGATCACTGGTCTGTCTAGCTCAGTATTGTCTACATTGGCCTGGTTCATACATAACACTAAACCATGGTTTATTACACAATGGTTTATTAAACTGTGCCTTAGCATCATGTGTGAAGCCAGCTCAGCAGCTTAGCTACAATTATTAACATTCAAGGCTGAACAACCAATGGTCTTAGCAATCTGTCTCACACGAAGAGGCCTCAGTTTGCCCCAATCGACCCTCACTCTGCGGCTTTGGAGCAACATTAACACCTTTCACCACCACTCTTCAACTCATCCAGGCTCTCAACCTGAGCAGCACGAATTGTTGCCCACAAGCATCCACAGAAATGGATCTACCACACCTTTTCCACAGCAGCAAAAGAGCAAAAGAAAGGAAGAGAAAGAAGGTAGCAGCAATAAGCTGCACCTGGTGTTTCTCTCCACTTCCTGGTCCCCCTGACAAAACTCATGGGTCTCAACATCAGCAGGGCAGTGAGGGACTGATTGGCAGGCAGATTTGTTGGCTTCTCCCATCTCTCTATTACTTAGCTGCCAATGCAAACACCCTCTTGTACCAATACATAGCTGTATATGTGATACAGGAGCATGAGGGATAAGAGCTTCCATTTGTATCAAGCACCTGATGCCTACATACTGCTTTTGGACACTCAGGCAGGGAGTCCTGAGGGCAGGGTTAGCATCAGAGGTTGAGGCCACTCCCCCATCCATGTACTTAGTGTGCACATAGAGAAAACTTCAGAGCAAGGGTTCGGTTTCCTTGTCCCCTGTGGGATCTACACGGTGTACTGAAGATATAAATAGTTCACAATTTATTTATTTTATTTTTTAAAAAGTTCTACTAATCCTATGCATGACCCAAAACTAGGGATGTGAAGCCTACATCCTTCCAGATGTCCTACTACAACTCCCCTAATCCCTAGCCATTGTCCATGCTGGCTGGATCTGATGGGAGTTGTGGTACAGCAACACCCAGTGGAATTTGCTGCCAAGGAGTGTGGTGGAGTCTCCTTCTTTGGAGGTCTTTAAGCAGAGGCTTGACAACCATATGTCAGGAGTGCTCTGATTGTGTTTCCTGCTTGGCAGGGGGTTGGACTCGATGGCCCTTGTTGTCTATACCAACTCTATGATTCTATGATTCTATACCTAGCAACCCACAAACTTCCCATCTCCAGGCAGTGCAACTGTCCCTTTTAAATAAGGGCATCCCAGATTTACAGAAACCACCCTGGCCTTCAAATCCCAATCCTGAATGTCTCATTTTGGATCCCGTGCTCTGGCTGAAAGATGGAACTCCTCTTCTTCCTCCTTCCGGCAGCTGTGCTAGCTTCCAGAAATGAAGCATTGCTTCCAGAAGTACGTCGGCTGGAAAGCAGAGTACTGCGGCCCCTGAAGCGGCTGAGGAGGTGGTGAGCGAAGGTGTGTAAGGGGCCCTCAGTGGGGTGGGGGTGGGGAGTGGTGAGCTCTGAGGGAGGGAGCTGATAGCCAAGAAGGGGCGGGGCCTGGGTGAGGGGGCATGGCCTCCATCAAGGTCATGTACTGATTTGTCTCGCTAGGATGTTGGAGGGTATGCCATCTCTGGCATTTAAAATAACACCTGTGGTCCACAATCAGGAGGAGCTGCAACATATCAAAGAGAGAGGCATCTTAAAAGCCATGAAATACAGAAAGCTTTTAACTGAGGCATCATAAGCTAAGTAGCACTGTGCTGTTAGTCCATCACCGAGGAGCCTATAACAGGGAAAAGCCTGTCCTGGCTGTACACCTGCTGTTAACGTTCCTGAGGAAGGAGGGCCTACACAGAAGCATTGCTCTCCTCAAATGGAGCCCAATGCTGTGTTTAACAGCAAAAATAAGCATGTCACATTATGACTGGGCACCCCTGCCCTTACAAAGAAATGTTCTCTGTGTGTAGAGAGTTGGGGGTTGAATGTGTAAAGAGGAAGTGGCATTCTGTTTTCCTACCTAAACTTTCTACCTGGGCACCAACAGCTGCTTAGAACTCCCTATGTAACAACTAGCAGTAGATCAGCAGGTGATTTTGCATAGTTTGTTATCGCCATCTATTGGTCTAGGCATGCAATGGCCTCTGAAGTTTAGATTATGGCAGTGGAAGGGGAGGGGGAGGAGAAGCCTTTTAAAAACAACAACAAAATTGTAAAACATTTCCTGCATACCCTAAAAGGTTCAAGTGCAGTCCAGAATAGTGTGTACATGGCAGTCACCCAAACCAGGCAGAAGCAGCACCTCACATAAGTGGAGCTCCGTTTGTTCAAGTTGCCTCTTCTTGATTTGGAAAGATTTCCTTCCACTTTCTGCCATTCCCCATGTCACCAGCCCTGCTATTCAGGACTCCCCCAGAGGCTTGGGAGTGGGGAGAGACAGGAGAGACTTGTGGTGTGAGAAGGTCTTCCACTCCTGTACCTTTGCTTCTTTCCTGGTGCATAGATCTGCTCTATGGGAGACAGTCGAGTTACCCATTCCGGATGGAGTTGCACTCTCTTTGAATGAGCAAGTGGGGGTAGATACATATTTGACATCAGAGGTCCAGGTGCCCCCTGTGGCTAGGAGGGCCTTTTATCAGCTTCACCTGGTTGGCAAGCCGGAGAGATAGTCCTTCCATTGCAGTTCTTGTTTTGGTAATAGCAAGGCTGGGTTTCTGCAATGTAGGGCTGCTCTTGGTTTTGGCTTTGAAGCGTCAGCTGGTGCAGAGTGTGGTGACCAGGCTGCTGGTGAAGGCAGCGGGCTAGCAATATGTGACACCATTCTTAAAATATCTGCATTTGCTGTCCGTCTACTACTAAGCCAGGTTCAAGGTCCTTGTATTAATCTACAAAGCCCTGAGCAACTTTGGTCCAAGCTTGATCACAGAGATCAACTGCTGAAGCCTTGTTGGCCATTCCGCAAGCTGGCAAGGCTTGTTTGACAACAAGAAGAAACTAAGCCTTTAATGTCATTGGCCCAGTCCTGTGGAAGACACTGCCAGTAGCAGACTGTGCTAATTTTTAAATGCCTGCTGAAAACCTTTCTATTCCATCAAGCTTATGCAGGCGATTAAGAATACAGTACATCTCTCCATAAGTTAGCCGATTTCTGATCTTAACATTTTTATATTGTTTCCATTGCATTTTTGTCTGTAAAAGAAAGAGAACTCTGTTGCGTATGTCAGGTTTCGTGCTGTTGCGATTAGAAAAAATGTCTTCTCTGAGACCATTAAATCTGGAAGAGACGGCTGACATTTGTGAAGACGACAATGGACCTTATCATTGCAAAGTGAGCATGAGTGCATCTAAGAAGACAACTAGATGACTAATGTAAATTGTTTTCTGGGGGTGTGCATGGGTTTGACGATGGATCTTGTCTCCATGCAGGTTTTTTAAAATGATGTTTCCAAGTTTCTGTGTGCTTTGAGATGCAATTCAGGTTCCCAGGTGCACTATATAAAATAAAGCTCTGCATTCCCCAATCACTCTTATCGGTAACTCAAAAAGAGTTTTAACTCCCCATCCCCCCCCTTTTTGCAAAAGATTATCAAATTTGCAGGCATCAGGTGGATTAAGCCTACTAAATTGCAGGTTCAAGGGAATGATAAAAGGGTCTTGCAAATAAAAGGGACAGCAATATCCTTATAGGCCACCTTCAACAATCCATTTTAATTTCATACTTTCAAGAGTGGGGTTCTTTTTCCTATTTTAAAATGATATATGGGCAAGTGTTGTGTATTCTTGCTTGTACTTAAAAGAAAACACACTCGCAGCTTTGCACTGGTCAGTTTAGCTTTCCCAGTGCTTGTTTGTGTTGGGAGAGTATGACATCCAACTTGCAATGCAGAGCTGTGGAGGATTTTTGTTTTCAAGCAGGCAGGGGACAATTGATTAAAAAACAAAGTACTATTTTTATGTTGTTAAATGAAACTTTAAACTTTTTTAAAAAAAACCTCTACTGCTCTGCTCCAACCACAATAATCCAGAGCTCCTCTAGCGCTCTGTAGGCAGAATTGAGAAAGCCTCACTTCTTGCCAAGCCCACAGACCTGGAGTAGAGAGAAGTGAGAGGTGAGAGACATGGAAAACATAGATATATACTGTATAGAACAGAATACAGAAAAACAGAGTGGCAGTGCAACAAGGAGCTTTGTGGAGTCTTGATTAGACTCATGGTGCTTTGTTGACATCACAGTTTGTCCCAGGGAATGGTAAAATCAGCCCTGATACAGAGCAGTTGCAAATCCCTAATACTTACCCTCATATATTCTTGTTGTTTAGTGTAGAATAGTGGTAAAGAGGCTGAGCTATGAAACAGAAATTATCTAATCTTGGCCTCTGCTATGAACTCACCAAATGGCCTTCATCTCATCAGCATGTTTCAGCTCTAGCCCCTTGGATGTACGATATAGACACGATGATAAAATTGATCCAATTTTACAAGGAAGTTGTAAGGATTACAGAGTGTGTTCCAAGGCGGCAATCCTATGCACACTTACCATGCAGTAAGTCCCACTGAACTCAATGGGTCTTACTTCTGAATAGACATGCCTAGGATTGCACTGTAAAAATGCTAAGGAGTACGAGGTGCATATTTTTTTCCTGCTTGCCCCCCATTACTTATGAGGGCTTCCTTTAACAAGGGTGGGATTACAAAGGGAAGAAAGGAAAGTAAAAATCCAGTGAATGCGATCAAACAATAACGTAACAGGAACTGCTGCAGCTTTCTGTTCTCATTAGTTACTTCCAGTGAGAATTGCAGATCTTGAACAAATGTGATTTATTGAAATTACATTCTTTGGAATTTAAAGCACGGTTGTCATTTGACGAATACAAATTTAAAATAAAAACATTGATAATGTAGTTTTGGCAGCTGCTGAAAATTGCACAACAAACATTATTGAAAAGATCTTATACCAACATAAGGCTTATGCTTCAAAACACGATGTGGAAAATGTTTCCTCTTTGCGTCAGCAAGTACTGCAGTAAGAGAGAGAGAGCACTTTGTCCTGGAAACATTGAGACCATGCCCAATTTCTCTAATATCTGCTGGGATTCTCAAAACCTAGGGTGAGCTAGGTTTGATCCAGCAAGGCACTTCTTATATTCTGAAGCAAGAGTGCACACTCGGGATTGCAGGTTACTTGTGGCTCGTCTGTTTCAAATAATGGCATGTCCTCTTGCTGTAACAAATTATTAGGGGGTCATGGGAATCCTAGTAAGCAGATCCCTCAAGACTGAAGTCAGCCCAAGTCCTGTTGTAAGGTGCTGGGCAATGGGACACCCAGCTTTCTAGTTGTTAAGTAATGGGGTGAAGGTGAATCATTAGTTCTTACCGCATCAAATTGACATTGGCTCTGTGGCTCTGCAAGTGTAGCTAGACTACATCTCCCATCAACCCCAACTATTGCCCATGCTGGCTGTGGCTGATGGGGGTTGCAGGTGTTCTCCAAGGCTTTGGACATTGCTTCTTCCTACACCATTCCCCTTCTTTACCTACAGGTGTCTGGCGATCACGTTCTACCCTTTGCCTACCTTACAGAACAGGGTGCAATAGAGGAGCTAGTCAGAACAGCACATCCTGGGTATGAGAGAAGACAGGTGTGATTCTTTCCCACAGAGCAACTTTTGTGTCTTCAGTACCATTGAGTTCAAAGGGGCTTACTCCCAAGTTAAGTGGATCTAGGACTGCAGTCCTAATTGCGCAGTACAGCTCTAATTGCTTATTTAAATGATTTGTTTAAAAATGTACCGGTTTGTTCTTAGTACCATCAAAAGAAATAAAAGGTCAATAAAAGAACGAGAAAATTGTAACGTGTCAGTTATCGCTTTCCTATCAGATACACCCCTACTTGCAAGCTGGTTTCTAAAACTCTACGACAAAAGGAAAGGGAAATAGGGGAAGGGAGAGTTGAAAGGCTACGGGAAGATTTAGATATGTTTTAAAGGATGAGAAAGAACCTCAGGATTCAATTCTAGAATTTGGCTGCAGCCAGTGTAAAGAGCCCAGGGAGTCAAAGTGTAGTAAGGCTAGAGTCTTGGCCTAGGACTGGAGAAAACTGAGTTCTAATCCCTCTGCCTCCATGAAGCTCATTAGGGTCACACCCACAATACAGTCAAAGCACTATTATACTATTTTAATAGTCTTAGCTTTCCCCAAAGCATTCTGGGAACTGAAGTTTGTTAAGGGTGCTGAGAATTGCAGGGAGACCCTTATTCTCCTCCCAGAGTGGTTTAACAATCTGTCCAGGGAACTCTGAGAATTGTAGCTCTGCGAGGAGAATAGAGACCCGCTGACAACTCAGAACCCTTAAACTACAGTTTCTGGGATTCTTTGCAGGAAGCCACGGCTGTTAAAAGTGGTATAAAAAAGGTAAAGGGCCCCCTGACCATTAGGTCCAGTCGTGGCCGACTCTGGGGTTGTGGCACTCATCTCACTTTATTGGCCAAGGGAGCAGGCGTACAGCTTCCGGGTCATGTGGCCAGCATGACTAAACCGCTTCTGGCGAACCAGAGCAGTGCACAGAAAAGCAGTTTACCTTCCTGCCGGAGCAGTACAGTGGTGCCTCGCAAGACGAAATTAATTTGTTCCGCGAGTTTTGTCGTCTTGCGATTTTTTTCGTCTTGCGAAACACAGTGTCGGGAAAGTTTTGGAAAAGCTTCAAAAATCACCAAAGTCTTTAAAAACCTCAAAAAAGGCTACCACACCGCGTTCTATGAGTTGCTCCTCAAAGTCAAGTCACAACCGTATTAAATGTGTTAAGAAAAAGGAAACAAACTTGCAAGACATTTCCGTCTTGCGAAGCAGCTCAAAAAACAAAAAACCCTTTCGTCTAGCGAGTTTTTTTGTCTTGCGAGGCATTCGTCTTGTGAGGTACCACTGTACCTATTTATCTACTTGCACTTTGACGTGCTTTCAAACTGCTAGGTTGGCAGGAGCAGGGACCAAGCAACAGGAGCTCACCCCATCCCAGGGATTCAAACCGCCGACCTTCTGATCAGCAAGTCCTAGGCTCTGTGGTTTAACCTACAGCACCACCCAGTGGTATAGTCGTGCTTTAAACATATGGTGTGGATGTGGCTTAGGTAACCTTGAGCCAGTTACTGTCAGCTTAAATCTCTGCACTGGGGAGAAGCAGTGTTTGTTGCCCTGAGCTCCTTCAGTGAAGAGTGGGATAAAAACGAAATAATTAAAACAAACGGAAAGGAGAAAAGGAAGCGATTCTAGATTTAGGAAGACTGGCAACAATAAATGAATAAGGGGATGGTGAGAAGCAAAGAAGAGCGGGTGGAAGAAGAGTATGGGAAGCTTTATGTTTAAGAAGCAAAAGCTTTAATGCTTGAAACAAGAGAAAGAGAGCAAAATGGAAGGGGAAAGAAGAGGAAACCAGAGGCTGAAGAGACTACAGGAGCAGCAGCATGAGGAATGGAAACAGGATACAAATCAGAGGAAGACCAACAAAAGGGCACGATAAAGCACACACAGTGATGGAACAAACCATGCCTTTTGGCCACCACCGTGTGGGCTACCGGAAAACTATTTGGCAAGATCAAATCCAAAATGTTGTATTCTTGCTGCTCAGTACATTTTTTGGTGGGGCAATTTTACCTCTTAGCTTGGGAGCTAATAGCAGCTAGGAAGCAGATTGGACTGAATGCCAACACCAGACTAGGAAGCAGTCCTGATCTGCCACAAAATCCCACTGGCTGCAGGCTGGCATCTATGTAAATTGGAAGTATCATGAAAATGGAGCAAATGCCGATGTTCTGTCGTTGAAAACAAAACAGGAGTTGGCAAGAAACGTAATGCGCCCTACGCGTTCTGGGCTACTGCTCTTCTTCCAGAGCAATTTCAGGCAAGATACAATTAAATCAGACAAGCTAATTACTCCAGTCCCATGGATTTCAAGGGGAACTAACTTAGCCTGGAGCCAATGCAACTTATAGCTAAGGCCCATTAAAACCAACACAATTTTGGAGCACCTAATGGCAGAATGGCTTGCAGCAAACGGCACAGATCCAAACAACTGTGTGGGTAGTTTGGTATGGTCCCTGGTGGAAGAATAAGGTTAAATGTGTTTCTTGATGAGCAGGAGCCCCTTTCCCTCAATGCTGTGTTGCAAGACTCCCGCTGGCTTTTTATTCTTAATAATAATAATAATAATAATAATAATAATAATAATAATAGTATTTATTACCTGCCCTTTGCCAGCAGGTCCCAGGGTGGGTCCTGAAAGCACACATCTCAGGTGTCAAAGGTAAAGGAAGAGGCGCAATATGGCATTGTGTCGGCTGCGGAAAATGAAAAACAAACCAACCTCACGGGGCCTGCTCAAGTTCTTGAATGTATCTCAAGCATGTCTTTGGATGCCAGCCTATGCATTTAAAAGTTACATTTTAATCCAAGACATCAAAACACAAATGGAGTGCTGACAATGGAAGGAAAGGGGAAACGGCTGCCACATTCTAATAATGATTAAAATTGAATAATGAAGAAAGACCAAAAGAAAAAGAAAAAGAAAAAGTTCATGATATATTTTGTTTATTATTGCTCTCAAAGGGCTTGGTAGTCAAATATACAAGCTATGTTCTATTAAACCAGAAGAAAATAGTGTAAGGTATAAAATCTATGCTCACTGTTCCAACCCAAACCGCTTGATATTCTTAATGAGACACACTTACTGCTGTTTCCAGTAATACTCTCTCACACGTACTCTGCATATTTATATAAAAAACTATTTGAAGAGACGAACCAAAATTTCAAGCCAAAAAGATGAGCTGCCATGTACTAGATTGTGCCATGTTGTACACTTCAGTTTTCAAAACGGATATGTCTTTCTAAAACTGCAAACAAATTAATGTATACTTTGCTATGTCTTCAAAAACAAGATATGATCAAAATGTCATGATATGAAAACAAAACAGAAGGAAAACATCTGCTTTTTCTCTCCATAATGTACATGCAGTACTCCCAATACCTTTTAGCAGGAGCCATTTGCACTAAGTGGAGGCTGGACACCTATTTTAACAGATCTGTACACTCTTTGCTTCCTTGCAACATTTCTTCCTGCACGACCCCCGCCTGCCCCCCCCCACTTAATTCTGTTACAGTGTCTGGCCTTATCTATCAATACAGAACTCCTTGCTCACAAGTAATGCACAGCCAGAGGACTTTCCCACTTTGTTTTTGTTATTTAGTGCATTTAAAATATATTCAACATCTTCTTCAGAAAGCAATTATACAGCATCTGTTAAACGGAGGAAAGAAAAAAACCTTTCCAACAAGGAAGTGTTATTTACCAAGTACTTTTAAAAAACACAATCCTGCCTGTTCAGTCCTCTGGTTGGATAACAGAGAGGAAAGCTCTCTGCTTAGCTGTCTGTTTAAAAACAAAACAAAAAGCAGAATATATTTACTAAGTAAAAAATAGTCATGGCTGGATTCTCCCCAAGAAGCACAGGTTCAACTTCCAATGAAGTTAATAAGTTGTCTGCCCTTACAGTCAGGGTAGATTTTATCCCCTTTCAGGAAGCGTAGCTTACCGATTCCGGGACTGACAGTACAATGTTATGCTAGGGGAAAGCAAAATTCATGGATACTGTGGGCTGTGACTTAAGAAGAATGAAGATCTTTTTCTGCAATAGTAGTTCCCTCACTGAAGAGGCAAGCAACCACTTTATTTGAAAAACGGCTTGTCTCTGCAGAAATAGGAACCGATAGCGCAGTGTTCTAGCTGCATGGACCATTCTCTTGCATGCCATTTTCTACATGTTTGGATGTTGGTTGTTTTGATCATGGCTCCATAGGACAATTCCAAAAACCTTTCACGTAGAAATCCCTAAGCAAACATTCATCAGCATGAGAAAGCTAAGATAAGCCGTTTCCACAAAGAATATTTCCAAACTTCAGAGTGGCAAGTTGCACATAAAAGTATTCTCAAAACAAGCTCCTGCAAGTGAGGAATAAGAATAATTAAAAAATGCTAACATTTGGAAAGTAAGATGTCACACATTTACCCCTGGCTATGAGAGGATGTGTGTGTTACTATCACATCATAAGGAGCAGTAGGGGCCCAATTCTGCTTTGAATCCCATTTATAAAGCTTAATTCCAATTGTTTTTGTTTGTTTTTTGGGTGCGGATCTGATTGCAAAATTTGGTCCCAGCACTGGAAGATGATATATACCACTGCCATATACTTTCAAATATTTCTGTGATGCAGAAATCAATTTGCAAAGCCCTATTGAAGGCAGCTGCACACAAAACAGTATCTGAAGGGAGACTTTGTGACTAGTCATTCACCTACAACATTCGTTATATGGAGTAAACCTAGAGATGCTGTGCCAGTCAAAACATGGTTGGCTTGAAGGCTGTGTCAAGCAAACAAATAGCTTTCCACAAGGAAGCAACCTCAATGCATTGTGACTGAGGGCAGCCACCACATCACAAACCTTTCTATTTAGCTCTTATATGTCTTTTTTGGAGCCAGAGATTGTTGAAACCAAACCGGTAGCTCTTAATGTGCAGCAGAAAATCCTCAATAAGTCTGAACCTTTTAAAAAAGCTTCATTGATGGCTGGATGACCTGGCAATATCCCGTGATAATGTAGGCAAACTGACATTCCAGCCCTAAACACATTTGCCTGGAAGAAATTTTGACCTGAAATCAGTAGTGTTTCCTTCCAAGTAAGTGTGCTGAAGGCTTCAGAGGTACAGTACCAGCCCTGTGTTATCTACTACAATTAGTAGCTTTTTGAATACAATTTCTTTCCAGGTTCCTCTGTTGTTTTATGCTGTTTTTCACCACAAGCCATACAGGAGATTCTGAGAACAGACTTTCTTTTTTTTTTGCAGTGGGGTAGAACTGCCAAGATGAAATGACTGAGCAGGCATAGTCATACTGGTAACAATTTCAGGGTCATCATATAAGCTTTTTGTTTTGTTTTTTTAAAGAAAGAAATAGCAAATCTATGTAGGAAACTGAGCTAAGCACATCCCTGTTTCAGCTGGGAGTGCATGAGGGGTAAGGAATGTGTTTGTCGAGTAGGGAAGCCTGGAACCGCATTAATTCTAGTGCCTTGTTCAAAGTATGTGCTTATCAATCAGGTACTGCTGCCATTGGAACGCCACGGGTGTACAGAAATGAATAAATATTAACCTAAAAATAAAACATCTGCAAATAAAACATCTGCAAGGATGAAGTAGCTTTTCCAAACTGCTTCCTCCTTGAGGAGCAGCTGTTAGTCAACTGGAGATTGTGTTTTGCTGCAATTCATGCTGCCTTGCTTGTTTGTTTTTTTTAAAAAAGATGCCATGAATAAGAAAATATTAGTTTTAGCAAGAAGAAACATTCAGTAGCTCCTCTTGCGAGCAAGTGTTGTACTCTTGAAAGACAAACCAGTTTATCTGAAGATGCATGTAGCTACACCCATTAGTTCCCCCTCCCACCCACAAGAAAGCCAAAAATAAAACAAAATATTAGCCCAGATATTTTTTTCTCCCCAAACTTATGAACACAGGGATCCTTGGGCAGGTAAGTAGTCAACTATTTCCTCTTCCTCTTGAATCTTCCAATTTCTTCAGTCTTGGCTCAAGTATTAGTAGTTATCAGTTAATAAGAAAAAAAAGATAAGTTTTCTAAGTGTCTTTCTTTCAATGAAGTTAATTTGATACCATAGTCTTGTTATATGTTTGGAACTGTATCTGTGAAGTTATTCCTTTTTCTTGAATTCTTGGTTGCCGTAGCTGGAGCCTTTTTCTATTTCTGTTACGCCGATCAGTCTGCGAACTCCAAATGAAGCTTTAAAACAGAAAGGAAAGAGAGATGACTGAGTTACGCCGCTCCTTGTCCATTAATGATCTGTTATATACTGAAAAGTAAACTATAGAGAAGGTAGCAAAATGTGCGCATATGCATAATGTCTGTGTACACCCATGCACATTGGGCTCTGTGTGTGTGTGTGTGTATGTGTATGTGTGTATATATATGTGTGTGTTGTGCTGATTCATTCTATACCACCACCCCCAAATTCCTAGCTGTTAGAAAGAGGAAGGACCAACTCAGCGTGCTAAAGCCCCACCTACTAGAAATCCCACTCCGCACTACCATACCCAATCCCATAAACTCCACTTCTGAGTTTTCACTCGTTTTAAAGTTATCTACAAACAGCCAATAGGAACCAAAAAGGGACAGTGAAACTACGGCCAGGGATAGGGAAGAAATTTTATTCAGTTTGTATTTAAAGGTGAATCAAATTAATTTGCAATAACCAAAATAATATACAAACTGAACGTCAGACATCTTTCTAAATTTGCAATGCCGTTTTCTACCCAAGTAATGTGAACAAAAATGCACACGCTAAGGTAAACTGTGCATATGAATACCGTATTTTTCGCCCCATAAGACGCACTTTTTCCCCTCCAAAAATGAAGGGGAAATCGGGGTGTGTCTTATGGGGCGAATGCCTGCAAGCCTCGCGCGCCCGGCAGGAGGTCCCACCGGGTGCGCGAGGCTTGGGGCGGCAGCCTGTCGCCCGAAGCACAGGGAGCCCTCGGGAGGGCTTCCCCTGCTTCGGGCGAGTGTCTGCAAGCCTCGCGCACCCGGCAGGAGGTCCCACCGGGTGCGCGAGGCTTGGGGCGGCAGCCCCGCGGCTCTCCCAGGGCTAGCGGACGGCTTGCGCGCACCCAGAAGCTTGGGGCGCGCTGAGCTCAGCACGCCCCAAGCTCCTGGTGTAGCGCAGTGCACCTGGGGGGGAAATAAATTTTTTTTCCTTTATTTCCCCCCCCAAAATCTAGGTGCGTCTTATGGGCCGGTGCGTCTTATGGGGCGAAAAATACGGTACATATATTTGTGAAAACAACATACATAAATGTACCATATTATGGGAAATTTAAATATTAAGGAAAATAAAATGGATGTGTTGGCGAAATTGCATAGTATGATATGTATATTAGGAGAAAACTGCACTCCATTTGCAGATTTTATTTTTTGAAATTGCAAACAGATGTGAAAATGCGGAGAACTTAACTTTAAGGTTGGAAAGATGAGAGACAGAGAGAAACCAAAATTGGTACCCATTTCTACCGGTGGCTTACCAGAAGTTGTTGGACTATAATTTCCATCATTCCCATTGGCCATGATGGCTGGGGACTGATGGGCAAGGGAGTGCAACATCATCTGCAGTGCTGCAGGCCCCACAGGCCCTGGGCTGGAATGAAAGCCAAGCCCCTTAGGACCCTGAATTTTGCATCATTAAATGCTACATCTGCACAGAACACCACTGCAGAGATCAAGCATCTGATGAGGACTCAAAAGAATAAAAGGCAAGAGCAGGTACAACAATTAAACTAATTTTTAAAATATATTTAACAATCCATTCAAACTGTGTGTGTAGCATTGTTTTTGTTTATTACTATGTTATGCACTTTTTTGTTTTGCAACAACAACAACAACAACAACAACAACAGAATTGCAGCCTAAAACAGCACAGGCTTTAGTACAAGGAGAAAACTATATATATAGCTGTCTATGTGATGAAAGGGCTAATGTATTAGGTTTGTCTGGATGGTCTTGGGGAAGTAGCTGTTGCTCAGCCTAAACTTATCATAGGGCTACTGTAAAAAGAAAATGAAGTGTATATTGCAACCTATCCTGAGCTCTTGATTGGGAAAAGATAATCAAAATACAGTCGTACCTTGGAACTCAAACGCATCGGCTCCCAAACAAATCAGAAGTGAGTGTTCCGGTTTTCTAACAATTTTCAGAAGCCGAACATCCGGAGCTGCTTCCACGGCTTCTGATTGGCTGCAGGATGCTCCTGCAGCTAATCGGAAGCCGCGCCTTGGTTTTTGAATGTTTCCGGCAGTTGAACAGACGGAACACATTCTGTTCGAGAACCAAGGTACGACTGGACAAGATTCTGAGTACACTTCTCAAAGTGGTAATTATTAGGTCTAACAACCGCTGTGTTTCAGTACAGATAGATGAATGCAGTTCTTATTTGTCTTAACACAATCTTCCTTCCCCACCTCACTGCAAGTCAGTTAACAAGCTGAGAAAATGACCGTGGGGCCTGGCTGTATCACAGGATACAGATGTACACATTCAGCTCAGCGTTTATTACCTGCTCCAACAAAGCCCATGAATGAAAGAATCAAGAGAGGAGATCCGCTTGCAAAAATGCCAAAACCAAATTTGAAGAGAGGAGACAGGACAATGGTGGCCCAGAACAGAAAGTTGAGGAGAGTCCATGGTCTTCTGCGAGGTTTGATTTGCTCTCCAGGAAACGTACCCTCTTGATTATACTTCTCTTGTAAAGCATCCTTGAAGAGAGAAAGAAAAACCTTTCTAATTTGGGGACACACAGGGGTGCATTCATATCATTCAATGCCTGTACATTTTAATATGGTCACAGAGGCAGGTCTCTGTGACCCAGTACTCGTTGCTGCAGGAGCAATCTGTATTTTCTGTTCCATCATGATTATTTAAAAAGCAAAAACACCTTTTAAGTGAAACTAGGCTCTGCTACTCTATTGCCAACCAAATCCTTTCTATATTCATTGTGCCTTCTTCTGAATGCCATCACTGTCTGGATAGGAGATGGTGCTCCCTGATGGTTAAATGGCAGGATATGGTAAGAAAACAAAATATAAATAAAATACAGTCTCCCAGGAAGCTGAAAGGTGTGTCAATGTAGCATGTACATTATTCATGTAACTTAGTCACGAAGTGTTAACCTGAAACTACTGTTAGTCCCATCAAGTGTTATGGCTACTGCTTAAACAAAACACAACTTGTCCTTAGAAGTATGTGGCAATGGATGAACCCAAGTTATTCTCAGGCAGCCCCGAGAATTCAGGGCCCCATTCACACAATCAATTGCAGAAAGTTAGAAGGTAGTAAACTTAGGCTGCATTTGCATGTAACCCAAAACCTTGGTTTTAGGACTGCATGAGCCCATACAAGCCCCAGGCTCATGTGCTTACAGTACCAAGCCCTTACATAAAAGTTGCTGTTACCGTGTAAAACCATCTTCAGTTTCAAGCTTATTATTCCCCTAAGGCAGGGGTCTGCAACCTTTAAGACAAAAAGATCCACTTGGACCCGTTTCCGAAGAAAAAAAAACTGGGAGCCGCAAAACTCGTCATTATAAAAATAACTTTTTTGTCACTTTTTATTATTTCTTTGTTTGACCCCTCAGAATTACTCCTCCTCATAGAAATAAACGTTAAATTAACAAGTTACCTTTTGTGTGTATGTGTTCTTCACTCCCCTTCAAAACAGTGACCAGCGTACATGCCCCCTTTCAATGCAGTGACCAGCATACATGCCGCTTACAATGGAGCGGGCGGGTGGGCAGGAAGGTGACGTCGGGGCGGTGCATGACTAACACATGCACCGCCCCCATGCGACGTCACAGCCAGTACAGCGCCCGCCACAGTGGGGAGTGTCGGGGCGCACAATGAGCCTCCTCCCCTCACTAGTATCCGCCCCGGAGCCGCGGCAAAGGTGTAAAAGAGCCGCATGCGGCTCCGGAGCCGCGGGTTGCAGACCCCTGCCCTAAGGGGAGCTGCATCAAGTGAGCTGTAACTGTATCAGGTTACCTTTTATTTTTCCCACTGATTTAACTGCTATATACAATACGTATAGTCTCCAACTATTCCATTTCCACTGACAAGGGCAGCGTAAAGAAGCAAATAAGAATGCACAGCGCTGCTGGTGAAGCATAGCTTGCAGATCAGATTAGCACAGAACCCTCAAACCCTTTATCTGGTGGGGGTGAGGATCCGACTTGGGCAGATTCTAAAACACTTAAGAAATCAGCCCCATTGATTTCAGTGGGATTTTTATTTCTATGCTGCCTTAGGGGTGAATGTGAAAAATGAAGGAAAACAGGCCACCCAACCCAATGGAACTTTTATTAGCAGAAGTTACAGTTTTCTCTTGAATTAGTATTCTCTCTCATACAATGAAGTATCATCTTTAGAACAAATCAGATTCCTGATGCTTTGTTCAGTGTTAGTATATCCATTCCCCCCATTTTTTTGCTACTGTGAAACCCCATTGCTCAGTAAAATTCACATGATATAGAAAAGACAGGATTGGGGCCCCATTTGTGGAGGAAGCAACATATCACATCACCATGGTCTAACTGAGAGTATATACATTCAGCTTTGCACACTTTATCTTGAGATACGAATGTGGACAAATGTCAAAGCACTTTCCCCATGGTAGAAAACATGTTTATGTTAAAAGAATCATAGGAGATCTTCCACGAAGGATCTTCCATATTACATCTAGTTGCTCCCTTACAGATATAGCAATGCTGTCTTCTTTGAGAATTCATTCACTTAGCATATTATTCCATAAGATCTTAAAGGCAGGACAAGTGATTTACCTTTTCTTGGTAAAGTTTATGGAGCCACTTTGCTGCTTCCTTTTCGTCCAAAGGGATATCTTCTAGTGGAAACCTCCTGGATTTTTTGTTTTTTAAAAAAAGGTTCAATAAAGAGCATTTAATAAAGAATGAGCATCACAATTACAACTTCTATGCTACTTATACTGAGTGTTCTGCTGTAGATGAACACAAGTTAAAGTGAAAACCCTGTATTGTCACACTCGTACCATGAATTTGCCACTAGGGGGTGCCCACAGCCAGAATACAAAGGTTGCACAGTGGAACACTTCTTGCTTTGTACAAAAATGGATGGGTGAGTTTATTGAGAAGTGCTATATATTTTTTAAAAAAATAATGGCATGATTCTCTTTCTTTCACCCAAATGAAGGCTACAGGCCAATGGTGACCAAAGCTTGGGTCAGATAACCACAGGAGCTTGAAGAAGTTTGTGAAGAAATTCCCATTGTCCTTCTACTCTAAGTAGTGACAAAGGTTAAAATGACAATAGAGATTCTGTTGAGGAACCACACAGACTGTGACTCTTTGGAACTTGGCTGTCCTTGTTATAGCTCTATAACAAATAATGCTGTTTTAGTTTGTTGGCTTGAGGAAGCTGGGAACATAAGACACAACTTGTCTGTTGAGCTGAGTGTTGTCGGCTATGACTGGCAGAATCCAAGGGTCTTTCTGAGCACCTACTCTGGAGCAGGATCTAACCAGGGAACCTTTGGGTGCAAGTGGAACAGACTCCCACAAGAGGTGGTGGACTCTCCTTCCTTGGAGGTTTTTAAGTAGACAGTCATCTGTCTGATTGAGATTCTTGCACCACAGGGGATTGGACTAGATGATCCCCGGAGTCCCTTCCAACTCTAAAAAAGGTAAAGGTAAAGGACCCCTGACAGTTAAGTCCAGTTGCGAATGACCCTGGGGTTGCGGCGCTCATCTCACTTTACTGGCCGAGGGAGCCAACGTTTGTCCGCAGACAGTTTTTCCGGGTCATGTGGCCAGCATGACTAAGCCACTTATGGCCAAACCAGAGCAGTGCACGGAAACGCCGTTTACCTTCCCAATAGAGCAGTACCTATTAATCTACTTGCACTTTTTTTTGGCGTGCTTTTGAACTGTGAGGTTGGCAGGAGCTGGGACAGAGCAACGGGAGCTCACCCAGACGCGGGGATCTGAACCACCAACCTTCCGATCGGCAAGCCCAAGAGGCTCAGTGGTTTAGATCACAGCGCCACCCACTTCCCCTCTTCTAACTCTACAAATCTAAAAAATCATGTGCTCTCCCGTTGAACTATAACCCCTCGCCCAAAAGCACGTCTTTCAGAACACAGCACCGGTGTGAGTTAAAATGCTTGCTTTTTAAAAAAAAAATATGGTGGGAGAGGCAAGTAATGGCAGCCACTGCCATGTCATTCCATGAGCTGTACAAGGGGCAATGTCTGGAGATGGTTCAGTAATTTTTGTGAAAGGTGAGCTGTGGACCACTTTGGAGATCCCCAAAAGCCCCATAATCCTTCAGGGCTTTCTGTTTGACAGCCCTGAACTAGATAATTCTTCTTTTCCTAGGGCCATAAAAAGCAAAGACTGTGGCAAGCCTGATGACATGTATATCTGTGGGGCACCAAAGAGATGACAAAGCCTCCTTCATCACCATTCACAAGGGTAGAAATGACTTGCTTCAGATACACCTGAAGCGGATCCAGTCAGAAAGCATTCCTGGCAAGTCTTTTACTGAACAAAACAAAAACAGAGGAGATGGGCCATCCATTCATATGGCTGAACAGCAGGCCTAGCCGAAAAAGCATAGGCAACTGGATCTCAGAACTTCAAGCCAGACTGGACTCAGCTATCTAAAAGACACGAATGACTGTACTATGCAGTTCACCAATCTTTAAGAGAGGGCAGTAGGAATTTATGGAGTTTTACATAATGTACTTTCCCACGACCACATGGGTTTGTCAAACCAAATATGGAAGATGCTGAAATGGCAGGCAGAGCCAAGCATTACTTTTACAGAATTCGTAGTCGTGCTGGATGCATGCAACAGCCTTCGTCTTCTAATATTAATGGCGGGAAAGAGGTTCTTCCATACTAAGCCTGAACAGCTGAAGTATCCCAAATCCATGCGGTGAAAGAACATGGGGAAAAGGAGGCAGACTTACCACCATATTTGGACACTGTGACAATTCTGAAATACGTGCCATGCTCTCAAATACATGCCATGCTCACCTGACACACATATCAGCTTTGTATTTCTTCCCATAAAGGATTCCTAATAAGGAGGGGTTCTTGTTTCCTCTGAAGTTTAACGTTACATCGTACACAGCTGAAACTGTGGAAAATAAGAATAGGTCACCATTATTTTAGCCTCTAGAATCCAACTTATTTAATTGTTATAACAAGGCATACAAACAGAGTTCCAAATAATGAGGTGAGGCTCCTGAGACTGGAAGCACATCATTCTCCCAAGTACAATGCTCCACTGGCCGGACAACGTCAACACAAAACTGTGCTGCAATTCCAACAGCATTTAAATGGGTTAGGACCAGCCACGTTCATTGCATTGAGTAGGACTTGAATAAGCATCTTACTGCTTTCTCAAAATTCCCAAAGTGTCTCACTTTTTTACTGCTACTGAACATGTCTCTGGTTCATGCACTCCCCATGCCCCTCTCCTCCTTTGGCACATGAGTGAAGAGAAGTTCAGAAGCAGTGTTTGTTTCATCTGAATTACGACAAATGGTAATTAGCTCAAATCATGGTTTATCAAACAAGCTAAGATCAAACTGCGGTTTCTGATACTCGCTTTCTGTGGTGTGTGTGTGTGGGGACATGATAAAGCTAAACGCAATGGTTGTTGTTGTTTAGTCGTATCCGACTCTTCGTGACCCCATGGACCAGAGCACGCCAGGCACTCCTGTCTTCCACTGCCTCCCGCAGTTTGGTCAAACTCATGATGGTAGCTTCGAGAACACTGTCCAACCATCTCGTCCTCTGTCATCCCCTTCTCCTTGTGCCCTCAATCTTTCCCAACATCAGGGTCTTTTCCAGGGAGTCTTCTCTTCTCATGTGGCCAAAGTATTGGAGCCTCAGCTTCACGATCTGTCCTTCCAGTGAGCACTCAGGGCTAATTTCCTTAAGAATGGATGCATTTGATCTTCTTGCAGTCCATGGGACTCTCAAGAGTCTCCTCCAGCACCATAATTCAAAAGCATCAATTCTTCGGCGCAATGGTTAGTGAACGCTTTTGATCTCTTCCTTGTAGTTAAGCCAGAGGAGGGGACAGGGAGCAGGTTCATGCATTTAATGCTAAACAGTGGTTTAACATGACATCTGAAGCAAGTTACCCTGTTTGTATAAAACACAACAGCAAACTATGGTTTGCTGCAAAAACCGAAATAATGGAGAGAACCAGATTGCTTGAGCATACAGGGAAGAAAAAGAGACGAGGGAGCTCATGAGTCAGAACCTCCTTTATGTAACACTAAGTTGTGGTTTGGTGATTAAATCTGAACTCAGCTTTAGTGTTAAGCTAATGGATGTGAATCTTAGTCATGTTGCAGCCAACAGAAGTGAAGAACCCTGAGATTATATATACATGAAGACGGGTATCTATCTGTGACTCACAGAAACACAAGGGAAATTACTTCACATATAGAAAGAAAAAATTAACATTAATATTAGGTATCTTCACCTCTCAGAATCTCACAAGCATGCTGAAATGTGTGTTAAAATATTTCCCATCTAGCAGAAAAGGGAAATTAATCCAAGCCAGTGTTTTGCTCAAGGCAGTTCTTCATCCAGATTCAACTCTGCTGTCTTTCCTAGATTCGAGTGGCTCTTATGGATTAAACACAATCCAGAGGAAAGTACATGTAAATAAGTGCTGCTGAATCAATAGTATTTAAGCACTTAAGTGGAAGCTAGACACTCTTTTATTTCCTCAGGTTTTAAATCACATTTATACTTCTCTGGGTTGTGCTGAGTGGAGGTGGGGGATAATTTCAATTTGCAAAGGGAAGTGCCATAATCTTTTATCAACAGTCTTTAAAAAACACTGTCACACTTTTAGAACACCTGGGTAGATTGGGAAGGGAGAGGAATGTGGATGAGGAATGGCATAAATGTGATAAACCTTCCACCAGTAAGTAGGGAAGGGGACATTGTGACTTTTTATGTCTTCCGAACCTCCCCAGAGGGACGCAGGTGGCGCTGTGGGTAAAAGCCTCAGCGCCTAGGGCTTGCCGATCGAAAGGTCGGCGGTTCGAATCCCTGCGGCAGGGTGCGCTCCCGTTGTTCGGTCCCAGCGCCTGCCAACCTAGCAGTTCGAAAGCACTCCCAGGTGCAAGTAGATAAATAGGGACCGCTTACTAGCGGGAAGGTAAACGGCGTTTCCGTGTGCGGCTCTGGCTCGCCAGAGCAGCGGTGTCACGCTGGCCACGTGACCTGGAAGTGTCTCCGGACAGCGCTGGCCCCCGGCCTCTTGAGTGAGATTGGTGCACAACCCTAGAGTCTGTCAAGACTGGCCCGTACAGGCAGGGGTACCTTTACCTTTTTTAACCTCCCCAGATTCTGCAGAACAGTTTTGATGCTGTTGTCTGGAAAGACATAGCAAAACTTGTAACCCACAATTGTATTTGGCCAGCCATCTGTCCTATTTAACAGCCTTGTCTGTGTGGCATAACACGAACTTACACCTCACATGCACGCTGGGAGCGTTAATTAGTCAATGTTTGCACACCACTTTAGAAATGTGAAGTGCTAAGTAGCAATATTAATTTCTCTGAATTCAAAGGGGAACTAATTAACGTATTAAGAACTAATTACGAAATAAAATCCAGCGGTCTAAAACGTCAACATTAAAGTCAATACTGATTTTCCACTGAAGAAAACAATAATAATCTGGGGACCAACAGCAATGAATGCGCTCAAGAATCACATCCACAAACACTGCAAGGAAGGCCAAGGAAATAGATACCTGTTCCCCTGAGACACTGGACGGCTGTTGTGAAACCTTTGGTTCTGGGCAACAGGTGATATTTGAGCTTAGGCAATCCTTTGGATTCTGCCACTTCCATACTGATACGATGCTTGGTCTCTGTAAAACGAGTTCCTTCACAGTACAAAAGAAACTAATGGAACAGAACAAGAGGGGAGGGGTGGAAGAAACATCCAAGTGTTACTTCTCAAATAAAGAAATCATATGGAGAGTTTGCTGGGGACCAGTATCTGGATTCATAAACTTTTGCATCAGTGGAAAGATTGCATGACACCAAGGACCCAGAAACAAAAGAAGAGCTCTGTTGGGTCAAGCCAAAGGCCCATCTAAGCCCAGCAGCCTGTTCTCATAGTAGCCAACCATATGCCTAGGGACAACAGCACTCTGCCTACCTGCGGTTCCAAGCAACTGGGTAGTCAAAGGGATACAGCCTCCACCTATGGGGGCAGAACACAGCCATGGTGCCTAGTGGCCACTGATAAACCCTCTCCCTCAATCATTTCAGGAGGCTGCCACTGAAGGGAGAAGAATCCTCAGGCACCATTGCTTTTACCAATCATTCCTCTCCAGAACTCCCCTCAGCTTCTAAAATCTCTCTCACCTTCAGTACCATGCCAGTCCCAGAGCTGGCAACAGGTACACGAGGAGACTTACCAGTATGGTTAGAGCATGGACCTCAGAACCAGAGCACCACCACATCTTTCATGGGGAGATTTTCAATGCCACACTCCTCCCTGCTGCAACACTTTATCCCCCTCCTCTCCAGAGAGCTTTAACCAGCACTAGACTGCCTCCCATGACTATTTGCTTGCTGGCGTATTCTGTTGAAGGAGACCCTGACCCAGACCCAGAACTCATTTAGAATGAGAACATGCCCATACCTCAGATTTCCTCACATGCTCAAAGCATCCTCTTTAGGGTCATTTCATCACTTAGTTTTCCAATAAAGATATTAAAAACTGTATTTTTTCAGGGGGAGATTCCCAACATGTAAATTTGGAGCACATCAGACCATTTGTGCATTGCGTGTTAGTATTCAGCATATTAATGCTATATCCAAATACAGTGATGTTGCAGGGTCACTTCTGCAAAATCTGTACCTCATACTAAAAAAATGGGAGACATTCAACATAGCACTAAGGAGATTGTTCTGTCAGCTCAAGCATTGCTGATTGCCTGATGGAATGATCTCCCCCCCTTGTACTATTTTGGGGATTTTTCTGACTTCTGCTCCCCACCAAGCCAATTTAGGGGGTTCAAGGGAGGAGAATGGAAGGCTAACTGGGCCAGTTAGTTGAATCCGGCCCATACTTTTGTACCACATACAAACATGCCTGCCAATTTCAAGTTGGAATTCATTGAATAAGCTGCACACATGAAGGGTTTAAACCAAAGACAGCTGAAGAACCTACCTGAGGTGAGACATTGAAGGCTATATACTATTAGACATGAATCCACATACAGATTTGTATATAAAATCTTAATATGGCCACACCCACACACCCACACCCACCATGAAGGAAGACCACACCTTTCACCATCTTGTTCAAAGTGCCAAGGACAGGCCTTGAAAAACTTAACTTACCCACATATACTCTGGATAATCGGACAATCGTTTTAGACCTTCGACAACTTTATCTCTGTCTTCTTCCCATTTCCTTTTGCAGAAAACAATCTCCAGGAAGTACCATGTCCAGCCAATTAGGGGCACGTACAACAGCTCTTTCTTAGCAAGAACTTTTGAACTCTGAAAGGAACACCACAAGATAGTATCCATTTGTTTGTTTACAACACATCATTTACAAATAGTGCCATTTCCAAAACTGTTCTGAAGCGGCCTAGTAAGGTGATGTTGTTTTTTTGTTTCCTGGAAATTACTAGTCACATCATCATCATCATCATCATCATCATCATCATCATCATCATCATCATTACATGTATATCCTACCTCCAAGGAGCTCTAAAAAACATGGCTTTCTCCCCATTTTATCCTCACAACAACCCTATGTGGTAGGGTGGGTTCTGTGTGTTTGTATGTTTGTGTGTGTAAAAGTGGAGGAGGAGGAGAGATTGGTCCAAGGTCAATTGGGCTGAATTGGGAATGTGAATCTTTGTCTCACCTGTCTCAAGTCTGAAATGCTCAATTCTACTTTTAGATTGGATTCCTGTCTCATTACATATGCTAATCATCTGCACACTATCCCTTGCTTTTCCTGTAGCACTTGCTTTTTCCTGCAGTCATTAACAGTCATCAACAGGTTTACCATACCCATTGAGTCAATCACCCATCTCCTACTACCCTCCTGAGAAAAACCCCACCCTACCCTCCCACTATATATAAGGGTCTGGTGACTTCTGTTTCAGTGTATCTGAAGAAGTGTGCACACGAAAGCGTATACCAAGAACAAACTTAGTTGGTCTCTAAGGTGCTACTGGAGAATTTTTTTATACATTTCGACTGCGTCAGACCAACATGGCTACCTACCTGAATCTAATTTTGCTGTTAGTGGGAAGGAAATTTATCCGGTGTGACCATTTAAACACCCACCCCAGGTGCCTCCCTTTCCCAAGGTGAAAAATAAACCTGACCATACCCCTCAAATTAAAAGATATACAAGGCTACAAGTTCGATGCACTCACCCCCAAGACGCCAAATCGCTCTGTCATGGTCCAGCCACACAGAAAGTCTATTTCAAAGTTGTGGTTCAGGATAATGATGACATGCTCTTTTCCAAACTTATCGACTGTAGCCTGGTCTGAGAACAAAGTGCATTCTGTACCAGACCACCATTCCAGCAACATCACTAATTCTAGGTCACAGGAGGAAACAAAGAAAGTAGATTAGGCCTTAATGTTTTAAACCACTGTATATGGCAGACTATTATTTCCAACCTTTTTAGCTCTGTTAAATGTGCAGTTACATACTATCTATACAGGGCAGAAGCAAACAGTTTTCAGAGGTTTTGTTTTGAACACCCTAGTTTCTTACTGGTGACAATTTTCTTTATTTAAAAGCTCCACTTTCAGTCTTAAAAGATATGAATTTCAGGGCTGCGAGAGCACTTTTAAATCAAATTGGCCAAAGTTTACAATACAGTTTCCAATGCCGAACAAGTCAACCAGTCTGATCAAGAGGAAGATCACCAACCATTGTTTCAAAAGCTGTTACGATTACCCAACCACATTATCCAATTTTGGTAATTTTTGCTGGGATACAAACATAACTCTGCCATTTAATTAACTATATAATTAAGTAACTGGGAGTGGTGCACAGGACGGTTCATTCCTTTCCTCCACTCACTCTCTCCCTCCTTCCTGCAACATACATTTTCCCTGCAGGGCCTAACCACAGTGAACCCAGTAATATTAACTGCAGCTAAAGGTAAACAGGTGTGTTGAACCAGAGGCGAACTGTTCCAGAAGCCATCTTGGTAGTCAATATAACCCCACTATTAATTGGTAGCTGTTGTAGCAATGAGCTCGTATATGTTGATATCCACTTGATTTGCTGTAGACTAACTGGCTTGCTTTGATGCTGCCCTTATCTGTGGGCAGCTTGGAGTGCTGGGCTGAGAGTTCAGAAAGGGAACTACAGTGGTGCCCTGCAAGACGAATGCCTCGCAAGACGGAAAACTCGCTAGATGAAAGAGTTTTCCATTTTGGAGGTGCTTCGCAAAACGAATCTTCTATGGGCTTGCTTTGCAAGACGAAAATGTCTTGCGAGTTCCTGCGGGTTTTTTTTCCTTTCCCCCCTTTTTCTAAGCCGCTAAGCCGCTTATCAGCTGATCCGATAAGACGATAAGCCGCTAAAAGCCGCTAATAGCGCTAATCTGCTAATCCGTCAATGGGCTTGCTTCGCAAGACGAAAAAACCGCTAGACGAAGAGAATCACAGAACGGATTCTTTCCATCTTGCGAGGCACCACTGTACCTGTAAGATTTGGAAATTTGCCACCTAGGCCCTCCCTCATCAGGATCAGAAACAGAGCGTATGTTCCCAATGGCCTACTTTGCTTGTAACGCTTAGTCAAACTATAGTGTGCAAGTACACAGAGCAAAAAACCACAACTGCTTTGCTCCTTGCCCAATTCTGCTGCTGTGCTACCCAGTGATAAGCCATGTCTTGTGCTAAACAAGCCATGAGCTATAACCATAGCCTTTTTTCTTGGTTTGTTTTGTGCAAGACATGGCTTAGCTCTGGGTAGCGTGGCAGCAGAAGGACTGAGGGAGGAGCAAAGCAGTTGCTATTCCTGCTCTGTGGCTCCATGGTTTGCATGCATTCTCAGTCACTGTGTGCTCCCTTCCAGTCTCAATGCCTATTTGATCCCGTAATGATGATGAGTAAGCAGTCAGCAGCATTGCCTCAGCACCAGCCCAAGGCCCTGTTCAGATGGCAGCTTACTGCAGCAGAACTTGTTTAAAACCTGCATCACTCATAAAAGACTCTGGTGTTTTAAAAAGGGAAGTGGCCGCATTTTGTTCTGCACAGGTTTACAAGCACTGGTGCATTTCTGTTACTGTCTGAATTTTTTAAAAAATTATAACCCATCATACAACTGCAGGCAGATAACAACTGACTATGTTGTTCCTTCCCCGCAATGTAGCCCAATGAATAAAGGAACCCAAGATCCCACCAGACCATTTGGAATCTCTGTCTGTGTTCACACATTACAGTAAACCATAGTTAATGGTCTACAAGGAATACAGAGATCACTCCTACTTCACTTCTCTCCTAGTGTGAGCAACCAACTATGACTCCTGGCTTAGTGTTCTGCCCAGGGAGAGGGCTGTGGTTCATCTGGAGTGAAACAAATCTACAATCTCATTCGGATGTAACACTAAACTAGTGATGGTGGTTTGTTGTTTCTATTCTTGCTAGAGGAAGAGCACTTTCATTACGGTTTACATTGCTATGCAAACACAGCCACTATTTGCTTTTCTTAAGATGGGAACCCTCTGTTAATACTGGACAGCCTGAAGAGGAACTTTTAGACTCCAGGAGTATTTCCCTATCTTTTCTGACAGTTCTTGCCAACAGCTTGAGGGAGAAGCAAAAGGAACAGAGAATTGGTTCTGAAAAAATGTTTGTAGCCTGAAGTACTGACTTCACTAGTGTTGGGAAAATCCCAAGATCCTTTTGCTTTTCCTGAGCTTTTACAGCTCCAATATTGACATCTTAGAAACTGAATTAAAATTTTTTACTTGTTAAGCCTTGTACAGAAATATCCCACCCCAATAAATCTGACAGTGGTTCCTGATGTATTTTTCCAGCGGTGCATTTTATTCTTGTGTGATTTAAAAGTAGGGAAAAACTGGAAGTCAGAGAAGTACATAACAATATACTTTACAGAAGGAATGGGGGACCTCCCCCACCCCAATATTTCTGAATTACAACTCCAATCATCCCTGGCTACTGGCTATGCTTGTTGAGGCTCATGGGAGTTGTGGTTCAGCAACATCTGAGGGAGGGAAGTTCGCTGGAGGTGAGGAGTGAGACAGAGACAGAGAGTGATGCTGGTAGGTTCAGCCTTAAGTATCACAACTTATATACAGTACTGCCCTGTGATCTTTGGCTAAAGGGTGGTATACTAATTTAATTAACAGACAAACAAACTTTAAATATATTTTAACACATGTATATTTTAACAACTTTAGCTTTGTGTTAATCAGCTGGTCACCAAGTTAATAACCCCCCCCCCCGGCACCTGTGGAACGCCCTCCCATCAGATGTCAAGAAAATAAACAATTATCTGACTTTTAGAAGACATCTGAAGGCAGTCCTGTTTAGGGAGGTTTTTAATGTTTGATGTTTTATCGCTTTTTATTATTAATAATAATAATCTGTTGGGAGCTGCCCAGAGTGACTGAAGAAACCCAGCCCAGATGGGCGGGGTATAAATATATTATTATTATTATTGTTATTATTAGTCTGAAAACTTGAAGAGTGGAACATCACTTAGCCTTAAAATGAAAAGAATGTCATGGCATTTAAAAAAAAATGATTATGCAAAAAAACAAAACAACCAAAAACAGCAGAGGGGAGGGACTCAATGTAGAAGCTGCAATGTACAAAAATCTTGCAAACAGTAAACTATCCATTTAGACTTGGATGGAGCTATTGTTGCTAGGAGAGTAAAAACTGAACATGCTGAGCCCCCCCCCTTTTTTCCCCTTAAGTCATCTGGAGGTAGCTAGAATGAATAAGGCTGGAATATAGATTGCCTTCATGAATTAAATATGCAGCAAAGTGTTTTCTCTTTGCAGGAAGTCAGACGAAACATCCGTGCTGCTCTACAACAGGAAAGAAGCTTTTTCAGAGAAGTGCAGCACTGATCGTTTTAGTTAAGAGTGGCACAGCAAGAGCTTCAAATCTCTGAAGGGAGCCAGTCTGTGAATGACTTTCACATGGCTGGCATCCCATGGTGAGGAAAAGGTTTATGGTTCTAAAATTACCTCATCAAATAGTTATACTGGGGTTTGTTTGTTTTTTAAAGTGCACAATGTATATGAAGCCTTTTTTAAAATAAATAAATAAATAAATAAATAAATAAATAAAGTTAAATTAAGATATCCTTGAAGAGCAATCTGGAAAGGGGGATCTAGTCTAAAGAGGTCAGTTTATTCTGCACTATGTACGCAATGATCATGAGGGACCACCATCAACAGAGACTTGTGTCTCTTTCCACATCACACTAAATGCCATGCTTGGTGGTTTCACATACTCAGTTGCGAGTCCTCAAGAGACGTGTTATAGTGAGGGTTGTGTGAATCAGCCTGCTTAAAAAGCATAGATTGAGCTCCAAAATGCATGGGTGCTTCTGCTGGTATACACAGGGGGAAAGGGCAGCTTTTCACTACAAACACAAATTTACTTTTCACAGCAAATTCTGCATTGGGGAAAAGAGAGGTGTGGGGAGTTGCAGCATTTTTAAATCCACTGACTTCACATCCTCTAAAGCAGGGTCAAGAAACTTGTGGTCCCTGCAGGTGCTGTTGGAGTTCATCTCCCATCAGCCCCAACCAGTGTGGTCAAAGATGATGGGGGTTGTAGTTCAACAAAATCAGGATGAACACAGATTAAGAGTCCTGATTAAGAGCCTGAGAAAGAATGCTAAGAACGCAGCAGTCATCACGGTCAGTCTAGTCTCAGGGGTGGAATCGGTGTAAGACCTGGATTTTAACTGGCTACTTAAATACTAGAAACGTTCTATTGAGTCTTTGCTTTACAGCTGCAAGGCAGCTAAATAAAAACCTAGTTACTTCCACCCTCCAGGTACCAAACAGTTACCTATGAATACAGGAAAATCCTCTATATCTCACACAGCCAGCCAGCTAAACAGGTTTGGGAGATGACCTGTATACTCAGCTGCATTACAGTGAAACAGAATGTCTTGTCTAGCTCTACCTAACTATGATGGTTCAAAGCTCTCCAAGAAGCTATTGTTCTCAAGATTTTTAAACCGAAGATGCCATAGATTGAATCTGTTGCCTTGATACAAAAACAAGCTCTATCATTAGCAGGGTGTCGTACCAATGTCCCTTCTGAAACAAGCCCAAACGGCCAGCTTTTGGCATTGAAGTTTTGTCAACTCCCAACCACCTGCCTGTTATCTATTCCCCTGTCTCACTAAAGAGGTCACCTAATGAACCTGAATTGCCATGTCCTTCCAGCCTTGCACACACCCACCCAGTGTCAGCTGTCAATCTGCAAGATCCACCCTGAATGGGAGCTGCACCTGGAATTGTATATTTGTAGAGATAGCCTTGTCATAGTAATATTCAGAGTTCTCAGAGTAAGTGAAAGAAACAAAGGGAAAGGAAAGCAGGGGAAATGACTGTTCAGCAAAAAGCTACCATTTCTTCATGGATAAAGATAACAACGTGAGCAGTCTGAATTTAAGAACTGTTAGTGATATTAGTGCAGTGCTAGCCAACACAGGGCCCTCCAATTGCTGTTGGACTACAACACCCATCATTCCTGACCATTGGCCAGGCTGCCTGAGGCTGATGGGAGTTGGGAGTCCAACAAGATCTGGTGGGCTATCCCTGTATTAGTAGATCATGCTGTTCATAAAACTCCTTGAGTGAAAGCATTTGGGTACAATAGAAGCCCATTTAATGCTTAAAATGATTTCATCTTTATTTCCAAGTACCCTCTTATAAACATGAAGACAGGAAAAAAGTAAAAAAATAAAAAGCACCCTTCCCCAGCCTGTTCCTGCCAGGTTGGTGGAAATGCTACTTTGGCATTTTTCAAAATAAGGACCCGAAGAGGAGAGCTTCTAGGCGACGTCAAAAAATGTCGCAAGCGATCTCAGTAATGAACTTGCTCCTGGAATAACCTAGTCAAAAAAAATAGCATTTTAGCAGCAGTTCACTATGAGCCAGTTCAACAGGATTGTTTGCAGCGTCTGTTTTCCACCTTAACAATTTTTCAGAGGAAAAACTGTCCCTTAGAGCACTTTAAACTTTAAAAGATTTAAGAACAGTTAAATATTTAAGGTACACAAGACTATTTTGTGTGTGTTTGCTTTAAAAAACAAACAACTGAGATGGCTCTCCCTCTAGAATTTCTGTCATACCTCAGGCTCTCTGAATAACCAATGCAATGTGACTACAATGGAAGACGTTTAAAAAAACTTTTGCCCCAAGTTACAAACTTGGGAAGCACTGCAGTGAATACTAGAGTAGACAAGGTTGGTAGGGAGTAAGAAAACAGGCATTTGTGCAGGAATTTTGAAAGTAAAAGACGGTCTAAAGGACTGGGAAATGAGACAAATGAACAAAAACAGGCACTAGAAAAGAATGAGAAAACATAAAATATACATATGGGGGGAAGGTAGGAAAGCTGTAAGCTGGGGAAAAATGAAGAGTGAAAAGAGGAACAAGGCAACAGGATATTTCATATCTCCTCCACTGGCAACAGAGGGTGTGTATGAGAGTTAGGCTTGTTGGGACTAAAGCAATGCCACAGGAGGAAGGAACAATGACCAACCACTTGTGGATATCTGCTGTATGGAAGGATGAAGGGCCTATCCTAGCTATGCATGCAAGTGGTTTTTCTGGAGGGCTGAGAGGGAAGAAGCAGGGCTGGAACAGGCCCCCTCCAGAGAGCTGTTTTTGTGTGTGTGGCTATATTCTGCACAACATGCCATTCCTGCATGTTGTGCTTCAGAGAGTTCTCACCTCAGGCCCTGCTTTTAGGTGCAAGGCCATGGGGAAAAGGGGGAAATATGGTACATGCAGAGAAGTCCACCGTGCAAGAACAAATCCCAGCACCTAGCAGCTGCAACTATAGATCAGTGTTTCACCATCTGCACCCACGACCATTGTTCCCCACTGCTCCTAAGGAGGCCTACCCGCTATAGTTTGAAGAAACTACATTCCTAGTTGGCACATAGAAATCAGAGCATACTCACGGCTCCACAATGAGTAGGAAAGGCGGCAGTTCACTCTTCGATAAAACTGCTTGTTTATAGGCCAGAGGATTAGCGTGCATAGCTGGATGAAGTTAATGATGAACCCACTCACAACGAAGACGAACCCAATCAGGAGGTGAACTATAAACTGGGTCTTCAGAAACGCAATTAAGCCCATGATAACCACTTAGTAGCGCTTGCAAGGTCCTTCACTCAGAATTACCGTCCTACAGAAAAAGAATGAAAGAAACAGCTTGCTTAGCAAACAAAACATTCCTAATCTAGAAGGGGAGGGGAATGCTGATATTTCCTCCCTGCCAAGTAGCAGCTGGGGAATCATAAATGGCATGTTCACCCCCAGGCCACTTTCATCCAGGTCAAGAGTTGGTTAGCATTATATTGCAGGTCATGTTGGGAAAATGGAAACCATTCAGCTCTTGCACACCTGCAATTCCAACACAGCTTGATTTTCCAAAAGCTCCAGAATCTGGTGCCACAATATACCGTATATGATGGTTTTGCATGGGCATGAACAGCAAAACAGAACCGTCTTGCTTTTACGCGTAAACAATGGTTTTAAAACAACCTTTAAAATGTAAGACAGCCTCCTCACTTTCTGAATACATAAGACTTGCAAATCATCAGGGGAGTTGGATGGGGAATATTGAGCCTTTTCCTATTCACTAAAGTCAAAAGGTCACCTCCCTCTACAAAAAAAAAGTGTGGGGAAAAGATAAGGGAAATGAATATCTGGAAATGGTGGACCATGGGCCAAATGCATACTTGTGAGAGTGCTTTCTGTCCCAACAGTTGCCAGCCATAGAAAAAGCAGATGTGAAAGAAACATTGGCTGTGGTGGCGAGATCTGTTGCTTTGGCCCTTACCCACTCTCAAAATACCCTTTTTGCAAAGCTGAATGGGGCAAAATACTCTCAAATAGCATAGATGCTTCAGATTCTCACTAATTTCAGAACTATCTGTAATCTGATAACATTCTCCACCAAAGTAAGCCAAATTCTGCATCAAGAAAAACCGGATCCTTTGAAAGTTTGCATGCTTCATATGGATCCAGATTCCAGGAGCATCTCTATCATTAAAGTAAGAGGAATCTGCTTAAAATGTGAAAAAACACCAATCATAAAAAAAGAAAAATCAAGATAATTTGTCCTATTGCTATTAAATTTGGTATGCAAAATCCCTCAGGTATGGGGTACCAGCACTCCAAATTTCAAGTAAACTGGATTAAATAAACAGCTCACTTACATCAGTTTAAGAGTGCCCACCACGTCAGCCACATATTTCTCATAGCTGGTTCTCATGATACGGGGGAGACTTAAATTCGTCTGTATGGAGCAGTAGATTTATATATATTAAAAAGAAAGAAAAAAGTGGAGTGTGCGGTGCCAAGATGTACCTTTTGTTTAGTTTTTGAAAATCTGCTGTGTTTGGTAGGCCCCATGTTTTCCAGATTCTGCATTGTTCAATGACTTAAATTTAGTTTATGGCTGCTGGGTAGCACCTGCCACTAGGGGGTGCAAGGAGAATTGGTACATTTGTAGTTGTCGGAAAAGAATTATAGTTTGATGTGAACAAATCTACTCTGCTGGGCACGCCAGGTCAGGTAAAAAAATGTGCCACTGCACCCACTCTCGAAATTCGTAGAAAAGAACGGGGGGAGGGGGGGTCAGGGAAAGCAAGTTTTGTTTTGAGCGGAAATGTAGGGAGAATGGAAAATGGGAGAGGAAGCAAAAGTTATGCTAAAAGACCAATGTTGTGTGAGAAGGCTGAATAGGAATTAGCTGGGTGTTAGTGGGGGAAGGGGAGATGTGCTTGCATAGGGCTTCTGGGAAGGAGACAGTACTTAATTAAAAAGCAATACACACAAGCTCAATTCTGACAAATAATGTTTAGAGAGCTTGGCGCCTTAACCTGCCACAGCCGTCCTGGTCTAATGTAATCCATCACTTGCAGCCTTATGTGGTACAGCCCTTGTACACCATGAAGGCTGTCATTTGTTGTACAGACACACATCGTGTGCTCACCCTCAATGGAGTCTCCACGTGCCTACACTATGTTTTTGCCTTCCAACCTTAATCCTTTCCCTCTTCAGGCCAGGAGAAAAACCAAAGCTGGAGACAGGCACAAGGGCACCCTACTTTATCTCAGCTTTGGGTCTTCTCAGGCTGCTTGGTCGCCCACAACTCTCACCATGTTGCCATCCAGATAAGATTAGTGGCTGAGCTCTCTCTGGATAGGAATTAACCAAACTCTGAAGAGGCATAGCCCAACAGCCAGGCCCTGAAACGTATTTTTCACTCCCTTAAAATCCTGGTGCTAAGTGTTCCTTCAGGGAAAATGACAGTTTCCTTATTAAAAAGGCAAAATGATTCCAACTCCTACACATCAGTTGCTCCCTTCCGATTGCAAGAATGCATCTCCTTGATTTTCACACCACGGAAAAGCTGAGTGGGCTTTGATTCATTCCAGAGTCAGACCGTGGAGGTGGCGAGAAAGAGTGAGATGAGACAAGCCCAAGGCTTCCAAAGCAGAGGTGGCAAAGGCCTGGACCTCAAGGTAAGTTAACTGAAAGAAGTTTGAAGACAGAAAGCGTCCCTCTTTTCCTGCTCCGCTGCGGCCCTCTAACTGGGAGTGCTCAGGATCCCCTTCTGAACTACTTGAAATGGGGCTCAAGGGGCTGGTGGAGAAGAAACATTCATTCATGGTGCTGTGACCCAAGAGTCCTGCAATGATCACAACACGGAGTAAATAAGCTGTAGAGTACCTGGCTGCTGGAGATTAAGGGACCACTGAGCCTAAGCATGACAGTATCACACATGACAACCAGACAGAACCTTCATGGACGCTCCTGTGAGCCCCAGAGCCCACATCAAGACCTCACCACTCCAGGTGGTAGGTAGTAGGCTATAAATCACAGGAGTGGCTGTCTTCAGATCAGGGTGTTGGCCCCTTAAGAATGCTCTACCATGCGAGTAGAGGATTAAAGGGGCTCAATTTGCTTTCAGCCTCTGTTGGGCACAGAACACTCTGTGGTTCTGCAGTTTCTGCCCTGCCTTGTTGTCTTGCCCCATGGGCTCCATCCCAGCCCAGGACGGGATATCCGTGAGTACTTTACGATCCAAGCCAAATCTTCTGTGATTTCCACCTACCCCAGAACCCTAATCCCCATGCCAAATCCTCTTATTATTTAGAAGCCCCCTCCAACATTCTAGAGAAAGCACAAGTAGCTGCAGGGAGGATGGGATAGGCAACATTCCACTCTGAACTTCTTTAAGTTTGCTTATCATAGGATCCAAACCAGTTTGTCCCCATTTGAGCTACTTTCATTCAGATGGCAATGAAATAAATTCCCGTATTTTTCGCTCGATAAGACGCACCCGACCATAACACGCATGTAATTTTTAGAGGAGGAAAACAAGAAAAAAAATATTCTAAACGAAACAGTGGATGTATGATTTTTGTGGTTCATGCTGTGGCCACAGACATGTGATCTGACGGTGAGTTTGGGGTAGCCCAATGCAAAAATCCTGAGGATCCATGTGGATCCATGTTTGTAACCATGTTTTTGCATCACTGCAGCCCCAGGCAACAGTGGGTGCGTGATTTTTTTTGGTGCAAACTGTAGCCATGGACATGCTATGTGATCTGATGGTGAATTTGGGGTGGCCCAGTGCAAAAATCCTGAGGATCCATGTGGATCTGTGCTTTTGAACAACGTTTTAAGTGGGGAGGGAAGGAAAAGCACTCAAGGGACAAGGAGCACGTGTGGAGCAGGCTCTACTTCTCTCCCTCCTCCCCCCCCCCCTCTTTGCGAGCTGAAAAACTTTGCTGGAGGGACAGAGAGCCTGCTTGCTTTAAAGGAGCCTACCGGACAGGAGCCGCTTACACAAGTGGCTCCTTTAAAGCAAGCAGGTTCTGCTTCTCTCCCTCCTCCCCGCCCCGCCCCACCCCCCGCCCTTAGCGAGCTGAAAAGCAAAGCGGGAGGAGAGAGATACAGAGAGCCTGCTTGCTTTTTGCTTTAAAGGAGCCAACCGGACAGGAGCCGCTTACACTCGTGTAAGCGGCTCCTCTCCCACTTTGCTCCTTTAAAGCAAGCAGGCTCTGCTTCTCTCCCTCCCCCCCCCCCTTAGCGAGCTGAAAATCTTTCCTGCTATTTCTAGCAAAGCGGGAGAAGAGTCGCTGAGTGGGGACGAGAGAGATACAGAGAGCCTGCTTGCTTTAAAGGAGCCAACCGTACAGGAGCTGCTTACACTCGTGTAAGCGGCTCCCCTCCCCTCCCGCTTTGCTCCTTTAAAGAAGCAGGCACTCTGTCCCTCTCTCCTCCCCATTCAGCGGCTCTTCTCCCGCTGGAAACCACGGAGGAGGGAAGCATTCGCTCCGTAACACGCACAGACATTTCCCCTTACTTTCTAGGAGGAAAAAAACGCGTGTTATGGAGCGAAAACTACGGTATATCAGATAGGTAGATAGGCAGATAGACAGTGTACAGGCATCCCCCTACTTACACGTGATCAACTCTCATATGCGTTTTGCCAAGAAATAGTTAAATAAATTCAAACCTGGAAATGACAGGAGAGAGTTGGAGAGTCCTTGTGGCTCGTGAGCAGGCCTTCCCTGGAGCCCAAAGAGGACATCAGTGAGGGCGGGGGAAGCCCCAAAGAGAGCAGAGGTGCGGTGGGCTTTGTTTAGGCTGCTCAGCTTCCCCACCTAACAGCTGGTGTGCAGGGTATCACAGCAGCTGATATTTACTTGCGCATATTCCAGCCTCCTGCCAGCCCCAGAGCTTCAATTTTGGTTGCATTTTGGGATACAGTATTTTTTATATTGATTGGCGAGAGAGCAGCAAAGAGGTTGTTTAGAGGCTTTGTAGAGGGTACACCCCATTTTATGCAATTTCACTTATGTGCTCGGGGGACCGGAACTAACCCCTGCATAAGTGGGGGGGGGGTGCCTGTATATAAATTTTCATTACATAATGTAAGCATCCTTTTGCTCTCCACATCACCTGCATAATTTCAACCTTTGTCTGTAACCCTAAACACACTTATTAGGGATCATGGTGGAATTTACTTCCAAGTAAGCATGCCAAGTATTGTGCTGTTTTTTTTCCAACTAGCAGGAAATTATCTCTTGATGATGATCAAGCAGTCCTGGCACTTAGCATGGAAATTATCACTTTTCAACAGACACGACTGCTCCCTTCGGATATGCTATTTAAAGTCCAGAAGCAAGAAGCAAAAAGCAACTGGGTAAGAAGAAGGCACAGTTGCCCACACATGTGGGTAAATTACACTGCAAAAAACAAGCCAGCTAACTTGACAGAAGGCTCTGTGAACAAGACACAACAGCAATCTAGCATAATTAGTTACTTCCTCACACCATTACACATTTATAATTCCCAAACAATGTATTTGATATTTCTGAAATGAATACTGCTCTGTCGTGCTGCCATTCTTTCACAGGGCAGAGGATGAATTGGCCGCTAGCTTAGAAAGAAATATTCTTGTTAATGTCAATAATGTTCAGATCAAATCATGGAGGAAGTCTAATAGGTTAAGTTCTTGAATCCATATATTAAGCTGTAATTTCTGGGCACTGATTTTTCCATTTCAGCATATAGACATCACGACAAGTACTCAAGGTAGCCTTACCCTTCCAACTCTATAATTCTATGAATGATCCACCAAGAATGAACTAATATCAACCTCACTGTTGACCAAACAACTGGCCATTTACATAGATTCTCCAAGTATTTCTGGCTTGAAGAGCTGACAACACAGAGTACATGCTGACATAAAAAGGGACAAAAAAGCACATTTCGTAAAGCAGGCATCACAATGACATCAGGCGTAAAGCACTTTGAAGTCCTGATGTCAAGACTTCAAATCACCTTGCAAGGCACTGCTAAAACCAAGTTCAGAGTCAGTGGCTATATACCAACAACTCACTCACCTAAGGAAACTGGTACACTTGGAGTGCTTCCTCTATCAAGTAATATGTGTTTTTAATGGAAAAATCATACTACTATTGTTAGTTTTCACAGTTCTAAAGAAGCCCTTTGGAATGGGCAGGAAATAATAATACTTGAGAATATCCTATTTCCTTTCTTGTAGGAAGGAAAGTGGTTCAAAGTACTGTACATACACTAAGGGGATGTGGGGAGGGGCAGCTTTTAAAGAAAAAGCATTACATTTGCCTTGACTTAATCCAATGGGAATAGATAAAACTAACCTAATGAAGTACAGTACAAAGAGAAGGCAGATATAGTTCTGGATTAAGAAGCAACAGTGGATTGAGAAAAGTTAATTTTACTAAAGCATGTGTGATTTAAAATAAATACAAAAGTAATAATGAGTTTCATTCTGGGATACCAATTACAGTAACAAAAGATGGTTCTGCTCTATAAATCACAAGCTTCATAATGTGATGAACCCAATATTAAATTTCAGTCTGAGGATCCTCTGAACTAATGTTTGTGAAGAGATCAAACTGGAACAGGATTCAAGGCATTTTTGATGTGATCAAATGCACAGTAAGCCCACCACTATTAAATTTCTATACAGCAGCTCTAATGTTTATGCTTTGACATCTTGGTTAGATATGTCAGGATCTCCCTATTCTGCTTCAAACTTGGTCCTATTTAGTGGCTTAATTTTGCTTACAATTTCCAAAACTGAACACACACATAGATAGTGCAACAAATCTGAAATTCTAGAAAATTATATCACAGAACTCCACTTAATTCAGTGGAACCTACCAGGTAAGTGAATGCAAGTATTAGTGACCTAATATCCATTTTATATTCTATTCAGTGGTTTAAAGAAAAAAAATTAGGCAAAAAAGAACCAGACAGTCAAAATGAGCCAATCCCAACTTTGCCAACTGACGTGTTTCTTTGGAGCATGCTTTTATCCATGACCATTGAAGACATCCTTTTGTATGTTGCTTAAAGCAGGAACGTTTGTGGTAAGGAAAGCTAACTGTACAAATCGCATAGCTGTCTTTTAAATTATACCACTGCTATTTAAATTTATTTTTAAAATCTGTTTAAAATCTGGAAATATGTTTCCAGGACGGTTTACCTTCACAGGTATCTTATTAGGCAGCCATTCAACAACAATGCCCTCATTTCTAACACTAAAACTGATTTACCCAGAAAGCTGAGAATTTAAAAGAAACTGCCAAGGAAAATGTCAACGCAGCTGACAAATTACCCCTTTTTTGCCACAAATATATTTCTCATTTTTTCCATATTATTTATTTCCTCTTTAAAATCACCATCTCCCTGTGATCTTCAGATGAAGAGCGGTGTAGAAATTTAATAAATAACAACAATAATAATCCTCTGCTTTTCTTCTTTAAATTGCATCTTCAAAGGGATTCACATGTTTGACCTTGGTCTACTATTTAGAAATGGCACTCCACATTACAATTTCCACCTAACTTGACTTTTCCCCTGTTCAAACCAGCATGCAGGCAATTTAGACCATGCCAAATTTTATTCTGAGCTGCCGTTCTCCATATACATACAGTAAGATCTAAGATGGGACACTGCTCTCCCATTTCAATGCTATTGCATCAATTAACAGTGGTGTACCCAAATATGTCCAGCTCAAACAATAAGCCGATTAGCTGAATGGGACTGAACTGCAACAATCAAAACCAAGCAACCCAACTGTGTGTGCCTAGCTGGAAAGCTGAAGACAAAGCCAAACTGCACGGGGTCAGGAGGGGCAGGGAAAGAGTCCTCGAAGACAAATATGAACATAAGAAGAGCCTGCTGGGTCAAGCCAAATGGCCCATCTAATCAAGCATCCTGTTTTCACAGTGGCCACCTAGATGCCTACAGGACACCTGCAAGCAGGACCAGAGCAAAACACTACTCTCCCCTCCTGCAGATTCCAGCAACAAGACAATGCAGAAGACAGGACATAAAATGACAATGCAGTTAACGCCACGCATTCTGAACGGTGCCTATTTTGTTCCATATGCTGTGAAAGAGTTGCAAACACGGATAGGAAACAATATATATGTTTGTTTGTTTGTTTGTTTGTTAAATTCTATTTATGAATTGCTTGATATAAAACATCTCAAAGTGATTTAACAATAGAGGTGGGTCTCATCTTATGCTGATTTTACAGGAAATGGTTTTTCAGAAAATTTGAAATTAAAAAGGGGCCGGAGAGCAGAGGGAAACCCCGAAAGGGCTGTCCGAGATCTAGTGGAAGCCCGCACGTGACTTTCCAAAAGCCTGGAAAGTGAGGCTGAGAAGGAGCTTAAAAAGCTGTTTCCACATAGTGCTTTCATGCCATGGAAAGAGCTGGAAAGGCCACATGAGACTCTGAGGGAAGCTCCCATGAGTTCATGAGACAACCCCACAGGGGGCTTTTAAAGCTTGCAGGCCCATCCAGAGGCCTCATGTTACCTTCCCAGAGCCTGGAAAGCATGGATTAAAAAGCTCTCCACTTTGTGTGTGGGACAAGGCCCATTCAGCGCCAGCTTCAGACAGGTAGGGATGGTCATGCAGGGCCATTATAGGGGTTGTTCTGGCTTGTGCAATTTTTCTTACATGCATGTTAGCTGCAAACATAACCCTTTTATATGATGAGATCTACCTGCACAAATACAGACTGCGTCAGTTAAGCACAACTTTATGTTCCAGTGTGAGTGAGGCCTCATATGCTTCTGAAGTTAACAAAAAGAATCCACAAGACGAACTTGCTGGATCAGATCAGCTGTCCATCGAGTCCAGCATCCTGTTCTCCCAGTAGCCCATCTGCAAGGGAGGATCTGAGCACAGCAGCATCCTCTCCTGCTGTGGTTTCCAGAAAATGGTATTCAGATGCATACTGCCTCTGTCTGTGTAGACAGAGCAGTCATCATGGCATGTAGCCACTGAATTAATCTTATCCTTATTTGAAGCCATCGTCTTTTAAAGCCATACCTTCCATAGTTTAACTATGTGCCATATGAAGAAGTACTTCTATCTGTTCTGAATCCTGCAATACTCCCCTTCATTGGATGAGTTCTGGTGTTATAAGAGAGGGAGAAAAACTTCCTTCTAGCCACTTTCCCTACGCCATGCATAATTTTTCAAACTCCTATCATGTAGCCTCTCCCTCGCTTTTTCTCTTATCTAACAAACCCCAAACGCTACAACCTTTCCTGAAACCTTGATCGTTGAGGTTGCCCTTTCCTGAACCTTTCCAACTCTACAAAATCCTTTTCTGCACAAAGTATTCAAAATGATTAATTGATTTCAGTGGGACCTAAAGTCAACCAACTAGACTGGATCCAACTCAAAATGACAATACAGCAAATACCAACAGCTGTAGAAATTCACCAAATGGAGGGAAAATTAGACCTTAAGGTAGGATGGTTGGTGGGGTTGTTGTTTTTCACAATAGTGGGTGCCCCTACAGGAAAAACACTTCTCTCCTCCCTAATCTTGGCTCACAATAGGAAGGTATACAGAAAATTGCAGAGGATGGGGAAGAATGCAAGGGAGAGTCACTCCCTATGATACACAGATCTAAGCTATTTAAAATTTTAAAGATTAATCACTAGAACTGAAGTGAATAGGAAGCCCATGCAGATGAGCAAAAATGGGCATATTAAATTCTCTGTACTTTGCACACTGACCTCTATTGTACACTCCCTGTTGATCAAGCTATGCCTATTGTGCCAGAAAGTTTAGCATTCCTGGCAACTAACTACAGTAATCAAATTTCAACCAGGCTGTTGCTCTCTGCATTTCATCTACATATGAAATGGACCCTGCTAACAAATGCATATCAAACAATTGCTTATTGTTGGCTCAGACACACCTGTGGAGTTTGGCCTCACACAAGGTTAGAAACCTTTCCCTACTTTGAAGGGAGCATCTGACTGGCCATGGATTTGGGTGTCTGTTGGCTGAGGAGATCTCTTCCACCTGAGGCAAAAGCTAGATTTTGCTCTTTAAGACACCTTTTTGGTAAAGGATGCAATTTTTAGTAGCCCACGTTTTATACTTTGCTCTGCAATTTTAGAACTGCAGTCCTAAAACACACAACGGAACAAGTCCCACTGCCAAAAATACACATTGATAGAATTACACTGTAACAATCCAAATTAGGATAAAAATACTAGTAAGAATTCTATCTTATGTGTCTGAATTTAGGTTTCCCCTTCCCTACCCCTCAAACAAGTATTGCATTCCCATTTGTTCCAGTCTGTTCAGAAGCTGTGGTGCTCACAAAATCTTCTTCTTGTAAACACAGAAGAAAGTGGCCAGGTGCAAAAGAGGAGACAGCTCCTGTACCCCCAAATAGTTGTGTAGAAAAGATAATGTCAGAAAGCCAGCTCAACTTAAATAAGATACACACTGTGCCTGGTCAGTTTTCCTTCCAACTGTCATATGCCTCAGTCTAAGTAGCAGGCAATGTGGTACCCTGCAGACTTTGTTGGACTCCAACTCCCATCAACCACCACTCAGCATAACCGACAGACAAGGGTGATGGAAGTTGTAACCCAGCAATGTCTGGAGGACACCAAATTGGTTTCCCCTCCCCTAAGGGATGAAATAGTGGTATTTTCCCAGTGTTCATTGCCAATAAAAATATTGTTAGCCTACTCCTGTACATGTTTAAAAAGCCACCCCAGGGAGATTCTGAAAGCAGTGCAGTTCAAAAGTATAAGTTGTGTGTAAGTAAGGCTCACTGCAGCCAAGAATCTAAGGTTTCTTGGCAGCTGGGCTGCCCTATATGGACCAAACCAGTGTCTGTGTGTGTGTGTGTGTGTGTGTGTGTTTTAAGCCAAGGCACAGCATCATTCTAGTTCAAAGCATTCAAGCTCCCGCCAAATCTATTAAGAGAACAGTCCTCAGCAGTACGTTGCACTGTCTTCTGTGGTAACCTACAACTGCATTTGGGGCTATCAATATCCCAACTGAATGAGCAAGTTGCTCATTTATTTAGCATCTCCATCTGTCCTGACTGTAAAGAGATACAGAAATCTGTGCTTCACATAACCACAAATGGCTACTCAAGACAATACTTTTTTAAAAAAAAATGGACAGTGATCATAAGAGATTTTATAAATGTTATATTTGAATGGTTTGATGGGCAATAAATCTTATGTGGGGCTTCACTCCAGAGAAAGCCAGGTGTTTGATTTCCCCCCCCCCCAATTCGGGGCATCTCTGCTCAGAATTAAGTCACACTAGATGCCTTCAGACATCATCATAAACCATCATGGTTTATGATGATGGGAATAAGCCCAGCCTTTTTCTGGCTTTTTCTAGCCTTTTTCTTGCCGATCGCATGGTCGGCGGTTCGAATCCCTGCGGCGGGGTGCGCTCCCGTCTTTCGGTCCCAGCGCCTGCCAACCTAGCAGTTCAAAAGCACCTCCGGGTGCAAGTAGATAAATAGGGACCGCTTACCAGCGGGAAGGTAAACGGCGTTCCTTGTGCTGCGCTGGCTCGCCAGATGCAGCTTGTCACGCTGGCCACATGACCCAGAAGTGTCTGCGGACAGTGCTGGCTCCCAGCCTCTAGAGTGAGATGAGCGCACAACCCTAGAGTCTAGCAAGACTGGCCCGTACGGGCAGGGATACCTTTACCTTTACCTTTTCTGGCACAGGCAGGAAAAGCCTAGAACCTTCAGTTCGTAAGTATTTGTTTAAACACAGCTTGTCATGATAACTGAACCCAACAAACTGTGGTTAACCTTGGCAAGTATTTGAATCAAATCAACTTCAAACTGTGGTTTATGAAGAAAGTTTCTCGGTAAAAGAGTTAAGAATAATCACAGTTTAAGATTCAAATGTAATGTTAAACTTGTAGTTAGCTGAAAATTGGATCTGAAACCTTCCAATCTCCTCTTAACAGCCATACCAGAGGAGAGGGGTGGAATGCATGAGCTTGCAGAAAGGTTAGGCTTGTCTCCCAACATGATAAGCCATGGTTTATTATTCCAGCTGAATGCAACCATTATATTTAACGAGGCTTACTTCCAGGTAAGTGTGCATACAATCTCAGGCTGCATTCAGAAGGGAATTTATTTCATCTTCCAGGCAATTCCTTACTTATTAATTTCTGAATTTTATATTATATTTCCTCAAGATTTAAAAGCTGCTTCTGGAAGTCTAGTGGAAGTTTAGCAGTAATTTCTGTGTTAGTTTGTTTGCAACCCTACTAACTCAGAAAAATCATGGGAGTCTTGCACTGTACGGTAATTTCACATGGTGAAATTTGGGGTTGTATTCTGGCATACAGTACTTTCCCACCATTTAAAATTTAGCACGGCAAGGCAATATATCCATCAAAAAGCCACAATTCCATAACGCAATAGGAACTGCAGTGTAAAAGTGATGTTAGAAATCAGAACAAAAGTGCTAGCATTATCACCAGTAAAACTAATAAAATAAAGGCCCTCCAGTAGTGCAATGGGGATTTCCCCCCTCCTCATCCCATGCACCCCCAGTGTGCCCCCAAGTGGCTCTGGGGAGGTCAGAAGAACCCCCAGAACAGCATGTGAAGGAAGGAAAGGGGGATTGTGCTAGCTGTAGAGGTAAAATGCTTGTGCTGATGGAACGATTGCTATGCCATTACGTTGAATTCCTCTGTGTGCATGTGTATACACAATAATTCTCTAATTATATTTTCACATTTCATCAAATTCTGACTTTAGTACTCTTATCAACCTCAGACCCTTTGGAAGGAACAAGCTGTAAATACAATCAGGATTTTAACTGTTAAGTGACAGGTCAAAAGGCTATCATTGGCAATAACAAATTCTTAAACACTTCTATTCAAGAGTATTCACACGGTGCAGGAACTCAGAGGTCAAATCTGGCCAAGCCCTCATTTCTCCAAGTCCAGTAAAAAATGTGCACAAATTATACTCCTTGGCCCAAAGAATATATAAGCCAAGAGGTTATAAACTCAATTACTCTGTGTAGAACTACAAAGGCTTTTCAGCTTGAGGGGGAGGCAACTACTGTATATAAATGATTTTTATTTTTATTATTACAAAGGAGAGTCAAACAAAATTTGATAAAGTGGGAGAAACAAGGCAAGTGTTTGACTGGATACACATAGTGTACAAGTGACAGAGTATATAAAGTATATAAAGGTTAGCAAGCAACACATAGGATAACCATTTGATCCAATCAAACTGTGCTCCTCTTTAAGAGTTCTTAAAATATTCCAAGCATGCAAACTAGAAATACAAGCATAGATAAAATGGGAATAGTCAAGGGTCTTAACCTAAAACTAACCAATGCATGCTCTCTATGAATTGTCCTTATACAAAATGCAAACAACTAATCACTTTATAATATTTCCATATGATGCTCTGCAGCCCCCCCCAACTCCTTCCCCATTTCTTCCAACTGCAATCTGAAAATGCAGTAATTCTCAGTCTATAAAGCAGTGATGGCCAAACTTGGCCCACCAGCTGTTTTGGGACTACAACTCCCATCATCCCTAGCTAACAGGACCAGTGGTCAGGGATGATGGGAATTGTAGTCCCAATACAGCTGGTGGGCCAAGTTTGGCCATCACTGCTATAAAGGAATGGGTTTGGCAGGTGGGAAAACACTTGCAAAATGGCAAATAATAAATTGCTGTCTATAACACAGCACAGAAAGCAAACCAACTGCTGAAAAAGGTTTAATTTAGTTATCCTCCGATGCTCTGCACAATCTCAATGGAAGGTTAGGTCATGTACCATTTCTTGGAATTGTTCCCATTTGTAACTGATCAATGCGAACAAGACTAATCTAGTTGTCAACTACTTGGCTAGTCCTAGAGGCGTTTCAGCATGTTCCAAGCTGACAGGACATCATCAACTTCCTGAATCGGATCCTTATTGTAACTAGAACCTCTGCAGGTGTGAAGAGTGTCAGTTCCGATTTGTGACCTTTTCTGTGTCCCTTGTGGGTCTCAAGATTCTGCAGAGCAAAAGCTCTGCTAGATTCCTCACGGCATCTTCCTAGTGTCCATTACTCACAGATGACCACAGGTAATCATAGAACTGTAGAGTTGCAAGGGACCACAAGGATCATCTAGTTTAACCCCCCAGCAATGCATGAATCTTTTTGCCCAACATGGGGCTCAAACCTATGACCCTGAGATTAAAAGTCTCATGCTGTACAGACTGAGCTATCAAGCTATCAGCTCATTGACCAGGCCGCATGAAGCAGATGGGATATGGAGTCCAACAGCATTTGGAGGGCTACAGTTTTCTCCAGCCCTGTAATATATAGCCCAAACCTGGCTGTTGCTATCTGACCAGAAGAATACCACAGTACCTTTCCTCATTTCTAGAAAACAACCCAACCCAGCTTCTGCCCTGTGCTTCATAATCCATTCCCTAAAAATGTGTTCATTTATTTGTGGTATTTACACCCCACTCTCCAAATGACTTTCCCAAGACAGCTTGCAATGAAATATCAGAACCACACAGATACGTACAAATAATAAAATGTCAGAGAAAAGTTAAGCAGCAGATAAAACGCAACATAGTATCAATAATTAAAAATAATGCCGTGTTTTTAATTGGGGACGGGGAAGTTATAGCCTTCCAGATGTTGCTGGACTACAGCTTCCATCATCCAGGCGCACTGGGCACCTTGGCTGCAGCTGATGAGAACTGCAGTCCAATCACACCTGGAGGGCCACAGGTTTCCCATCCCTGTTTCAAAGGACTAAGAGAATAGAAATATATTTTGCCCAGAACTGCAAAAGTAAGCAACAGGCAAGACCCAGTATAGGGCTTATTTCCTAACTGCAGCACCAACACCATCAAGACTCTTTCTGCATCCAAGCAGCAAGTGCATGGGGAGGCTCACACGTATAACATTGCCTTTGTCATTTTTTTGAGAAACTGTGAGATCCATAGTTTTACCTAACATAATCTCAGTTATCTGAGAGAGTTGTTTCCTATAGTTAAGCAGGCTGCTTTGACCTCAATGAGAGCAAGAGACCACTGGCAGAGTAACAGCAAAACCAGGTTAATCTCCCAATATGCAAAGCTGGTAGTCAGCAATCTCTGGTGTCATCTGATCAGTTCATCCTGACTGAAAAGAGCCGAGAGCTACATGGGCAGAAAATCTCAAGTATGTTTAAAAAGGAACACACACGCTCAAGCATTCCTGTAGAAACTGGGTTATCAGGGTTTCGGACTGAAACACTACCAAAGCTGGTGGCTACAAAAAGAGCAGCTTTTGTTGGATTGCCCGGTCATTAGTGGTGACATAAAAAAAACTTGGCCAACAGCATTGCATGTTTCTCTTGAATCTAAACATTGAGAATCAAAGAGTACTTACAAAACCTAAATTAAACTGAAGGCTCCTGTCTCCATGTTCTGAGGTATATAATGCTTGAAATAATTAGAGGTATCCACTTAAGCTACACTCACAGAAGACACATGGATATCAATGAGCTGCATCCGATGCTATCCATGGGTAGGCAAACTAAGGCCCGGGGGGCTGGATCCGGCCCAATTGCTTTCTAAATCCAGCCCGTGGACGGTCTGGGAATCAGCATGTTTTGACATGAGTAGAATGTGTGCTTTTATTTAAAAGGAATCTCTGGGTTATCTGTGGGGCATAGGAATTCGTTCATTATTATTTTTTCAAAATATAGTCCGGCTCCCCCACAAGGTCTGAGGGACAGTGGACCGGCCCCCTGCTGAAAAAGTTTGCTGACCCCTGATGATATCCATAGGTGACTGGAAGAGCTTCTGATCATGCAGTGGGCCTTTGCCTTTCTTTCTTCCCTTCTGTGGCCTCCCAGACATTGTCCGTATGTTGGGGGACCCTCCAGAACAGATTTGGGAGGAGGGTATGGAGGGGCACAGAAAATCCTGTTGCATGAGTGGAAATTTACTTGCCCATCCTTGGATCATGCCTCATGGAAATAGATTATTTAAGTCCATGCTTTCACTGGGTTTCCTCTGATTATGGCTAACATCAGATATCACCCAATGTCTCAACTACAACTTAAAATTGTTTTAATTTGATTAAACTTACGGGCAACTGAACATTTTCCATTTTTTGTTTTAAGTAAAGCCTAAAAGTATAATACGATGCCCTACTTTCAGTATTTTTCAATATACTGTTTGTCCTAGGTCACTAAATATGGAAATTCACATTCTCACATTCCCTGAAGACAAAGTCTAAGGGCACAGTTTGGGTGGAACTGTACACCTACAAGCTTCAGGAGAACAAAAGTATTCCCATTCCTACTGGATTGCCATTTTATCAGTTTCTCTACACCCACAATATGCACTGGAATAGTTTCTCTCGCTACAACATCAATAACTTTGGTTAGATACAGAAGGAGCCCTACAGAGAAGAATAAAAACAATCCAAATTCCTTCATCTCTATAAAACATCCTAAGGCAGATATTACAGTTCACCTGTGTAGCTAGTAGTAAACAAAAAGACTCAAGGCCAGTGTGGATATAAGAATCTGTAAATAGCAATAGGAGGCTAAAAAGCCAGACCTCTTCTATGATATTTTAGAACCTATCATCCTCCATTTCATCACAAAAGATTTCTCAAAACACCTGAGCTCCACAAATAGTAAGTACCACTGTGAAGAAGGGGATGATCGATCTAAAGTTACAAGCTACTGTACTAAAAACCACATTTGATACAAGCAAAGTTCTCAAAAAGACATGTGATCCCAGCCTTATGAAGTGGGAAAGAAACCCACAGAACTTGTTGCGTAATTTGCTACTTACCAGTACAGGTAATAGGCTAAAGCCAGGGCAACCAGTGTCGCACAAACTCCAGCTAACAAACATATTCCCGACTGGTTTGCCAACATCTTTCAAATTCACTTTTGCTTCCACAAAACAAGTAAGTGGTGGCGGGGGATGGGGGGGAAAGCCACGGGAAAAACAGGAAGATGACAGTCCCTTGCTTGAAGAACAAATCAGTCTTGACAAGAAGGAAGGATTATGATGACAAAAGCACACTGTGGTAAATCGGGAAACATTGCTGTTACTTAAAAGCTGCTTCCTCGGCAACAAGAGACGGGCTGGTATCTTCTCCTCTTGTCACAGAGGCATCTTGTTAAACCACCCAAGTTCTTAAAGCTCCAGCACCATAAGAAATTAATGTAACACAGGCATAGGTGAATAAAATTGTAAATACCTTGCAATAAATGATAGTGTCAGTGTTGACATACTGAGTCTTTGCCCTAATCCAATAATCGCCTTAAGGCCAATTGCCATGCACAAGAATATATCACACTGTATGGTGGGGAGGAATGGCAGAGGACTGGAAAAAAATACATACATACATACATACATACATACATACATATCCCAGACATATTTTTTTAAGTGAAATCTACTATTTCAAAATAAAGTAACAGAAATCTTGAAAGCTGTAGTTCTTTCAATATAAAATGCTATACACACACAGAATTATTATTAGTATTATCATAAAGTGAAAGAGGGCATAAGAAAAAGCAGAAGGGCTTTGAAAAGAAAAAAGAGGGAGGAATAACTCTTAAGTCCTATAAACTGGTGAACCATAATCCTACTTGAGCTTCTTGGATAAACCACAGGATAAGCTAAGAACAAAGAAGGATAATATTCTATTATGTTAAAGAACAGTACAGTTGGGATGGGAGTCAAAGAAAATCTATTATTTGCCTAGTGCCTTATTAATTATTTGTCTCTGGTCAAACTATGGTCAGATATTCCATGAGCCCAAGGTGTCTTTATGTAAGTGGTAGCCCATATTTTTAAATTGCATCAGGGATTTGTCTTGTAGAGAAGACTGGATGGAGCAAGGGTTCGCTGTTCCCCAGCCCAGAAAAGATGAGGTTGCATGCAGACATAGAGTCATTCAGGACCACACACAGTCTGCCCTACTGTAAACATATAAGTATCTTAAAACAGGATTTTTTTTCATCTTCTGCAGTAGTTATGCACATATTATTGGTTAAGACTGCAATCCTTTATCCACTTATGTAGAAGTAAGCTCCATTGAATTGGGGATGTGTGGCAATTCCAAAACAACATATGTTTACGATGCAGACATATGGGTAGGGAAGGAAAAAGGTGCCCCAGCAGCTCAAAACCTAGGCCAAACCATGGTTAAGACATTAATGCTGCATTTACAGGATTCTGGCTGAAACAGAACTGATTACTTTTTCAGCAGCATGGCGCTAGCCAACAGATCAGCTAGTAAGCAACCTGACTGGTTGACACGATTGGGGAAAATACCAGAAAATACTCAAGAGTTTCCTCAAATACAAAAGCATGAACACAACATGTTTTGGTTTGAAAATGATTCAACACTTGTAAGCTATCTGCCAAAGAAAGAAAAGAATTGTTATTCTCTTTTCTTCAACATATAAAGACACAGTAATTTCAAATAACAAATTGAAGCCTGTGATCATTCTATTTTTTTTATAATGAGACTAAAGGTGGTGCAGACATCTGTGACCAGATATTTGCCACATATACTTTCAAAATACATGATCAACCGCAGTCAGTGTTAGTTGTTTTCAAACATAGTAGGCATTGCCTGTTAAAATGCCTACATTGTTCAGAATCTGAACACTGGAGTGGACATCCCAGAAGACAACCCTGGGTCTAAAGTTCATCAAGCCCTGGACTCAGTCAATAAATGTACTGTAATGAGTTTCCTAAGGACATTGGGGAAATTTTACATCTCTAAGAAGTCTAAAATCACAGTACTGTACGTTTAATAGTGATTCTGTAATACCAAACCTTTGGATATCAGAAGGTGAAAGGAGTTAAAATAAAAAGCTGCTATTGGTATAGATTGGCTTCTGTATCACATATACTTTTTTAAAAGTACATCAATACTGTATTAACTATATTGTGTTGCCAATTCTAAATAATAATTTGACTTCACAGTATTGAAACTAAGCAGAATTCTTTACTCTTCTGGTAGGGTATGGGGGAAGGAAGGAAGGAAGGAAGGAAGGAAGGAAGGAAGGAAGGAAGGAAGGAAGGAAGGAAGGAAGGAAGGAAATGAAGAGCTGTTACTATAACTGAGAATATAAACTGTGCAATCAGGAATGTGTCCAAGAAATGGCATTTTCTAGTCTATTTAGCAAAACTTCCAGTATGTAAATGATGTCAAACTGCGATTCAAGAAATGAAGTACCAGAAGTGTATGCATTTCTGGATATGCACCTCAAACTGGGCCTGTTTCCCTCATCTAGAAGAGAACAGCAACCATCAGATCAACAAGTTAACATTTAAATCTGTAAAAGGAGCAAAATGGGTCCCTGGGAAGTTTTCTGCATTTACACAAATCTTCCGGACAATATCCGTATGAGCACGTCATTGAATTTCTGCTTCAGCAATTTTCATAATCTCCATTGCATACTTCAGGTTGCCAAAAATGCCACAGATATGATGTTGAGCTCTCAGCTGATACCTTTGCATTGCCCATAAAAACAGAGTTGCCATGACCTCTTTCAGGCGCAGAAGGTAGCTCCATATGCTGTGCCTTGCAAGAAACCTTTTCTACCTAAAAACATACCTGTGAAGAGGGGAGCTCTCTAGTCTGCTCTTGAACAACAAATGTTTCTCCCTCCCCAGAGCCTCCTTCATAGAACTAAATTGTGCATGGTCTATAAAAGACCATTATTCAAACCTATCCATATTCAAAATATTTCTCTGAGATATATTATGCTAACTGGAAGGAACTAGAAGTACTATCCCATCAAGATACCGTAAATAAAATATAAAACTATCTAGTGACAGAAAACACGTCTTGCTCTGTGACTTTGCCCCCCCCCCCAACGATGCTATAGCCTGAAAATGCTCCTCATGAAACTGAATGTTGCCCAGCAGGTAACAAATTAATAAATTAACAAATTACGGAGGAAGTGGAGTGTTACCATCGCAGGAGCGAAAACTCCTGTCTTGAGTTTTCACCAGTCAATAGCTAAAAGAAAAAAATGACCTCTTGACTAAGAAAGGCTGTGCTATGGAAACAATAAAAGGTATCTTCCTTTTTTCCTTGATTAAAATCTTTGTTGAAAAGGCTATAGGAGTGTGAGTACTCTGTCATATGCCATGGTGGGCACTTTTATAAAATGCCCAATCTTATTAGTGGCATCAGAGAAACAGGTCATGAATTAGGATATTATGCATGTTTAAGCACTAGGCATTTCTGACACCAGGGGCGCAGGTGGCACTGTGGTCTAAACCATCGAACCTCTTGGGCTTGCCTATCAGAAGGTCAGCAGTTCAAATCTGCGCAATGGGGTGAGCTCCCATTGCTCTGTCCCAGCTTCGAAAGCATACCAGTGCAATTAGACAAATAGGTACCTCTATGGCGGGAAGGTAAACGGTGTTTCTGTGTGCTCTGGTCTCCGTCATGGCATTCCGTTACGCCAGAAGCGATTTAGTCATGCTGGCCACATGACCCAGAAAGCTGTCTGTAGGCAAGCGCCAGCTCCCTCAGCCTATTTCTGACAATGAGGATTATTATTCTTGTAAAGACATGGATCACACACTGTTTATCAGCAGCTAGACTGGAGATCTTTAAGTACTGGAAAAATACGGAACCACTACCTATTTCTTAATGGCAACAAAGAACAAGGAGACACTTGCTCTCATGCACAGAAATTTCATGTACTTGGTGGTGCACTAAAGAATGAGAAAAATACCCAAAATGAAATCAAACACAATAGCAAACCTCAAAAGAATAAGCAATAAACTAGAATAGGTAATATTTAGGAAATGTGAAACTCGAATACATACAAGCACTTAAGAACCCATAAAATGCACTTTTATAACTACAAATGTCTTTTTTTTAAGGACAGCGTTTATAAGCCACTCCAAAATAAATATATATGAAATGCAAAAAAAGCAAACCCCTGAAGGCCCTCTAGGCAAATCGTTATGAGTAACTTCCTTCATAGCGCATATTCATGTATAACTAATACCCATACATGTTTCAACCATTCCCATCTTCCTCACTGGTTTACTGTAGTTTAAATAGTCCCAATTTCCGTATTACACATGGGAGAAATGTTACCATGCCTTTCAAGCCAATTTCCTCAGTCTCACACCACATTGTGAAATAAAGGGATCCAGAACATTATCTAATGACTCTGTGTATGACACATGTACTACTTTGCTTTTTATTCTTCATCATCCTACCACCTCCTTTCTGTAGCTTCCTGCTTGACAAAGAGTTCTAAAGTTTGTAACTACTTTGTAATATTTTAGTTGGTACCCAACTGGATTTTGGATGTGGTTCTTCTTCTTCTTTTTCTTTACTTATGAATCAATATGACTAAAGTCCTAAAAAAACACCCAGTTCACAACAAGAAGTTCCAAAAGATGTGAACTTCTTACATTGGTTACGTATGATTAGAAGAACACAGTGAATCCAGATAAGATTAAAATGTATAATGTTTGTAAGGATTACACCTTCCTCCCAGCCTTCCTCTCACTGAAAGCTCTTTCTTCGGGCAATAACCCATAAAGTCACACAACAATAATGGAAGAAAAAAATGGAAACAAAGAATTTCTATTTCCTTAATTCTGTAACAACCCACAAAAGATTGCTCTGTAGCTCTCTGGGAACGAAGTTTCTTTGACAGTACTGTATTTCTCAACAACAGTTTTCTCTGACTAAAGTACTGTGTTAGACTACCATTCAGACCAAATTCTTGCTTTAACACATAATCTTATTAGTGAGCAGAAATTTCTCACACAGTAGAAGGGATATAGTGAAAAGGCACCTTTGGACCTTTGAGTGACTAGGCGCTATGGTACAGATCAGCTGACATGAGAGTTAACAAAACAGCACAGGTCTGATTTGTGAGGAAACATGCTTAGGATTGCGGCCTTAGTAATTTGAATGCTAAATTGAAGAGACTGTTTTGGACTGTTAGCAAGGCAAGTAAGCATAATGCTGATGACGAAGACTAATTATTCAAGTTCAGGATTTAACTGTTTCATAGTTTAATTCTACAATCTACAGGAAAATCTAGGTACTAGCTTTGGTGTAAACGGAAAGAAAAAAACATCTCAATGTTTTCTTTCAGTGCACTGGACTTCCATTTAGCCAGCCTTTTGATTTCATTAAATGTTGTAAAAGATTTCAATGGTGTGTGTGTGTGTGTTTTCCAGCAGGGGGTGTTCTACAGTTACAGTCCTGGTTCTCTAAATGCAATTTTAATTCAAAAGCACTGACTGCTTTGAATTCTCCTGAACCATGTGCCTTTTCTACATATTATTTAGGGAAATAACTTTATAAACACTAAGTTTGGGCCAGCCAAGAAAAAAAAATTCTAAGAACAGAGATGAAACGATTTATCTTCTACCAGAAAAAACAGACTTTTTGTCTCCAGTTGTAAACTTCAAGCAGTAACAACAATAGAGAAGTACTACCACTGTTGCATTTTTAACATGATGACCTCCTTTACCACAATACTTTAATGCAGGTTTTATTTATTCAAAATAAAATCAGAAATATGAACCACAGTGCTGCAATTATCACAACTTGCAGGCCATTTTCATTAATACCATATTTTAAAATTGTTGTAACCCACCTGGGACCTTACAGTGAAGCACAGGTAAGAAATATAATAAACACAGCAAATGACAAATTGTAGATGACTACCACAGGCCTCTACTCTCCAGTGTTTTCGTCCTTTATCAGGCCTGGCTCACTCACCATTATTTGCAAATCAAGGAGGCAGGTGAGATAATTTGAACTTCTATTTATCTTGCTTTCTGGTTTCTGATCCTTGAATGTTTTGCCAAGACATTTTCATGAAATAACAAATCCTAACAGCTTAAAACCACTGTTATAAAACAACAGCAACTGTGATTCATGGAAGATGCAGAGAGAATATTTGGAGGTTACATACTGACAAATCTTGCTGCAAGAATCCTATACAGCGGACGCTCAGGTTGTGAACGTGAGCCGTGCGGGAGGAACATTCGCAACCCGCAGTGCCGGGTCTGCGCGAGCGCGGGTCGCGATTTGGCGCTTCTGCACATGCGCTGAAACCTGGAAGTAACCCATTCTGGTACTTCCGGGTTCGGTACGGTGCGCAATCCGAAATCGCACAACCTGAAGCGTCTGTAACCCGAGGTATGACTGTATAGTGCTTTGTAATAGAGAAGTGGAAGTAAGCATTGGGGTTTACAACAAGACACACCATGGATGCTTTGAAGGAAATACCTAGTAGACTGAAATTGCCACAACTTGTTAAGAAAACATTCACTTATTATTCATAAATTGTATGTTATACAATTTCTAAAATATGATGAGAAACTAGTTTCCTGCACATTTCCTCCTCAAGCTATTTTTGAACTGTTCCCCCCTCAAACTGGGCTACGAAAATGAAAATGAAATTGGTGGTGCATATGTGGCCTGTGGAGCCAGTGCAGAGAGAATCATTTTGGGGAGAAAGGTTTAAGCAAATCCCCCCCCCAAAGAATATATCCCCCCAACAACTGCATGTGGTTCCATCCTTCCCTGAATGAAACATCAGCTTTTACCTGACATGCTTCAATCACATCCATTTATATACCAAATCAGATAGCATAAGAAGTTTCAAAATACAACCATTTTGCAAGAAAAACAGGATTTTAACAAAAATGACAAAGAACAAATCTGATGAGTACAGCATTAATGTCTAAATGCCTGATGGGAGAAACAAAGTCCAGGGTAAGAAAAAAGCGGACAACTTAAATGCACAAAGACCACCCAAATGGCCCAAAGGATCCAGTATTTTGCCTATGCAGTAGACTTAAAGGAAAAGGAGGCAACTTGGAGGTGAAGAAAATTAACTGTTTACAGAAGCATTCTCCTCCTTCTGCCTTTCTCATTCGCACTGTGATCTTATGTAAAGGGACCCCTGACCGTTAAGTCCAGTTGCGGACAACTCTGGGGTTGCGGCGCTCATCTCGCTTTACTGGCCGAGGGAGCTGCCGTTTGTCTGCAGACAGCTTCTGGGTCATGTGGCCAGCATGACTAAGCTGCTTCTGGCGAAACCAGAGCAGTGCACGGTTTACCTTCCCGCCGGAGCAGTACCTATTTATCTACTTGCACTTTGATGTGCTTTCAAACTGCTAGGTTGGCAGGAGCTGGGACCGAGCAATGGGATCTCACCCCGTTGCGGGGATTCGAACCGCCGACCTTCCAATCAGCAAGCCCTAGGCTCAGTGGTTTAGACCACAGCACCACCCACGTTTACCTAAGTGACCTTTATTTACCATTAGCCACACTTCCATAACTTTATAACCAGGACAAGCAAGAGAGACATTTCCCAGTCTCTCAGTGAAAGTTTATGTGCAGAGAGTGTTCTATTCAGAATAATTGTAAGCATAGGACCAGGTGGAAGAGGATATTCTGAGTGAATTACTCCAGGGTTGTGTGGCCGCAGATCAAGATGCATCAACAGTTTCTTACCACAATATTTATTTTTATAATAGTCCTCTTGAGACCCACTTGAGGTTGTGTTTTCCCTGTGTTAATTAGTTGAAAGCCCACATGGGAAACAAATAATACCTCTGAGGTTACAGAACAGCTTTACTGTATTTAAAAAAAAACAAAAAACTCAGCAGAGACACAGGGTATACCCTCTTCTGCTTAAACCAATTTTATCTAAAATATTACTTGTGTAAAGCATAAATGACCCATCATCATTCCCATCATCACCAGTTACATGGGATCATCCGTAGCAATGGCCTAGTATTCTGCTTTCAAGCCTCTTGGTTCCCAATGCAGTCTGCACTTAAATCAGGTTGTTTATTTCTTGATGTTTCTTCAACAACAAAATATGTTTTACTCAAGTAACCTTTTAAAAGCTGCCTGATCTTCCCATAAGTCACTTTTTCCATGATCTGCAACAAATAATTGTCTTGAATCTGAATAAAATATGTAATTACAAGCAGAGAAAGGCTAATAATAAATTGGAATTTAAAGAAATGGAGAGAGATGTTTTGAATGATAGGGGGCTCAAAATCATATGGAAAATTATCCTTGTGAGCTTCATCACATTGAACTTTGCACAGCACGTGCCTCATTTACTCATTTACTTTTGGCCTGAGTTCTTGGTGTGCTTTTTTTCTTGGTATATTTAATAACAAGAACTCCAACTTATTTAATGTCATTTACTCAAATGGCACAGGTATCGCAAGGAAACTGAAGCAAAGTGTTGGCTATATCTATAGCTCAAAAGAGTATGCATTTGCAGATGAATGGCTCAATATCTTTAATGCACTCAACAGGGATACCTGCTGCTAAAGGACCACAAATTGGCCAAAAAAAAATCTAGGAAGAGAAAGTGTAATGTTATGAGTAGAGAAGTAGGAAAATTTTAAATTTCCTTTCATTATTATAATTTGTATCAAACTGTACATAATCTTATGGTTGTAGGAATACATATAACACTCAAACTCAGGGACAGCCAATGAAGCTGAATGTTGTAATATTCAGGACAGACAAAAGAAAGTTATTCTTCACACAGTGCAAAATCAAAGTATAATTATATCAAGTAACTTCACTGATTATATGCAAGTATTAATATATTTTGCATTAAGTAACTATTCATTTCTTCTATTTTCTTATTGCGTTCTTTTTGTCATTGCAACATTTGCACTGAAAGTAAAATTAGGGCCTCCCTAATTTTAGGGAGTGTGGTCTACACACAGAAGAGGCTGTTTTTTAACAACAACAACAGCACCAGCAACAACAATTAAGTTTTGCCTTCTTTGTGTTTGAAACTTTCATCAATATTTTCCTTACATTTTTTATGAGTGTTAAAATAATATTTGATTATCTGGTGCTTAACATCTATTGGAAGCTGAGTGAACAAGAACATTCGGTACAGCTAGACATTCCATAACAGAGACACATCTACAAGAGCCTTTCTTTACAACCTAAGGAAGTATTCTATCCAAACAGACTGAAATTCAAGCAGCCAAAGCCAGGCGAACTTTGAATCCTCTCTTGAGCTGCTTAACAGCAGCAGCAGCAAAACTATGATGAAGAATGAACTCAAAACAAGAGCTTGCAGATTTATAGCTGAGTTTAAGAATTGTTAAATTTCAATTATTTCTCTTTAGTCAGCAAACAGACTACACCAAAGCACCATTCCTCATAATTATTTACTAATGAAAAGCAATCCATTAAATTTCATGAGCTACACAGAGGCTTTGCAGGTGCTGCATATTATATTAATCTTCGCTCCTTTGAATCACGGGTAAGATAATATTTTAAAACTTCTTTTTCTCTCACACAATATCCCCTATGTGATGTGTGAACTCCATTACTGTGAGCATAATTTAGCAGATGGTGCACTGATATCCTGCACTGTTTAACTTCTGTAACTCTGTCACACTATGAATGGAATCACACTTTCAAGAATGCCAATAATAAACTGGGGATGAATTACAATACTGTACTTGATTGTGAAGCTCTCATACACCCAGTTCAAGACTTTAGCCCCAAACCAGCCATTTGGGAACAGTTAGACATAAAAGTGGAACCCTGCTAATAATAAGCCTGCTGCTAATATCACAGCCTGTTTACGGGTGAAGAGATTAGCTTGGACTAATCTCAAGGTATGTATGCCTTTGTATTCTGAAGAGGTTTTAGTTACCTCTTGTGCAGTATTCCCCCCACCCCCACCCCCAAAAAAAAAGAAAGTTGGCAATGAGAAAGAAATATTTTTTTCAGAAACCTATGGAATTCAGTTGTCCATACAAGCATTTTATTTATTTATTGTGGAGATCATGGCCAGCATGGCAATAACCGGCCAACCAGAAGTGTTATAACAGGATGCTGGACTAGATGGGCATTTGGTCTGATCCAGCAGGGTTATTCTTAGATTCTTATGAAATGTGGTGCAAGGGGCTAAAAGGGGAAGGAAAATCATCAAAAATATTGTTTCACCCACTGGTGGGATTGTCTGCAGGATCTCGGTCCCACCCATCTGCAGAAGCCTACTTAGAAATCAAGCCAATGACTAAATAACCAACAGCAAATAAAAAAACCTGATAGTGCGTAAGAGGTAACTAAAAACTTTTCAGAAAACAAAGGCATACAGTAGGCCTAGCAGAACTTCTAGAGCACAAACTAAGTGGAGCAAGTTTAGCAATGTCAATGGGAATGCCTGCAGTGTTCGTATCGGAAACAATATTCCTAAAGATAATCCAAGTTATTTAGAGCTTTAGGGATCCAAACCAGCATCTCCATGTACACCTTTAGGGAATTGTGATTATATAGGAGGAGATCTGCAGACACCTCTTGGTACAATAAACAAATACATCTGAAATAATTACTGGAACAAGATTAATGAATGCGCAGCAGCAATACTTAATGGGAATTTTAATTTCACTACAAAGCAAACAGTTAAGTTTCAAGAGACTAGGAAAAGCACAGCTTTTTATCCTACTCATGCGTCACGACTATATTCCCAAAGTACATGTTTAATCAAACTGAAGCTATTGCATTCTTGAGACTAGCACACAGCAAGTGTTGCTACTAAAATGGTGTTAACTCTGGAAATCAAAACAAAAAGAGTACATCAGTTCTAGAACTCTGTTCGCTTCAGTGTTGGGAACAATATTACACTGTTGTGCATATTAGAGAATAACATGGGGTGGAATTCAAGCTCTGAGTCATTAAAAAAAAATCAGTTTGTGCAAGCTTATCAGATGCAACAATTGCCACTCTTTGTTGTGGGGGTTCTCCTGAATGTCCCAGAGGGGGGAGGAGAGCAAGGAAAGCTCTGTTCACATACAAATGTCCACAAAAGGTCTGGAGGGTGGTAACACAGGAATGGACCTTTTCTGCAGTGGCTCCCTGTTTGTGGAACCTTCTCCCCAGGGGTACTTGCCTGGCACCATAATTATATATCTATAGTCACCAGGCAAAACCTTTCTTTTATAAACAGGTCTATGGCCTTATACCATCTGTGGCCTTTTAGAAGTGGCTGATATGCTTTTAATGTAATTAAATAAAGAAACAAACAAATCCAATAAATAATGATTAATAAAGAAAAGTTGGGTGAATCCCAACTGTATTCATTTTATTCCCAGCAATCTTCTCTCTCCCTCTCCCATTTTTTATTTAAACTTATTTTGGGTGGTGACATGACTGTTGACTCTTTTGTAAGGTTCATCACTAATTTCAATCAATCCACACCCAGAAGCTCTCTCTCATTTTTATTTTTTTAATTTTGGGTGGTGACATGACTGTTGGCTCTTTTGCAATTTTTATTACTAATTTCAGTCAACCTACACCAAAAAGCCTAGATCCATATTCCCATGAGAAAAGCTCTTAATTGGCACACAAGAAAAACTTCTTTTGTAACTGTTTCCGTGAGCAGTTTGCAGTATGGTGTGGGCATCAAAGAAGCGTTATAAACACCGTCATGATAAGATGTTAGCCCAGCATGTGGTGATGAAAGAGTCAACTTTTACATAGATTCCATCATATGAAACAGCAACTGCAGAACTTCATCATGCTGAAGGGAAAGCAGTCTTGTCAAGTAGCTTCATGTTGCACATGAACTGCCAACCTAGCAGTTCGAAAGCACGCCAGTGAAAGTAGATAAAAAGGTACTGCTGTGGTGAGAAGGTACACAGTGTTTCCATGCGCTCTGGTTTCTGTCACGGTGTTCCACTGCACCAGAAGCAATTAAGTCAGGCTTAACACAGTGATGAGTTGGATATGTAACGGATGTGGCAATTTTTTATATCGGACATAAATACCAGCACCCTGAAGCTACGCAAACAGCTATTTGACAGCCACTGGAACTCCTTCAGTAACGGTATACTGTAATCTGATTGCAGTATTTCACCCCAGTGAGCTGTTGAACCACCACATTTCCACTAGCTGCAGATTCTGCATCAGCCTCAAGGGCAGTCCCACATAGAGCATGTTAAAGTAATCCAATCTGGAAGTTACTGGGGGCGGCTGTATCAATATTCTTACACATCTTAATATTCAATAGCACAAAAAAGCCCTTCACCATGGTCACTTGCTCTATCCCTTGGAGAAGAAACCCAAGGCATTCACAAATTCATTGGATTCTACTAGCCTCTGGGGGTGGACCATCCAAATTGTACTCAACAGAAAGCTATTTATTTATTGCCTGCTCTTCACCCTAAGGTCCCAGGGCAGACAATATTAAAAACAGTTTAAAAATTACAGATATGTACTCTCTAAAGAATCATGAACAGAAGTAGCTGCTGCTGAAAATACAGCATTGCATGTTGCTGCTCAACTTAAAACCAGAAAAATATAAACTATGGGGTGCTCAGTGACAATTTTATGCCTGTGTGGGTCAGCATTTCTATTTTTGTCATGTTATCTTTCTTCAATTGTGCTAGACTTCTTGCAACCAGACTTCCACCCGCATCTCCACCCTGTGGACAGCTTTCTTCTTAATATGTTCAAGGACTGCAGCAGCTGGAGCACAATTCTGCAGCTTGCAAATTTCATCAACTTTGCTCCACTCTGTAGCCTCAACAAGCTCAAGAGACGGAAGTGTTGCCTGCAACTGCCTTGTGAGATGTTACCGCATTTCAGAATCATGTTTAAACTTCCCCCCTTTTTTGACTGTTAGAATAGATGCCTGGGAACGTCAACGTCCACCAGTAGGAAGGGAACTCTGACACTGCTGCCAGACTACACTGCTAACATTATGACTGACACAGCAGTGCTTTGGTAAAGAAACAGGACCCTGGTCTGTATTAATCTGTTGCCATTGTTCCCAACCTCAGTGCAGTACAGTGGTACCTCAGATTATGAATTTAATTCGTTCCGGAAGTGCGTTCTTAACCCAAAGTGTTCTTAACCCGAGACGCGCATTCCCTACATAGGCTCCCACAGCCCCTGAAGCAGATTGCATTCGTATACTCAGAACACCTACTTCCGGGTTTGTGGAGTTCATAACCTGAAGCGTTCGTAAGAAGGACTGTTCGTAACCTGAGGTACCACTGTAAAGCAAGAAAGAGGAAGAACTGAAGTAAAAGGAGGGGGAATTAAGTGGGATTAGAGGCAGAAAATGGGGAATGATTAAGCAGCAGCAGCAGGACAAAAAACATTAAGCTGAAAGGTGGGGAGAGAAGAGGGGAAAGAGCTGGGAAGAAAGAAGCTTTGGGGAAATAGATTCCTTACCTTTGCTAGGGATGCACGGTGAGGTTCTGGGCAAGTCAGAGCTCCTTGAAATATAGGTGAAACCTACAGAGCTCAAGATGCAGTACAGATAATACAATTACGTGTCCCGGTAGGCTTGCCTAAATAAAAAAGTCTTTTTGCAGGCATTCAGAGCATAGGTGGTACTGTACTAAAAGGTAAGATCCCTCCCAAGGGCGGAACCAATATTAGATGGCATTTGTATAAGCTTCATATACATTGAAAAACACATTGAATTTGTCTCATAATAAACAGGCCAGTGGAGATCCCTGAGCAAGGATGCAATATGCTGACAGGGTCTCGCTCCTGCTCCAATGGTGTTGCAGCGCTGGAATCCTATTGAAGCTCAAAAGCAGGGTGTGAAAGCAATGTCCATCCATGCTGTTTGCAACTACCATCTGGTACTCAGAACTTGTCTAACTTCAAGTCTACTCCAAATATAGCCTAGTTGGATACAGCTGTTGTATGAAACTTGAAATAATACCTCTTCTTCAACCTAGTCTCTAGCCAGTCTCTGTTTTCCGTACTCCTACCGAATGGAGCCCAAAACTCTCTACATCGGGCACTCCCCTTAAAGGCACACAAGTGTTTTCATTAATTTCTATATCACAACCTTATGTAAGATGTGCACACAAAGAGCTTATTTTTCAGCATGAAAATAGAATCCAGACTTGCAGAGGACAGCTGAGTGATGCAAATAACGTTTCTCAGGCAATAAGCATTCATAATTTACATTATGCCAACAGTGAAGCAACTTTCAAATGTCACACCTTCTCCTATATAATTCTGGACATTAAAAACTGACATACTGCTATGCTGAGCAATATAATAAAGTGTGAGAAACTCTACCTTGCCACTGCTATTATACAGGGATCAGGTGAAGGCAGGTACTGAGGTCTATGCAACTGAAATGAGATATTGAGTTACTGTGGGTGTTGCAGTACAAGAGTGTAAAATGTATGAAACCAAACTACTACCTGTTAGTTTCTACATTGTTTTCATATAGTCTACTAAAAGTTTGCAGGATTCATATAATCTGTAAACTAAAGTAAACCAAGACTCAACTCAGTAGCCAGATGCAGTTAAGCATATGTACATTTAAGCTAACATGAGCAACAGGTTCCTGGTAGACCTGATGAATCATAAGTATAGGCTATCACAGAAACTTATTTTCTATTTTTTTAAAAAAGGCGGTGCAAGCCTCATCATAAGGAAATGCTTCATCCTTGAAGGAAAGGGACAAGTGCCACAGATGCAAAAAGAAAAGCAGATCCCACCAGAAGTCTCTAGGGCATAACATAGTGCGAATCATCATGAATTTGTTTCTTTACTTGCTTGTTCTATTTGTCAGTTGCTCAATAACAATCCGTCTTCAAACCAGCCTTCCTTAAGGTGGTGCCCTCCAAATGTCGTTGGACAACAACTCCCATCATCCCATGGTGGCTGCAACTGATGGGAGCTGATGTTGAACATCTGGAGGGTATCACAATGGGGAAGGCTCCTTTGGGTGATGCTTCAGAATGATTAAAAAATGTTTAAAGCTCATTAAAAACATATAAATAAAGTTCTATACAGGAGCAGCAGCACTATTTATTTATTAAATCAGAGAGGTCTAAAAGGTTTCATCAACACTTTCGTATTTTGATTGTATTGTGTACTGATTAATTCCCCTGAGTCTGACAGCTTTTCTTGTTGTTCCATGGCTGGTGCCTTGGGAAAATTCGATCTTGCCCGCTGAATCAAAGTTCAGCTAAGCAAAGTGTCCCTTCGGATTTTTCACACATCTGATAGAATTCGATTTGGTGGGCAGGATTGAATTTTCGCAAGGCACAACCACAGAACAAGGAGAAAAACTCTCTGACCTAGGGGAATTAACTGGTATGAAATGCAATCAAAATATGGGTCAAGCAAAAAGGTGCATGAACCTTAAATATCAGAAGCCACAGTACAAGGCCTAACAAGTTTCATAGAGTAAATCAGCCACATTGAAACGCAGCATAATACTAGGGAATAAAAACACGATTTAAAAGGCCTGTGAAAATAAATGTGACTTTGCCTGTTACCAAATAAGAAAATATATTGTGGGAGGTATGAATATAGTGCCTAAACTTGCCACAATGCTTCAGAGATATCATTTTTGTTATCTTTACAACAACCCTGTAAAAGAAGGGAAGGCTGAGGCAGAGAGACAGTGACTTGCCTAAAGCCACCTGGAAGCTGAAATGACAATTGAATAGAGGGCCCATCAACCTGCTCTCATAGCAACTATGCTGCTTTGCAGATGAAGAAACTAGTCTTTTGCCATACACACATGTAACTGCTCACCACAGGCATGCCTCTCTTGTGAAATCAGAATTTGATCTGTCGTAAATATAGATAAAAAATTTCCCAGGCAAGCACCTGCTTGATTCTATGTTTCCCTGAAACTCCAAAGTTTGACTGTTGTAACACTGGCAATAAAAGTATTGTGCAAAGAGGCTTCAGACAAGGGAAAGTGTGTGTGCAAGTGTGTACAAGCCATGCCAGCTTTTCCCTCACTTATTCAGAACTGCTCAACCCACAGACCTTTTCCTCAAGCAAGATTCATTTCCCTCCTCTCCCCTCTCATCTCATTTTACACATATGTCTTTCACTTTCAATGGTTTTTTAAAGGGTGCAGATATTCTAAAAGAAATGTACAGTTGCATTTAAAATGAAATTTTGTGCCTCCTTGGTACAGATGCTTTCTGGGTTTGTTGTCTCTCAACCAAGGCTAGTATATTCTTGGAACAGAACAGAATAGGATTTTCTTTGGAATGTTTTTTTCACAAGTCCCAAATCCTCCACTTAGTGCTCAAGTTAATTATTTTCTCTATAATTAAACTGAAAAGAAAAAGGAACCCTGACACCTCTGCAAAGGACAATTAGAACAAGAGCAACAGCAGCCAGAAAATTAGGAGTAAAGAAATCCATTTATTCCTCCTCCCATAATATTCTGCAGAATCTCATTTTATGCACTGCTGAAGTGGAACTCTTTCACCTCCAGCAGAGAGTCACTGGCCCAGTTCACATGTAATGCTAAACCATGGTTTGCCCTATGTGCACAAGCTGTAATGAGCCGAAGCGAAGCCTTGGGATCGTGCACTCCCTGCTCCCATGTGGCCAGGAGAAGGACTTTCCTAAGTTTTGTTTTTACTTTCCACTCATCTTGGTTTATCATGTTATATGAACCAGAGATATTAGTTTAAGACAAACCCTGGTTAGCTGAAAAGGCTAACTGTATAACCCAATGTATGAAGTGGGTTGTTCTAACCCACAATCTCTAGTGCATGCATAAGGACAATCAAAGTTTGGTGAAAAGTGAAAGGAAACTCTGGTGAAGCCTTCCTCCCAGCCACACAGGAAAGGAGAGGGTAGAGCTCCAGATCCCAAGGTTTGCATCAGCTTCTTCCTGCTCATGCACAAAGTACTAAACCACATTTTAGCACAGTGTGTAAACATGGCCACTGCAGAATTCATCTCATTCACATTCCTACTTTTACCACACAGGCATACCATAACTGCGAAACACTGCCCAGGGAGGGGGGGGGAGTGACCCTAATCTCATATAGATACGTAGTTAAATTTTATGGAAAGTAACAAATCCCCAGCAAATGTGTCACACTTAACACTCTTAGTACTTCCATAAGTAAATAAAGAATATGCACTGGATTACGGCTATCCCCTGAGCTTCTGAGCATCTTAATATATATGTTTTACATTGCTATTTTCACATTACTCCTCAAACAAAAGGTTTACATTTTTATTTGAAAAGCCACTTTGTGTTCTATGAAACTCAGCTTTAAGCATTCAAAGGCAAGGGCCAATCAGAGGATTTCTTCCAGCTTTTCCCCAGCATATTTTGGCACAAAAACATCTGAGACTTTTTCTTTTCCTTCCCAGCAATATTTTTCTTAAAGAGGTTGTTATAAATATCCCTGTAAATTTGGCAAACAATTATTCAGTATTCGTCTTCTAAATATGTACATAAATTTGTGGAAGTAGAATGCTTTGCTACCAACTCTAATATTTGATCTTACCAGCCATTTAACTGCCTATGAAAGGACTAATCTTAAAGGGTGCGCCCACATTTTACCAGCAGAAAGACCTCAAAATTTTGGTCATGGCTACAGTATTGAACATGTACTGATGGAGAAAAATACCCAGCAGGTACCCCAGCTGGTTCTGGGGAGATATGGGGTCAAGCAATGACACACTTGCATCGCCAAATAAATGGCCGTGCTCAACCTACATGGCAAAACACAACCACAGATGTCAATTTACACATTTGAGATAACATATTTCATTGATTCATAGGTTTTTTAAACCACCCCAAAGACTTGGTTGGTGGATGGTCATCAAAATGTCACCAATGAATAAATGAACTGCTTCTCCTTTGTCCGCCGAAAATTATCACTGCTAAATAGTATGCTTCCTTTGTGAAAGCCACATTTACATTGCAATTCGAACTCCCTATCCACTACTGCATTGCTTTAACCCACTGCAACTACCAGTCATGTCACAGTGGTGTCTCTGGTGCCCTTGTTGTTTGCTTCCCCTGCCCTCCATCTTGCATGAATGAGACCTACTGACTACTGGCTCATAGGCAGCTCTGCCAGAAAAAAGTCTGTGGGCTCTTCTAACTTGTACGTTGTGTGGGGAAAGTTCTGCAACACCATTCTGGCATTCCACTCCTTGCTATGTGATGCTTGCTGCCTTCCACACATGGCTAAAGTAGAGGTTTCATTAGCAAGCATTATTGTGATTCTGTTCTTGTGCTTTTGACTTCACTGCTTGGGGAGAGTGTACGTTTCTCGGCAACATTGCGTTAGCGCAGTGCTGGCAGATCAGCCGCCCAGAATAGCAAGACCATCGGATCAGCCTCTTGGAAGAACTTTGGCTAACTTAATGGCAGGTACTAAATTATGAATCTGGAGAAGAGGAGAAAGCGATTTAAAAGATTGATATAGAAAGCACGCTGTTGCCGTCATCACCTCATATACTAAATGTAAGTTCTGAAATGGAAAAAAATAAAGAATAAGAGTTAATTGCAGCATTGGAAGAAACCATCCCCAAACTACTTGGAAGATTTATAAAAGCATGTATACAAGCAACTGCTGTCATTAATATGGTTAGATTATGCATGCTATAAGCGAGACCGCAGCAAAATGTTGTAGAACGGAGTGCGCCTATTCAGGGTTCCTTGCAGCCATACCCATTTCCATGATACTCCCTTCCACACCTCCTGGTCCCATCCCTGCTAGCAATAATCAGTCTGCATCGCAGGCTCACTAGGTGGTAGCTGTTTCCCCCTGAGGATTTCTTGTACATTTCAAACCTGACATTTCCCTCAAAGCTGCTGATACCCTCATCATGTCTGTGAATGGCAATGTTTTAGCTACATAGGGCCCATGCTTGGAGAACAGATTTCCTATTAGTATCTAGGGTTGATCCAATTCTGTATATTTGAAGTAAATAAAGAAAATGGAAACAATGCCAGGAAAAAGAAATTAAGAATGGGGGGGGGGACACACACTTGATCCAGTCCTTACAACCTGCTGGGGATAACGGCAGCAAATATTAGAAGGCCAGCAATATGAGGAAACATCCGTTTAATCAACAGAAATATATTACTGGCTAAGGGATTACATGGGGGGGGGGATGGACAAAAGCAGTAAGTTTCAGTGACTAATTCTGATCAAACTATTTCTATTTAAGTCAATGATTACCAAACTCCCCTCCCCCCAAAAAATAAATCAGGGCAAACTTAAAAAAAAGGGGGGGGGGAGAAATCAGATTTAACATTTTTAAAATCACCTGGTTAAGAATAAGTTTGAATACAGATATGTAAAACCTACCTATATTTATAGGTTGCTTTGAAATGACTTAATGACGACCTAGAAAACACACTAAGTTAAAGGTTCCAGGCTACACCTTGTTGAAGTTAAGCCAGCCGGGGTGTGATCATTGCCTGGATGGGTGGTCATCTAAGATCCACGTGTAGACCACCTTGGGTTTTTTAAAAACTGCTTTTCTGCAAATAAGGAATCATGGGGAAAGAATCTGTTTTTCAGATCAAGCATCATCAATATGACACAATACGTAACCATCCATTTTATTTTCTGGTGTGAATGTTGTTGTTTACGTAGCCAAAAAGGAACAACCTGTGTATAAAAGGGATCAACAGAAGCATTATTTTTTTAAAAAAAGAACAACTGGATTTTTCTTGGAGTAGAGGGGAAGAAACACAACAAGTAATTCTTAAACCCCAGTAATGAGCCCTGTCAACCTTGCTGTTATTTTACATGTGAATAGTCCAAGTCAGTTTTCTTTAATTACTGAAGGCAATTCCTAGGCTGCTCAGAAATGCCCTTCTGAACAGCGTATATCCCTTCCTTCTATCCAAGCAGCCCCATAAGAGAACCACAGGTTGTAGGTTCAATTCCGGTATGGGACAACTGTATATTCCTGCATTGCAGGGGACTGGACTAGATGATTCTCAAGATCCCTTCCAACTCTATAACTCTATGATTCTACTGTTCCTGGAACCACATTCCAGGTAGATGAAGGGCACAGAGCAAGAGCCAGAGATGTAGATTGTTAGCATAAGGTCAAACATTGCAGATCGGTCAACACACACTCCTGGGCCAAACTAAGCCTCTTAACAGAATGATGTACATGATGTACGTGCACGCTCTCTCTCACACACATACACAAACACACATACACAGCCAACCTCAAGGTGAAAGAAGGGTGTTTATCTCCAAATAATGAGGCTCCAGTCACCCCACTCACCCCTGCTCCCTTCTCGAAAGCGGCTCTCAAAAAAAAAAAAAAAGCCTAGTTGCAGGCCAGTATTGTATTTTGCATTTGAAAATGACTGTGATGTTTGGTGGAAAGAAGTGTAAACAAAAGACAAAAACTCCACAATCATCATTCTCGGTGTAGATAAGTAAGTAACGCAATGGGGATGCACACAGCAGGTGCTGTATTGTACTGATGCAAGCTGGCAGACCTTCTCTGTGAAAGACTAGAGGAAAGAATGACACCATCACAGGCCCTAGACAACCATGACAAGGGTATCCCTGGCAACGACACAAGCCAGTAGCATTACCTCAAGTTAAGACTAAAGATTCTTTGGGACCCACCCCGCAAACAAACCGTTATTGACTTTCTTTCTAAACATCCACACAGTCTGCAACATTTCTCTCTCCACCGCCACCCCAGAGAACACATGCTTTCCACCGCTTCCATAAACTAGTTAGCATCTAAGGCTAACATTTTTAGGGTTTTAACTCTGGCAGATAGATTGCTTTGTGACTTTAGCTGGTCTTATTGCTACGTTTGTTCTGATGATTTATGGCTGTTTCACGAAGTTTCATAGAATCTGTAGCTTGAACCCTGCCATGGGAATCCATCACAATGAAGGGTGAGTTATAAACGTTCTCAATAAAATAAACAAATGAATAAGTCTGCTGGTGGGTGTTTGTTTTCAAGTATCAATTTAACACTTGTAGGAGAGAGGATGGAAGAAATATATGGTGACTTTTTGGGATGGGGAGGGGGGTTAAAACACCACTCCAAAATATGCTGGTATTGCAAGAGCTCTTATGCTGCTTGGCAAGGACATGTAATCAAATTGAGTTGGCAGGGCTGGTGCAGGACAATGGATCACTCAAGTGTTGCATATATATTATAAAGCGAGAGGTATTGACCTGCATCACTGCACCTTGTGATCTGGTTGTAATATTCCATCCTGCCTCACTGTTGTTCGGTAACGGAACCTTTTTTCCCCTGCATGGAGGTCTCAGCGTTCTTTATCCAGTGGCTTTTGTAATTGGTAAATAATGTATTCTGGAAGATTCATGAAGAAACGAAATGCGAAATCAGGAGGATGGGAACAAAATGAGAATGAATTGGCTCTGCTTGTCACTGGTTCTGGCTCCACCTGCTGCTACCTTCCCTGCCTTTTGCCCTATTTGTCTCAATGGGCATCAGCCACCAGCGCTCATTGCACTGTTAGGAGGTTGAATGAAGAGCAAAAAAAAATAAAAAAAAATCCTTCACATCACCAAAGTCTTGATTCCTTCAGAGGGTAGAATCCAATTGCTGCCCTAGCACTTTAAGAAGGGCTTCTGATCCAACAACTGCCTGGGAAGGAGGAGGTGATTTCTGCCTATACCACTCCCCCTCCACCCGCTAAAGCCTTCCACACCACCTGCCCCCTTGTTCTGAAAGGTTTTCCCATCTCTCTGGAGCCAATTTTCAAAGGCTGCTGAGACAGCGGGGGGGGGGGGGAGCAGGGCAGGGAATCAGCAGAAATTACCTCCCCTCTTATTTTGTTTGTGGAGGCATCCACTGGATCTGAACTCTTCCCATAAACTTAAGAACACCAACAGGATTCCACCCATATTCTGCAGCGTGAAATTGACTGAGATCCACTCTCACAAGCATTTCCAGTGAGGGAAATGCCTTGCAAAGGGACAGATTTACAGATATCCAATAAATTGCTACCAACGAAAAGCTCAAATTATTAGCATATCAAGCAACCCTGACAGTCTACCCCTATTGATAAATGGCACCATTCAAACTTAAATAAAATGATTCGCTAGCCAAACATGTGACAGAAATGTTGGTTTTCTTTATCACACTTTTTTACCTCTACCAGGCAATGAGATTTAAAATGCTACACTTGATTAATCAGTAGAAACTACTCAGGCTCTTTTCAAGCATGAATTTAATGCTCACAAAAGCAAAAGATTAGGTCTGACTGGAGCCAGGACTGCCAGGATATTGCAGGTATTCTGCAAATAAAGCTTTAGTCCTTTTACCCTTCTAGCGCCAGAACAAAACAGGGTCTATCAACAGCAATTCTTCAGTGAACTTTAGGAGATTTGCGACACAATCTTGGACATGTCTACTTGGAAGTGAGGTTCCACTTAATTCAACAAGGCATACTCTCAGGAAACCGCGTAAAACAGTAACAATCCTATACACATTACCGTATTTTTCGCACCATAGGATGCAGTTTTCCGTCTTAAAAACTAAGGAGGAAAGTCTGTGCGTCCTATGGAGCGAATGCGGGGGGGGGGGGGGCAGGCAGGAAAAGCCCCCAAGAGCCACACACAAGCTTCGTGCGGCTCTTGCGGGCTTTTCCCCAGGAGGGAGAAGGGACTGACGCGGCCAGTCAGTCCCTTCTCCCTCGTCTAGAAAAACCTTGCACAATCTCTCCAGCTGGGGGGAGGCTGCGCAAGGCTAAAGAGGAAGCCAGGGCAGCGAACGCGATCCATCCCACTCACTGCCCGGGCTTCCTCTTTAGCCTTGCGCACCTCTCCAGCCACGGGAGGAAGCCAGGGCAGCGAGCGCGATCCATCCTGCTCGCTGCCCGGGCTTCCTCTTTAGCCTTGCGCGCCTCTCCAGCCGCGGGAGGCTGAGCAAGGATAAAGAGGAAGCCAGGGCAGCGAGCGCGATCCAAAAGCCTCCAGTGGTGGAGACCCCCAACACCTTCCGAGGTCATAGAATTGCAGGGTTGAAAGGGAACCCCAGGAGTCATCTAGTCCAGCCCCGGTGGACAGCGGGCACGATCAATCCTGTTGCGCAAGGTTAAAGATACTGCTCAAGGCTAAAGAGGAAGCCAAGGCAGTGAGCGAGATGGATCGCGCTCGCTGCCTTGTCTTCTTCTTTAGCTGCGCTGGAGAGGTTAAGCTCCTGGCTGGAGAGGTTGCACGGCTATGGATCCCGCTCGCTGTCTTGGCTTCTTTGCTCTTGGGGGCTGGGGGGGGGGGAACCCAGGCTTCACCGGCAGCCCCGAGAAGCTCTGGGAGAAGCGGACAGGCTGCGTGCAGCCTGTCCCTTGCTCTTTGGGGCTGGGAGGGGGAATAATATTTTTTCCCTTGATTTCCCCCTCTAAAAACTAGGTGCGTCCTGTGGTCCAGTGCGTCCAATAGAGCGAAAAATACGGTAATCTAGAAGCAAGTCTCACTGAATTTTGAATAGACATGGAAACCAAGGAATAACTAAGTAGACTATGGGGAGGCGGAAGAGAGAGTATGAACATGTGTCTCCTTTGGAATGGTGTGTCTGATAAATTATAAATAGAAAAGTGGTACAAAACCAATATAGAATACAATAATCAGTGCCGCCAAGTAAATCCTCCAATTCAAATTTCACTCAAACCTACAGAAATTGCACCAAAGGGGGAATCTGATGGATTGAGCCCCACAGCCAGTGGCGTAGCGTGGGGGGTGCCAGGTGTGCCGACCGCACCGGGCGCAACATCTGGGGGGGGGCGAGAGTCCAGAGGGAAGGGACAAGTTCCTTCCTCCGCCGGGCTCCCCGCCGCCACCGCCAGCCTTGCGCCCTAGCGCGCGCGCCCCCCGCCGTCGCTGTGGCTGCGCTCCACTCACTGCTCGCAGGAGGAGCAGCCGCTGCAGCAGCGCCGACGCCGCCACCGACGCCTGGCCGGGCACGGGCAGCCTCTGCACCCTGCCGCCGCCGCCATCCCCTCGGCCCAGCCACAGGCGGCGGCTGCTTCTGCCTCCATCCTCCTCCGGGCAAGCAGCGTTGTTTGCGCAGCAGCGCCAGCGGAAACTCGCAGGTTAGGGGTTGGGGGGCGCAAATTACTTGCCTTGCCCCGGGTTAGGGGGCGCAAATTACTTGCGTTGCCCCGGGTGCTGACAACTCACGCTACGCCGCTGCCCACAGCAACTTAGTTTTCCCACCTAACTTCATCTGAGGTGGCTTGCAATGACATCATGACAACATTAAAAGGAATACCGTAATAAAGATACAAATTATACTACCTCATATTATAAAGAACAGTGATCGCAGCAATTATTTGGTTTGATTTGGAATGGATTTGGTTCAGATTTTATTATTTAGTTTGAATTGTATGTGTCATTACCACCTTAAAAGCAACAGAGGCCAGCTGAATATTTTTTTTGCCCCAATTAATTGGGAAGCATCTTCTTAATCAAGTGTTTTAGTAAATTAATATGATTGGCATATATACTGTACTTTTCCATGTATAAGATGAGGCGTTATTTTACTAGAAATTTATATTAAAAATAGGGGTTCGTCTTATACACGGATAGTGCATAGGGGTGACATGGGACTGGTTGCTGCCACGAACTGGAGATTGTCAGTGGCTATTTGGGGTGTTATTTGTGGCTGCGGCAAGGGCTGGTTTTGATTGGCTACTGCTGCGGTAATAGGGCAGGCAATGGGCGGCTTAAAAAGCTCAACAACTCTGGGCCACCCCCCAAAAGAAGCTCAACAACTCTGGGCAATCCTCCCCCAAAAAAGCTCAATAACTCTGGGCTGTTTCGATTGCAAGCAGAAAGTTCAACTTTATGAGCTACTGAGATTTTATTAGTTATATTCTCACCTCCAAATTTGTCTGTAGGCCATTTGAAAATCACAAGACAGAATCCAGTCTGCCAATTATCAAAGTAATTATCTGGGAACTCCTCCTTGTCTTACCTTAGGTATTCATACACCTATGGAAAGCATGAGTCAATAACCGTATTTCAAAATGGGTAATCACAGATGTGAAATAAGATTCCTTGTGATGCATCATACAAAATTTCATCATAGCAACAGAGACAGGCAACCTCAAAATGCATTTCCAACTCCTTTCCCCCCACTTTTACAGTCTACATGCCTAACCATTTCTGTTAAGTGCTCCATTTAAGTTATTGGTATGCAACTTGTGTACATATCTGCACACACAGGGTTTGCACTCTACCAACTCTAATACTTTCCTATTGCTCCCTCAGTAAAATATGCGGAGAATCATGCACATTTGCCATTCTATCCCATGGATAGCCTGTATATTTTTCAGATTAAAAAGTTCCTAGCTGCCACCCACACATTTTCACCCATCAGCTCAAAGATTATTATTAATGTCTATAAAGGCAGGAATAAGGGTGGGGTATAAATAAATAACCACAAGGAGTGCAATCCAGGCAAAAAATAAATTCCTTCTATTTCAAAGGAGGAGAATTAAAGTACGTGCTAGTTCCCTCAGCAAAATCAAAAGGACACTGAACTTCTGGTTTATTGCACCCTACAATGTTTAAATTCCAGAGATTCAAACTGGATTGTAAAAAATCAGTAAATCCACTATCAACATGCACAACAAACCACTTAGGCCAGGCTTCCTCAACCTCAGCCCTCCAGATGTTTTGAGACTACAATTCCCATCATCCCTGACCACTGGTCCTGCTACTGGATCACTGACCACTGGATCATGGGAGTTGTAGGCCAAAAACATCTGGAGGGCCAAGGTTGAGGAAGCCTGGCCTAAATTAAAATCTATATTATGTCCCATATCTATTGCCCAGTGTATCATAGAGGCATAGAGGCTCTGACAAGCTCGTCTTTTGTTTCCCAATCTAATAACAGATTGTACATTTTAGACAAAAGCTTTTCTTTGTTTTGTAGAAGTTCTTTTTCAAATTGTGAGCTGTGGTCCGAAAAACCATTTTTCCTGTCTATTTTAATCATTTCATGTAACTGGTGATATTGTAACCAACCCATAACATGGCTCCTTACATTTTCCACTGATTTCAGTTTAGGTTCCCCCTCTGTAAAATGCAGCAATTCCCTGTAAAAAAGAGAGAGAGAGAGAAAGCCCTGTTCTCATCTTGCCTGCCTGGATAGCAGGGCCTCTTCCGCTAGACTTTAAGGCATGTGATGGCTCTTTCAGTACCAAAAGCGACATCTATCATCTAAAGGAAAAGTAATAACCTCCAATACTTTAAAGAAACAATAGGGACAGTTATTCTACAAATAGCCAAGGGTCCATTAGCAAAGCAGTTACTGTTAAACCTACTTCATCACAATCCTGCTCTCCCCAACACATCCTTCTGAGCACTGGCCACCCTCTCTCCGGCTCCTCCTGATGCCAGTGTCTGATCTGATGATCTGTTCTGATGTCACAGAGGAGTTTTACAGGCAGGAGTGTCACAGACTCACTTTGCCATTGGTTTAGCTCTAATTTCACAGAAAAAGACCAGGGAGCTGGGTCATTAAGCAGGACTTCGGAAAACTTAAAAATGTGTATCAAACACTCCTTAAGCAACTTTTCCTAAATGTAACCACTTCATCCTTGTACACACGCTGTGGGCTTTTAAGAATCAATGCCTCGCAGAAGTTGCAGAACAGTCAAGTGGTTTTGGAGACCATGAAAATAACCATCATGTCCTATAACAAGACACAAATAATCACATTTTCCTATGTATCTAGCATATCAAGGTCTACAATATCGAAGTTTTTCGAATATGGTACATTCTTGGCTAGCTGCGGCACTGAATTCTACAGTAAGATTTGACAACATTATATACCACCTAAATAGAAAATGTCGAGAATGTTCCTGTAATAGGTAGAAATTAAAAACCTATCAACTATTCCTAAGAGCAGAGGTAAATATGTACATCAATTATTCAAGAGTTATGATATATTGCTAAATGATAACTATTAAGGCAGTGTCACCCAATGCTTATTAAAAGTTGGTTGCATTTTGGTATTGTGCACTAGGGACATTGTCCAAAGCTCTGCAGCTCATGAAAAACAAAAGCATTGGAATCTAAGTGATAATGAAATGAAATAATAAAAAAAGAAACATTAATGCATTATATATACATGAAAGCATATATATGAGTATATGTCCATAAAACAGAAAATTATAAAATGCAAGCTGTAGCTACTGGAAGAAATTTTTTTTATTTTGACTATGGCAGACCAACACGGCTACCTATCTACTACTAGACTAGAACAGTGAGATTTCATATGGAAGATCAAACTTGGAGAGCTTTTTTTGTAGAGTCACATACCTGCTAGGAGGAAAAACTAAATTCTGCTAGAAGAAAAACTAATTGGGGTGTAAGACTTTCAAATTTAATTTGTGTGGCTTTATGACCATAAAACTTGTCTCCCCTCCATATTATTCTCACGAGAAATCTCTTTTCCGGAAACTGTGGCGATAATCATGGAAGAAAGAAAGTGAGCAGGGGGCTGTTAACCCAAAAGTGAGGTTCATTTGTTAAATTAGAACAAATGGAACACAAATTCTACCAAACATTATTAACAAGGAAGGGCAAGAATACAGACGGTCACCCACACTTGTCCAAGTACCCTGAACTGCACCCACGGAAACTCATCCAATGGCATCTGACCAGACTGCTCTGTAGACACCCCAAGAGACTGACCTACCATGACAGTAGAGTCTGCATCTCTATGGATACAAGTGATTTTATCCTAAAAATGTCTAGCAAATAGACAACAGGCTATTGAGAGCTCTGCCTTTCTTTGGGCCAGGATATAAACCACCACACCACACTACACTCCACATTGCTCTGCTGCACACCAAGTCAAGGACTAACTTGCAGCACAGAAATTACCCTTCTTTGCTGACTTCACTGCCACAGAGTAGGCTAGATAATCCACACATATCTGTGTTCAGTTGTATTCATTTGGAGTCTTTATCCGGTTGCATTCTAGCAGTCTTCCAGCCTGCTTCATCAGCCTCCGCTCCAGGGTATGCCACTTTCGCTTCAACATGGTTTTGTCACAAGTGTCTAGCACAAAAGCCAGATAATGGTGGAATTGGCACTACCACAGATGCCACATAATACCCGTTCTTGCTGCGGCAGACAGCACCATTTTTGCATGTTCTTTTTTTGTTAACACAGAGTGGGATTCAACCACGTTGTTGTTGCACAGAACAAGGTCTGCTCACACAACAGGACTCCCCCCGTACTCCCTAAATCTGCTTTGGAGGGTTGAGAGAAAACCCATAGCAGGTTTAGGGTGTGCATGGAGTAAGAATTGCGTGGGGGAAGTCTCATTGCGCAAGTGGACCTCACAGAATTCCACCCACAGCAACTATGTAGATGGTTGCATGGAGAATGACAACTACTGGGTGTGTTTTTAGCGTTTCTCATTTTCTGGTTGCGACAGAAGTTTAAAAGCTCCACTAAATTAATAATGCATCAAACAGAGGGTTTGACTCTACCTTATCAGTGGTAACAGTCTACCTAAAACAAAGATAGTCAGTGTTATGCCATCCAAATGTTTAAGAATACAACTCCCATCAGCCCCAGTCACTATGACTAATAACCAGGGATAATGGGAGTTGTAGTCCAAAAAATCAGGGATGAAGAATCTTATGCTCTCCAACTCCCATCAGCCACAGCCAACAAGGCCAATGGTCAGGGATTGTGGGAAATGTAGTTCAACAACTTATGGAAGGCCACAAATTTCCCTATGTCAGGTCCTCTATGTAGTTGATCTGCCATATTCAAAGGAAGAGGAACGTGGATAGATAAGAGACAAATAGATGATAGATAGGTTGTGTGTATATATAGATACATAGATATATACACACACACATACACTTACCAATTAGGCTAAACTTACATGAGAGCTTTATATTCAGACTTGCTTCAGAAGCAATATTTTTCTCTATACAAATAAGGACATATTTAAAGCAGTGAGAGAATTTATTCTGTTACACTCCATAGATCCCATGGTTACATATTACTATTATACCACACATCTGCACCCAATGTTTGGTTTAAAAAACAACAACTCACTGTGACTTGCCACAATAATTCAGATACCTAGTTCATCTCAGGGTAATCTGGTCAGCAGTATGGGCTCACAGACGAGATATCTGGTGTGTGCTGCAGCAACTATCTAATCTACATACAGTGGAAAACTCACATTTCACTTTACATGCTGTAACATTTTACCTATGAAGCCACAGAGCCTTCTCTGTGGTGACACCCCCACCCCCGGGTGGAATGCCCCTCCCAGGCAGGCTCACCTTGCACCAACTTTGCCAACCTTCTGCCATCAGGCAAATATGTTTTGATTCTCCAGGGCATTTTATCAGTGCTAACTGTCTTGCTTTCAGTGTTCATCCTTACGTGGGTGGGATGGTTATTTTATTTTTAAGTATGGTGGTATTTTTTGTAGATGAACACTTTTAACACATTTATTTCATTTTAATTGCGTTTTATTGTATTGCAAATCACTTTGGGGTTCCGTCTGTGAAACACAAATTGATTAAATCTAATCTGATCAGAGAGAACAATGTTCTCATACTAAAAGTAGAATGGCAAGTACTCATACCTTAATTTTAAGGCCCTTGCCCTTTAACAGACCAGTGTCTACTGATTCATTTAAAAGCACAGACTGAGCAAAATTAATAGCAAAAACCTCTTAATTCTCTCAAAACTCTCAGGGACAAGATATCTGAGTAGGACGGGCCCTCAGGAAGCATCTCTTGCATCTCAAACACATGAAATCGAGACAGTCTGGCGGAAAGGATATAGTCTTTTCCAGTTTCTGTCACTAAGAATTCCGACTGAATTGTTAATTGCCTGTTAACAATTCCTATACAGTACAATCCCAGCCCACAAATATAAAGGCTAAAGAGAAAGTAATGAGTCTAAAAAGAGTTCACCCCACGATATGGAAGCCCCTCCTTTTCTTGCAACACCACAGATATCCAAGCAAAGCGGCAACGTACAAGCCCAGAAAGCATACCTCCAATTTCACAATCCTTCGGAGAAGCAGATGGGGGCCTGAAGCACAACCGTAGGGAAGGGTGTGTGTAAAGAGACAAGGGCTGCTTCAGCATCGCAAGGCTAACGCCTGGTGTGTTTTTAAAAAAAACCCGAAGAGAAACTCAGCCAAAAAGTAAAAAACACACACATACACACTGAAGAAATCCGGCAGACATAGCTCTCCCCTCACTACCACAGCACGGAAGCAATTAGGGGAACGGAGGAAATTAAGGGAGGAGGGGACGCTACTACCCGTACCATCCAGCGGTCTGAAGGCAGCGGCTCGCACAATGCAGAGGGGCGAGGGCGAGGGGGGAAAGGAGACTATTCCATTAAGGTTCCCCGGGGGAGGGAACGGGGTGCAGGAAGAAGTTGGCAGCCGGAGAACGAGGCTTGCGAGGGGGAGGGAGGCGCCCGAGGAAGGACTGCAGCAAGGAGAGGGCTGCGTGGAGGGGCTGGGAAGGAATAAAGGAGGAAGGCGGGGAGAGGGGGGGCGGGCAAGCAGGCTGAGCCCAGCGGAACCACCTGCGAAGAAGGGCAAGCCGGGGCCGGCGCTGTGCCAGGGGAGAAAGGGTCTCTCCTCATGGGAAAGGGAGGAAAGAAACCCGATCTGCCGGCAGCTGCACGAACCCGCCTGCACCACCCGATCCCTTGCCGGAGCAGCACAAACCTGCAGCTGCAGCAGCAGCAGCCGACGCCGTCTCGCCTCCTTCCTCCTTTCCTTGCCCCGCGGCTGCCCTGGCCCAGCTCCGACCCAAGAGCCGCGGCCACCTCCGCCGCCGCCTTCCCCCGAGGAGGAGGAGGAGCACCGCCGCCACCTCTTTCCCTCAGCGCCGGCTACCGCAATTGGGGCCGCCGCCTCTGGTACTGCGGCGGCGCTTCGGAGGGCTGCTCCGAGGAGGAGGCGGGCGGGAAGCCTGGGGTCGCGGCGGCGCCGGGCTCCGGTGCGGAGAGCCGAGGGCATGGAGTGCGGCAGACCCAGCTGCCTCTGTGTGTGTGTGTGTGTGTGTGTGTGTGTGTGTGTGTGTGAGAGAGAGAGAGAGAGAGAGAGAGATGTGGGGTGTGTGTGTGCGGTTGTGTGCTCCCAGCAGCCGCTACTTCCTGTGCAGCGACAGTTCAGTTCCTCCCGGGCCACCGGGGGCAGGAGAGTTGGGTTGGAAGCGAGAGGAGGAGGTGGAGGAGGGCGCCGCCGCTGCAGAGGACGCCTTGGCTCCTAGGCAGCCGGGTTCCTGCATTTGCAAGCTCGCCTGCAAGGGAACCCGCGCTTGCATCAAGGCCGGTCCTCCCGGGCGGCGGGAGGCATTGTTCCCTGACGACGACGCCTCCTCTCCATCCCTCCCCACTTTCCAGACGCGCACGCCTATCCAGAAGTACCGCGGAGCTGGAGAGCCGTGGCCTCCGCAGTTCTAGCCCGAGTCCCGTTCACTGGGGTGGGGCGAGGAGGAGGAGGAGGAACAACGCCCGCAGGCCGCTCCATCTCGCCGCGGCAGCGGACCCTCCTCCGCCTGCTTCTTCTCAGGCTTATGGGGGGCAAAGAATGGTGGGGAGAGAGAGGCAAGAGTCGCGTCACGGATGCAAGATTTCATCCTCGGACGTCGTAGGCTGTTTCAAATGACTTCCACGCTGCAACCCGCGCGCCCCAGCAGTTGCCATCATCCCGTAATGCAGATTCAACTCCCAACGACCTTAAGTGTTTGTGTGCAAGAGGGTTCCCCCCACCGAGGATGAAGCGTCCTAAATGGGCATTATCGCATGCAGTTTAAAATAGGCCCTTCAGTCGTTCAAAACGGACTTGTGGAGTGGCGCTTCGGTGTTGCCACGCTTAGCCTCCGCATGTTCACTACTGCCATTTGAACAGGAGCACACACTGAGTGGGACACGCCTGCAGTGGGGGTAGCATTTGGTGGTGACCCACAGAGCTTGTATGGGGCTGGTGTGTTGGGAGCCCTGCTCCTGCACCCTATAGGGCCCGTGCATGTGTGTGTGTGCAAAGCTGGGGGCCACAGACAGTAATTGTTGGAAACATGAACTACATGTGAGAATTCACTCCTGCCCTGGGCATTTCCTTTTTCTTACATTGGGATAAGGGAATAAGGAACAGATTGTGCTTCTCCCGAGTACCTCTTCCATTTCCCAACTCCCTTGTGGCAAAACTTTCGTTGGCTGATGTTTTAATGTATTTTTAATCTTTGCTGGAAGCTGCTCAGAGTGGCTGGGGAAACCTAGCCAGGTGTGCGGGGTATAAATAATAAATTTTTATTATTATTATTATTTCTGCTTCCTGGGGCTTAGTCTTAACAGGTCTTCTGACTGGCCTGTTGCTGCAAGGCCTCATGGAGTTGTAGGCCTATATCCTTCATTACGTTTATCAGATACACAAACTTAACGTTCCATCCTCAGCTACAAGGCCCTCTGTTGGGCTGGTATAACTAGTCAAAGGGACATTTTCAGCATATGCTGCACGCTTCCTTGGCTGTAGCTCCTAATAATAATAATAATTATTATTTTATTATTTATATGCCACCCATCTGACTGGGTTGCCTCAGTGAGCCTTCCCTTCTTCAGCCTTCTTCCCTTGTGCTTTTTTAAAACGTTGAAAATTATAATTGCTCCAAAATATTGAGTGGTAATAACCACATTACAACACCATTGTTACCTTATCATGGCAATGGTGTCTACCTGCCAGAACTGAGTTTCGGTTGAGAAAAAGCCCGGTGCTGACCTTTAAAGCCCTAAAAGGCCTGAGCCCTGTATACCTGAAGGAGTGTTTTCACCCCCATTGTTCAGCTGGGACACAGATCCAGCTCCAAGGGCATTCTGATGGTTTCCTCATTGTGAGGTTACAGGCAACCAGGCAGAGGACCTTCTCAGTAGTGGTCCCTGTCCTGTGGAATGCCCTCCCATCAGATGTAAATAAACAACTACAGTGGTGCCTACCTCAGGTTACATACGCTTCAGGTTACTTACGCTTCAGGTTACAGACTCTGCTAACCCAGGATATAGTACCTCGGGTTAAGAACTTTGCTTCAGGATGAGAACAGAAATTGCGTGGCGGCGGTGCAGCAACAGCAGGAGGCCCATTAGCTAAAGTGGTGCTTCAGGTTAAGAACAGTTTCAGCTTAAGAACAGACCTCCAGAACGAATTAAGTTCTTAACCCGAGGCACCACTGTATCTGACTTTTAGAAGACACCTGAAGCCAGCGCTGTATAGGAAAGTTTTTAATGTTTGGTGTTCTACTGTGTTTGATGCTTTAATTTGTTGTAAGTCTCTCAGAGTGGCTGGGGCAACCCAGTCAGATGGGTGGCATATAGTATAATTTATTGTTATTGTTATTGTTATTATTTGTGTGCTGCTCCAAAGGATCAAACATGTAGGATGCATAGAGACCTCCTGTATACCTCAAATGATGCTCAGGAGTTTACTCCAGATAACACTTCATCGTTAATTTAGTTAAATTAGGATTCTGTTGAAATCAATAGGGTAAGTTAGGATAACAGCATAAGTCCCATTGATCTCACCTTTTATCTGGGTCTAAACCACTAACATTTTGGAGGTTAGTCACAGAGCGTGCAGGATAGGTATTACCATCGGCCAGGTTGATATGGGAGGCTGCTATATTCAGAAGTAAGCCCCATTCAGTGGTTTTATTCCCAAAGCAGCGTGCAAGTAAGTGCAACTTTCATAGATTGATTTGTGTTATGAGGCAATATATATTGAAGAACAGCATGTGCAGTCCTTAAGGGGGAAGAAAGTGTGTTGTAGGAGATTGCATTTAACTTGTGAGAAGCCATCAAAATTAAAGTAGGATTCCAGCAGATAATGCTTCTATTCTCATTTTTCTGGGTGAGAAAGAAATAATTCTTTCTTACTGCTGTCAGATCAGCGCTGTTAATCTCATATCACTTC